>NW_009650082.1:0-54361 GCF_000708025.1 Charadrius vociferus | reverse complement strand
CTTTCTCCCAGCTGCCTGTCCTCACAAGACTTTTGAGGATCCAGTTGACTTTGAGCTTTCCGCTGTTCTGGCAAATTTGAGCAAGACAGCCCTACAGGCTTAGAAGTTGTGTGCGAGCTGAAGGGAATGAGGAAGACGGGGGGATGGCACAAGCCTTGTTTCCATAGTAAACGAGGCTAAGAAGGTGGAGGAAGAAAGAGGAGACATATGGCAAGTGGGGATAGCGGGAACCAGAGCTCTTCTTCTGAGGGTGGCTTCAGGTTTTAGTCATCTATTGGAGACAGAGATGTAATTTCTCTGAATCAGCCAAAATGCTTTTCAGGATCACATGAAGTTGCAAGTGTGTCGGCGATCCAGGAAATAATATTTGCTGTTATGGTAAACAGAGTGCTTCATCTTTATATCTTTCTATCCATTGTCACAATACTCAATCACCTTCCCTATTATTATTATTATTATTATTATTATTATTATTATTATTATTATTATTTTAAAAGAACCCCAAATGCTGATGGCTTCCATAGTTTTTTGGGACCATTTTTTTCCTGCTTTTGCTGTTTAACACAGTGAATATTGACAAATATCTGTTTACCTTGTCATCCAGTTGTATTTAATGGCAAATAGCATTTATTATTCTTAGAACATAAACCTCTGCGTAACATGTTTAAAGAATTGTGACCAAATATCAAGAATTCATGGTGTTAAGGGAATGGCCAGGGTGTATGTGTCTGCAGTTCTAGTCGAAGAAACCTAATAATATTGTTACATTATATAGATGGTGTTTACTACTTGCTGTTTACTACTGATAATCTGTTTTATAATGTGTTCTTAATTATCTTCATTAAAAAGAGCTCAGAAAAAACTTGTTTACAGCAGCAATGCACTTATTGCCAAAAAAGCAAAGTGTTTTCCACACATTCTCAGGAGAAAATAGGTTTCAGATACACAGCTAAACAATTTGGATCACACACTGGAAGCAGGCAGAGAGAGATGAATGCTGTAAAGGACATAGGAATTTTCAGTCCTGCGAGTACAGAAAAAACTAGGCGAGACTGTACATCCTGACACGCACTGGGTGGTTCGAGAAGGGCGGCTTTACTCACAGCCTCCTGTCAACGCGACGTCGATAATCTGGTGGAGCCACGGGGTTGGGTTTCTTCCACCTAGTGCTGGCAGGAGCCCCTCCTGGGGGCTCAGCCCCCCGCTGCCTCCCCCAGACCCCACCACAATTCTTGGAGGTGGCCGTTGTCACCTCATCTATATTTTCTGACTCTTCTCTACGTCCAACCCCAGGGTCAGGTTAGACTGTGGGGCATGTGGAGGTAGTCCTGTGGTGGAAGAATTAAACTGTAATGGCAGATGCCATACATCTTCCACCTGTGCTTGGAGGACGATCAGCTAGAGAGGTGCATTTCTTGACCTGACAGGCAATATCGTCACCGGTGACGAGAAAACCAGTGCGGGTCCTTCAAAGCAGGTGCATGTGATCCTTGTGCCGGGAATCGTGCCACCGAATCTGGATGCTTTGATTGAGTGCAACTCGTTTGACTCTGCCTGCCTCGTTACCTCAGGCTTTGAATGATTCATTGTCAGAGTAAAGCTAAAAGAAACCAGAGGATAAAGGTATCTTTATCTGCAAGCCCTGCTCCCGCTGGATTGCGGCTGCAGAGAGACCCAGCGCCGTGCTCCAGCCGCACGCGGTGAGCGAGGGTGCTGCTATGGGGAGGTGCTGGAAATTGAAGCCACTTGTGTACCTTGTGCGGTGTTAAATCAAAGCTGAGCTTGTCCCAATCGGCTGCGTTCAAACCATGGGCTGCAGGGCAGCGAGAGGGAGGGAGAGACTGTCTTTTGCCAAGTGGCAAAGAGTGAATTAACACAGCGGGCAAAATTTTCCTGCTTTTAAGTAATTGTAAAACATAATGGCAGTTACCTGCCTGTTTTCTTGAGGGATTTGTACTGAACAAGGGGAAGAGCTGCTAACAGGATCCCAGGGTTGAGGAGAGATTTGAGAGGAAGGATCAGAAGAATTAAATATGCACCATGTAGTGAGGGAAGATGATAATGAATGGGTATATGTGCCTGGCCCGGCACTGTGCCACTTGATGCCAGCCACTTGAATGAATTTATTTAGGGAACAGAAGCAAAATAGCTGAGTTACCATGACTCTTCATCCAGAAACATACCCTTTATTGTCAAAAATATCAGTTAGCTTAAGGAAATCTTTCCTTCCAGTCCCATGGGGCTGAATTGTTCCCATGGGTACACTTTTGGGATGACCCAATGGTCATCCAAATCAGTGGAAATCCTTTCTCTGACCAAGATGTTAAATCCAGCGGTTTGAGGAGGAGGGGATATGATAGAGCTCTGTATATTTTGGAGGCTGTAAATGCGAAGGTGAGAGGAAGGGCTTATTTCATGTAGTACAAAGAGATCTATTTAAGCACAGAGTTACACTAAAATAGGAATTTTTATATGAGCCATAAGAATGTCAGATGGCTCAGATAATAATAATATCACGTAAAATAAAGTAATTGTATTGTATAAAGGTTGTCAGTTTATTTGCAACACATCTAGTCATAAAGCTGATAATTTTCTCTTAAATTAAAGTTGCACAATTTGCCTCTGAGCAAGAAATAAAGGGCTTGGTACTTTTATTTTGTAGTTGTAATTTAGGTTGCTCTGTTTATTGGATTTTTTAAGTCATTAACTGAAAAACAGAGGGCCAGACATTTACTTGCTGAAAACTACTCCGTTAAAGCTGAAAAAGTTAAGTCAGCCAGAGAAAGTTGCTTTTAAAAAGCCACTTGGGTGAGCGTCTCAAGGAAGGCAGAATGAGCGTCGTGACTCGGCGTGGTTAAGGCAGGCAGGACGAGGCAGCAGAAGACGCGTTGACCTGACTGTCCTCAAGGGCTCGGACCAGATGGGGTTACCCTGAGGGGGCTCTCCCCCAGGCCGGGAACAGCCTGCAGCAGAAAACTCTCTGTTGCAGAAAAGCACAGGCTAGGAAAAATTAAGTGACTGCCCAGTGTTGTATGAGACAAAAGTCATCCGCAGCCCTTAGGAGTGGGCTGACGTTAACTTTAAGCAACTCGGCCTGTGTGCCAACATGTCTCTCAACCCCGGGGTGGTAAGTGCATATTTGGGAGCAGGAGACAGTCCTCCTTTTCAGCACCGAACTATGAAATGTCCCTGGGAAGGGGTATGCCTCAACAAAACTTTAACTATTCAAAGTGTGCAGTTTCAGCTTGATAATTGCCACTGGAAACTCTCATTTTCATGATGAGTGACAAACTGGTTCTGTACGCTCAGCAGCAAGTCTTGTACTTCTTCCATCACAGGTCATAGGTTTGGTGGCTTGCATTTAATGGCACTGCAAATAGGCACTCACATTTTATTTACTCTCTGGATCAGGAAATATGTAATTGTCAAAACTTATAATAAAATCCTTTTTTTTGTCCTTGCTAAATGAGTTTAAAACTCTAACCCTTCAGATCAGTGAGTAAGGAAGATGTGGTAAAGCAGACAACCTACGTGTTGCCAAATGGATTAGGAATTTCAGAACTCTCTCTATATAGGCTATAAGTCCCAAATCAGATTTGATAAATCGAGTGATATTAGAAGAGGAGATCTGCAGGGCTCAGTAGACTTAAATATTGCAAGGAACTATTGCTCTCATATCCATCTCAACATACCATTGTATGCTGAATATTAAATGGCGATGAATCAGTCTCCCTATGCTTGTTAGATTTTTGAAAGACAATAGATCAGTAACTTAATAAGAAAAAAAGCAGTCCAAATTTCTATTCAACTGGAACTGCATGAAGGATGATTTTTAGCTATTCATTTATTTACAGACTGACTACTTCTCTGTAGTGAAATTTGCTTCCCTTCCATGGGTGCAAACCAGCCACAGCAGGATATATCAGAATGGCGCAGGAGCATGGTTAAGATCTCCGAGACTTGCATGTAATTTTCTATATTTTATTGAAATGATTCCAGCTAGAAGTGAAAGCAGGATTAGAGCGTGGCCTCCACCTGTAACGTGTTTGGACAGCACAGTCAGGGAGCCTGTACTAGACCTTTAATCCCTTCTGCTCCAAAACCACGGGCCAGCTCTGCACGGAGTTACAGTGAAAATCTTGCTGGTTCTCAAACTCGTGGAGTTTGCTCGTGGAGACTTGCTTCAGGTTCGTACCGGTTCACGCAGGGGCACAGGCGATGTGTAAGGGAACACTGCGTGTGTGACATGCTGTACTAAAAGGACGAACCACAGGAAATCGTTCAGTTAAGATGCAAAGATGCGGCTTCAGCATACGCAGTGTTTACAACATACAACATTGGGAGTTTAGGACGCTCCAGTAAGACTTTAGAGCAGTAGGGAACGCATCTTTGTTCTTATCCTTTTTTGTGCCTCGTACTTTGTTAGAATAGAATACGTGGCAGAAATCTGTCTCGCTTTCTGTCAGCCTGTCGCCTCCACCGCTGTGCAGGGCTGACAGCAGCCGCTGGTGCCTTCGCTCCGGTCTGGGGAAACACAACCCGCCTCGCCGAGAGCGCACCTCCGAGAACAACCCATCCGTGTCTTTGCATTTCTCCTGCCTTCAGCTCCTCCATGCCCTAATTCCTGGTGATTTCCTGAAGAGCCAAGCGGTGTCGTTCAGCTGTTCGGTTAGAGAATATCTAGAAAGACGTTGGGGATTGCGTGTGCCAGTGCAGGCAGAGCTGGGGTCAGCCAGGCAGCAACCCAACAGCAGAGCATCTGCAACGTGCCACGAGCTCCCCTGCTGTGGAAGGACTTCTGTGGGGTCGATGTTCCTTTCCAGCCACCAGGTTTCTTCCAGGTTTCCTGGAAAATTTTAAGTCAAATGGAAAAGTTACTTAGACCAAATGTGATGAACTGGATAATTTTGAGGATACTCATGTCTTTTTAGGTCTGTAATGTAGCTACTCTAGACAGTCCTCTGCTTGTACCTGTAGTTCTTGGTAGACGATTTTCTCTTCTAAATGTAGGTGCTCTAAATTTCAACTTGGACACCTGTAGTGTACCGAAGCAGAGGCCGCTAACACCGTTCAAACTGCCTGTGTCTTCCCAGCCAGTTCAGTCTTTACTTTAATTGGGGTCTGACAGCTCCAGTCCTGTTGCCTTCTGCAGAGATATCAAAATAACAGTACTTACCCCTGCTAAACCAAGGATTATTTCAGATCTGATTTTTTTTTTTCCTTCCAGCCTCCCATGAAATGTAAAAGTGGCTGCTAGAGAATCTGCTCAAAAAAGAAAGGTAAAACTACTTTTGTCAACTTAGTCTCTAACCTACCTTAAAAGCCTGGGTGGGATTCCACAGACAGACTATTTCTCCCGGGTAATTATGATCATTTTTCATTATTATCATAATCAGGACCCATGTAACTAAAGATATTCTCTTCAGTAATTTCTTTTTCTGCCATTCGCCAGTGCATATACTTTGCCAGCACCTATTTCTGTGTGTCCAGGTTGTGGAATGACAAGCAGAGATTGGCCAGGTGCAAAGTATGTGTATGTAAGTACGTGAATTACTCAGTCTTGGAAATGAAGCCCCTATAAAACCATCTAATACAGGGAAATATTGGTGTAGTGTCCGATCTAATCGAGCAATGGGGCTCCTGAGGAAGGGAGCGCTGCCCAGTCGGACGTGCACCCTTGGCTCTGAAAATCACGCCCTGACATGTACGACTGTGTACATACGATGAGCCTATTTAAAGGGAAACTAATTAGAAGTATAGACAATCCACCTTTCTTCAAATGAAATTATTGTCGTCTCTGATCCATAAATCTGACATTTATACATATTTATATGCTATTGCTTAGTGAATACCTGATTAAGGAATACAGCTGCCAAGTGAATAAATTTGTTGTTAATCAAATGGTACTATAAAGACAGATCATCAGACCTATTAGAATATATTCATTCGGCAGAGAAATCTGCGCGCTGCAGCCTGTTAGTGCAGTGTGTAATGCAAGTCAAATTGTTCTTTAGAGCTAAACCTTGAGCTTTGCCAGAATCAAAAAGACTTTGCATGGAGGCAGAGGAGATGAAATCCTGTATTTTTACTGAGGGCGTGAGAGCCCTTGGCATTATGTCTTGTATTGAAAGTAAATTTCACCCTAATTGAACACTAAAGACTGAGGAATGCTTAAGTCTGTGCACTGAAGATTTTACTGTTGTACATAATTGCCTCTCTCTTTTGTTAGTGTATCTAATTCAGCAGTATAAATTGCCAGCTTAATTTTTTTCTTATTGTGTGATGCACTAATACTATTATTTTGTACTAGCAAGAATTAGCAACTGGCATTTACGTTTATAGATCCTTTCAACCAGGGAAAATCTAATAACAACATTGGTCTAAATATTCCATTAAGGGGCTGAAAAGATAGCCCAAGGTAACTGTGAAATGGCCACAGTGTTTACTGGGATCCGTCAAAACACTCCAGTGACTTTCGTGAGCTTTGAAATGTTGGTACATTTACGAATTCAGATTTGAAGTGCTGTTTGCAGCATTGTATTTCACGCTGAACCATGAAATGGATATTTGTGCTTCAGACATTAGCGGAGGGCAGATATGGGGCTTCTGAAGCAGTCCGGGATGTGAAGTGCCCATTGCTTTCCGACAGGCACCGAGTCTGCCAGCGTAAGCACGTGTAGCTGAAGTGTGTAAATTCCCCCGGTGAAGGACTTGTCTGTGCTGTTACATCAGTCCCTTGCCAAATCTGGGCAGTGCTTTGATGAGAAACGCTACATCTGCGCATTGCCAAAGTGTTCAGGGCAGTTTTAGGTTCGGCACAACCCTTTTTACCCTAATCATGTACAACACATGCAAAACTCCTGGTTACTTTGCATAAGATAGGAAATGGGGCAGATGGCCCATTTTTGTCACCTCTAGTCTACTTTTACTCTTACTCCCCCACCTACTTTTCCTCCTCAGCCTACTTTTCACCTGACGAGTATTTGCTGATGGTAGTAAGTAGAACAGTCCTGCTTTAGGTTGTGTTCACTTGAAATTATTCCTGCTAGCTTTATTAGTATCTGTGATGAAAAAAATGATGTGAGGAAAAAGTCCGTGAAGAAAGGAGAAGCTTTTGAAAGGTTGAGGTGTGTGACTGCGCGGCTCAGACTGTGGATGGGAAGAACAGGTATTTCCCTGGGACGTTTTGCTTCCTCTGGCTGCGGAGGACTTGTTGGGAAGGTGGAAGAGGCTTGGAGAAAAGCAGGAGTAGGCTGGGCTACAGTTTGCTTCCAAGGCACTGCCGAGGGAGCGGGGCTGGTGCAGGGGAGAGTATATCCAGGGAAAGGTTGTGGTGCTTTGCTTATCTCTGGGAGCAGAGTGAAGGAAAGCACCACGACTGCCCCACGTTTGCTGGTCTGCTCCTGGCACAGAAGAGTGGTTTCCCACTTTATCTGCTGTCCAGGATTGAATGTGAAAATCTAATCTAGAGCCTTATTAATTGCATTTATCATGTACTTTCACCATCTCACGTGAACGCTAGCCATTAATTTGTCTCTGATGGCCTGCTCTTAAGAAACCTTTGGAGCTACTTCAGAAAATGGTTTTCAAGCCAGACATTCTAGGTAATTTCTCCTTAAATCCCAATTAAATCCCTTCCGTCTGCTCCATTCGTTGCCAACAGAACCGTGGTGGCAAGTGCACCGAAGGCAGCTCAGTCTGCTTTTTTGTGCTGTGAATGGTGCCTTCACCATTGACTATCCAGTGGGCAAACAACTGCAGTCGGCACTTCAGAGCTCGGGCCAAATAATCCAATAAATGCAATGGAGAAAATGAAGACTCGAGTGTCTTAAGACACCCTTGGCATTCTTATATGTGAACACAGATGTATACAGATGTGTATGTGCACACATGCACACGCAGTACAGTGCTTCTTCAGTGCTTGGGGATGGTCCTGGTGGTTTCCCAGCTTTGGTGGGGATCTGTTGTTCTACGCCCAAACAAACTCTATGTCCGTAACTAAGCAGCTTTCCAGTACGATTAATGGGCTAGATGAAGGCTTTAGATACTCTTTTTTTCCTAGTATACAGTATATTATTCTTTCCTCTAGCTTGCGTTCAGACAGAGGCTTGATGGTCTTTATTCCAGAATTTGTGCAGAAGCTCTTCTTCACTGTGAGACGTTTCAACTGAGATTCATTTTGCACTCGTCAGCATTTCTCAGGTTTGCATTGAATAACTCAAATGTTGCTGAGAAGGAGAAATATTAGTTTTGGCAGAGTCCCGGAAGTTTTGCAAACAGTGGAGTCCACCCTCATGTCTCAGTTGTGTCAAAAGGTCATTTCTTTATTTTTCATTTTTGAAGTTGACAAAAAAATAAAAAAAGAGCAGTGCTATTTTGTTTGAGAATACAGAGGCTCAGCAGTAAGAAATTTGGAAGCCTACATTCAGAAGCATCAAATGTGTATAACCTTGAAAAAAACAAGGCTTCTCATGAAAGCAGTGAGTGACAATGGGAATGGAACATGAGTGAGAATTTATTATTTTTTTTCTTTTTTGGAGGTTGCATATCAAGAGGGAGAAATTGGCAAAAAATACTTATAAAATTCAGAACAGACAGAAGAGAAAAGATTAAGCAGTGATTATAAGCATGCTGTCTGAAGAATCAGGTCGTGCATATGCTTAGTTTATGCATAGCTCTGTGATCTCACATCACTCCCATCCATCTCCCTTCCTGTTTGTTCTGTTCCTTTGTGTCATCCGAAGCTAAATGGCAGGAAATCTGTGAAAAGACCTATCTGCTGCCTTGCGTTTATATATCATCTAATGCAAAGGGTTTCAATACCAACTGGAGTTTCTGAATACTGTTGTAATACAAGTTCAACCCTCCTTTTCTATGTACCAGAGTCAATATGCATATAGATTAGCGTTCTAGTTTTTCACTAAAGTACATACGGTTTGAGTGGTTTAATACTTTCCGTTCAATTTTCAGGTTCATTTTGGCGCAGGCAGTCCTTATCTGTGGTCCCCATTGTGCTGAATTGTTACAACTGCCAGATGACGTGATGGGTGCGGGTTTCTCATAGCTCTCGCGGGCGCCCTGTTTCGTTTAGCTGAGGTCCTCAGCCCCCATCAATCCCACCTGAAGGCCGCAGGGTTTGTTTTCCCTCACTGTCTCCCACAGAGAAGAAAGATGTGTGGAAAGACCTACGAAACTGCATCAGTAGCAAGTTTGAGAAAATTATTGAATCCACAGTGATGATAATCATAGCCTGAGCAAACTGACTGAAATTAATGCACCATCTGAACAGTTCTGTCTGCTCTGCCTTGATGTTCCTCGTTTAAAATGAATCTCTCTAGACCTGAAGGCTGTTTGGAAACAGCTGATGGTGCCCATAATGAGGATTCCAATCTTCAAGTCTCCAAACTGAAATTAGACATATGTCCTGACATGTTGACATTAATTTGAACTGTTATAGCTATAATGGGTTTATTTTGCTAGCATTTTTAATAGAATTTGGGGGGAGACAGGCGTTGCTTCATGAGTCAAGTTGGGGAAAGGCTGCGAGCAGCCATAATTCCAAAGGTTAATTTGAAAACGCTTTTCTCGATGGAACTTTTCTGAATTGCAAGGTTACTTGAAAAGATGGCATCATAATAGCCCAGACTACGGCTGGAAAAGCGGGCTGGATGGTGCAGTGGGAATACACTAGCCTTACATTTCCAGGTATCAGTATTCAACTCCAGCTTGACTCCAAGTAAAATACAATAATAAACAAAAGCAATAAAGTCAAAGTAATAGATTCATTCTACTCCCTATGTACAACGTTGATGAACAGGCCAAAAGCCCAGGTCCAAACTGCAGTTTTCTACTAAAAAGTCTTTTAAGCATTGACTAGAATAAACTGGCTGAGCACGTTGACCCCATACAGGGTGGGTTTGGTGCCTGGTTGATGTGATTTTTGTGCCTCCCGCGGGGCGCAGGGCCAGCGGCCGAGCCGGTGGCGAAGGGGGAGCGCTGCTGAGGGCACGGAGGAAGGGCAGTGGCGTGCTGCCCCGCGGGAGCCTCGGGAACACCGCTCCGTCACAAGCCGCTTCAGCTTCCCCAGGACAATGTCTTGCAGACACTGGCTGTTTATGGGAAGACTGCAAATGAGAAGCAAAATTGGTCGTGAGGATGGCTGAGTTAAAATGCTGTGTTTGAATCGAGATGAATTTGTAGCATTTTCTGGACTGCCGTGGTCTGCCGCTGGCAGATAATTGGTCACTTAAGACATAGTGTTTTAGTAATTTACTGTGTAGCATCAGAGGAGTGAAAAAAGGACCCACCTTCATGCCGGTAGTTTCCTTTGAGTGAAATTCCAAAAAAGCCTCACCTTCTCCAGGGACTGCTGATGGTGACGGAGAGCCTGTCTGCTGCCCCACAGAAAGTCCTAAGATGAGCCAAAGTTAAGCCAAAACAACTCGTTTGGTTTATTAGATATCATTTAAATCCCACAGTCTCTCTGGGGAGATTCTGGGGAGGGATGACCGCCACCATAAGAAGTAATTCAATTTAGGAGAACAGGATGTAGCATCTAGCTGTTTGAAGGGTAAAATGTCACTGATGGCAGATTTTTAACCCAGTGCAATTCAGCAGATATTGGATACTTTTATTTCCTTCTGCTGACTTTATGCAGTGGAACAGGAGGCGGTTTGCAGAGATTAAACAATATTCTGTCCACAAATTAAAATCAATAACTTATTTATAGGGCTGCCAATGCCCCCCCAACAAAGCGGGCTGGCCAAGTGGCTGTAAAAGCCCTGAATCAAATGCCATGATGTATCTCCAGCCCATCTATGCAGTTGGCTGTCTGTGACCGCAGAGAAAACACAATCTCTCCAGTAATTGTCTTGCTTGATAATTGTAGTACATAAATAAATACGATTCCTGAACCAAGTAGTGGATCTATATGCTGCCTTCTTGTTTCCCGCGTATGTCATTGTGAAACCTAATGTTGTTCACCAGGATTTTTCAGGAATCCATTTCTTTCTGTGAAAGGGACTGGCCAGACACTGCACTGTGTTTTAACCTTCTGTAGATGCTCAAAAGATCAAATCACACAGCAGCATTGGGAGCACGACAGAAGATCGAAGCCCAATAATGGTTTTTTTCATATTCTTTTCGACAAGCCCCTTCCCACCATGGCAGCAGTGGTATTTTGAGAAGACGGATGGCAAAGTTCAGCATAAGCGCAGTTCTGCACTGTTGGTATGCTGTGCCATTATGTTCCTCTGGGGACTAAAAGGCTTCCAAGATGGTATGTCAGCAGTGCAATCATTAGCTGGATGGGAGGCCTGGCAGTAGCTTTTTCCAATGGAGAACGCCCAGAAGTACTCTCTCCTTCCAGTAGCTGCCTTTCCTCTCCTCACTGGGTGCAAGACACCCTGAGGATGATGTTTGTTAAATCCTAGATATCTTTTTTTTCACCTAGTACCCAGCATTGAGAATGGACATTTCAAAACACATCATAAATGTGGCTAAGTTGCCCACAGCAGCTTAGGGATCATGTAACCTTCTACTGAGATACAGCTGTTTCAGAAACAGCAGTGCATGAAAACACTGGGTAGCAACGCCAGAAGGACTGTGATGTCCCCGAGTCTGACCTCCTGCCTAACACAGGCCATAGATTTCATTAAGTGACTGGAAGTAAAGGCGGTTCTATCTTTCTCTACGTGGGAAGCTTCTGGACGTAAAGGTGGTTCTATCTATCTCTACGTGGGAAGCTTCTGGTGGTAGGACATAAATAGCCAGGGTGCGAAATAGGCAGGACATCAGGGTTGATGCCTCTTGATTTTTAGACCACGTTCAGGTGGCGTGATTGTAAGTCTCTAGGTTCTTTTCTTTTGTATATCCTTCTGGTCGCCATTCCTCTTCCTTGAGGTCTTTTGGCTTGGAGTGACCAGTGCTGGTTCACTGGCACCTCTTGGGAGTCTTCACTGCAAGTCTCAGCGCGCAGCATTTTCACGTGCAGCTCCAGGATCTGAAGACAAATCATTACAGGAGAACTGTTTTGAACAGTTTTCTCTCTGAGTTGTGAAATGAACATCTTGGAAAGGTGTTTTCAGAGAAGTTGTTTAAAATAAGAATCATATACTCAGGTGATGCTTTTGGTGGGCTTGATGAGGTTTTTATACCTGGGACTGCATCCAGCGTGTGTTTCTTAAAGACTGTCCCTTCAGGTATTTGGCCTGAAGAACTGGTAAGTGCTTGAGCGTACAGACCTTGGTGGGGATGGGATGTAGAAGGCCCAGATTTAGACTCCTGTCTCTCTCAGGCTGGGACCACTGTACCCAACAGCTTCTGTGAGTTGTAGCTGAAGCAGATACGTATCCAGGTTCTTGTGCTTTGGGGTTTTGTCTTTCATTCTGTCTGCCTGTGAATATATGTGATCTTTAGCTTTACATATCTGGTCTGAGAGTGGTAAAACAGAGAGTAACTTTCCCATTCTGCTTTCTTCGCAGCCTTTTCGGAGGCCCTACAGCTTTCTGCCCTTTTCTTCCCCCTGTGTTAGTGCCCTGGGTAGCCTCAGTGCCTGCTTCGTTAGCAGCAGCTCGCAGCAGCGGAGCAGCGCTGGAGAAATCTCCCTACTGCTGCTGAGAAAATCCAGTGAGTGGGAATGGGAGGAGAGATGAAAATAGATGCAACACAAATTGTCATTTTGCAAAATGACTTTTTACCAGAGCACTGCTCTGAATACACAGTGACACTGTACAGATGATTCTTGGCCTGTTAAATAACAGTTTTCCCTATATTTATTGCTCTTGAGTTGTGCCTGGCAGTTTTATTGCATGCAGACTGGCACATTATGAAAAGAAAAGTAAATAGGTCTGTGGAATCATGGCCGCAGTATTCCTGTTTAAGGGGAAAACAACTCTTTGGTTTTACCACATGTTTGAAAAGAGAAGACAGTTCTCCCTCAGTGTTTTATGGCAGTTCTCCCTCCCACCTCCCCCTTCCACCTTAAACAGTCTGGATTTGTTTTGCTTGTATAATTAGGCAATAGCAGCTGATCGGATTTGAATCAACGGCATTATATCATCGCAAAAGCTGCCTCAATTGATGGACAAGAGAGGCAACAGTCTGTTTATTTGCAAAAGCTACAAAATGGCCTGCCTGTGCCATGCACACAGAAAAGTACATTAGCTTCAGCTTTTTATAATTCTTTGAGAGTAGATATACTGCTAAGGCACTTGAACTCTATTATGATGTCAAGCTTCTGCTATTTGCTATTATCCTTGGGACGAAAGCAAAAAAAATCCCATATATGGTGTCATGAAAGAGAATCTATTATTTGAAAATAATTGTGCTCATAGCCCTGAGTGTGCCGTCGAACCTATACAAATTAAAAGAACCATTATCAAAGTTCGTACAGTATTTATTTAGGCTAAACCAGCTCTTTCCTAAATACTTGCAATGACGGTGCACAGCACCGGTGCTGAAGACGTGTTTTACTGGCTTATTTCCTTCCTTACAAACCCAGCAAGAAAAGACACAGCTATCTTCTTCTATCAGCCAAGATTTGGATTTAATGACTTGCCCTCTTTCCTCCCAGCCTTTTCTGTCTGGTCAGTTAAGAGCAGAAGTAACTCTTTTTTTCCATGTATACCTCCCTATTTTTGCCCTCAATTGCTCACTGTTATCTCCAGCTGTGAACATCTTCTAGCTCGCCTTCCTTGGTACGCCTGCGAGTGCGACGGCACCCCAAGGATGGCAGTACGTAAGGATGCTAACAAACTCAAGGAAGTAAAATCCCACAAAGCCAGGAGTTTTTCACTGATTTAACTGAGACTTAGAGACTTAAGTAGGTGGGTATAAAGCTGTGCTTTCTAGTTCAAGCGTATCCCTTCCAGCAAAATAGTTGAAATTGTCTGCAGGAACTCCTACGGGATTAGAGTTGAATTACTTGCAAGACAAGCCATATATCTAATGTATGCAGCGACTTGCTGCTTGTTCACAATCAGATTGATTTACCACCTGAAATATTATTAATCCTTTGAATTTTATTTTTTTTCTTTTTGAAGTTGAAAAGCAGGGTGGGTTTTTCTCAGTGCCTAAGCAATTCACACTGATGTTTCAGTGTCCCTGCGCCCCCTGGTCCCTTTCAGTCCCTGTGGTGGCAAGTGGTTTTGGGAGCAGAGGAATGAAGGCAGCCTGGCCTCCGACCAGCTCTGGTGGCTCAGAAAGGGCTGGCTCGGGCTCTCCTGATGTGGATTCCCGGCTCTGATAGGAATTGAACTCAGGATGCTTCAGCCTCAGCGGAGCTGCTGACAGGTTGTGTTTCCTAAACCTGTCTGCCTGTTTTAATGAATGTTTTAGGAACCACTGTCTTGGAAGCTGGTCACATTGGGATGAAATGGTTGAAGGTCTTGAAAGATTTGGTGTAGGGGAGAGGGAGGACTCACTGTTGGGCAAAAGGATCACCGGAGCTTGTTTGCTTAGCTTAAGGAACTCAGTCGAAAACAAGCTTTGCTCCCTCTCATTCTCACTGCTCTCCCATCTATCACACAGCTATAACAATATCCAGAGCTAAAATGAGTAGGAAGAACGAAATGCGTCTTTGAAAGAGAATTTCTGTAGTGCCATGGGTCAGCGTGGTTCTCTGTTGTCCCCACATCCCAGCTTCAATTGCTGCTCGGGTTGCTATTAAAAAGAAGTTTATTTGTCTCTCTCAGGATGCTCACTCGTAGCGCGGAATGCGGCAGCGTGATTGTGGCAGGCTGCACGGGGAAAGGGTCTGCAGGGTTTTGCTGGCTGCTGCGTGTCTCGGATCCGCGACAAGAGCACACCGGCTGAGATATATGTGCAGGAAGATTACATTTCGTTGGGAGAGGCTGTGCCTGGCCTGGCTGGGGCTCTCGGGCTCATTTTCATAAATACCAGATTTATTGTGACATTACAGCGAGTGTTTTTCTCTTGTCTGAGAAAGGGGAGAACGAGCCACACAACAGCACTCGGCTAAACAGGCTCTTTCCCTTCAGCTGTATAAAAGGTACCCTGCCATACTTGTAAATATGAGAGAGAAAATGGTGTCATCAGCCTGTAATAAAGTATTCGAGCCTCAGATTGCCATCTGTCAATGATATTTTAGCTTATTTTCTTTCAGGAAAGAAAGTGAGCTTATTTTCTTTAATCTCCTGAGAAATTACTCCAGTTATTTACAGCATTGGATTTTCTTTAAAAAGATTGTGCTGCAGCCAGGGGGATTATTTGACCAAATAGGGGGTTTTTGCCTTTGTTTCACTGCATTAGCTTATTTTAAAGGAGTAAAGAAAACCTTAGCTGGTGCTTTGTGGAGGCTGCTACAAGTTCCTTTACTTGCCGTTTCTCCTTTCTCTGCAAAACCCCATGATCCAGTGTTATCAACTCCGCACCCTTTAGAAGTTCTGAAACCCAGACAACCCAGGTCTGAGTTTTAAAAAGTCAATTTTCACACTGTATTTTTGTGCTTTTATTTGCTCTCTGTTTTGAGCCTCAGCTTGTTGAAAATGCTCTATCATTTGGATGCTATCAGGCTAGGAACTTTTCTGAGTGAAAGCGGGGCTTTGTAATCACCTCAAAGAACAGAGACTCCAAATTAAATGCCCGAAAAACCAGAGCAGGCAGCACTCAGTTGCACTGGGTATGGTCCTAGTTTTGATGCGGGTGTACAGTAGCAGGACTACAGAAAGAAAAAGCAGTTATGGTGAAGGAAAGTAACCCTATTTGCCTTGTGATGGTCAGGGATGTCTCACCAAGCGATAAGCGATGTGTGAGTAAATAAAACGACACGGTGCGGGCGTATTCCCTTTCATCATTGCTAAGTCCATCTTGAGGAGAGTGTTCCTCACTCCAGATATATAACCTGCATTTAGCGAGCTGAGGCAGGATCAGGAATTCAGAATTTTAATTACACTCGGGGGACTCTGGTGAGATCAAATCCCGTATCCTGATAGCAGGAGGCAGGGAATCCACCCGGAGGCTACTGATGTGCAGATTTGAAAACTGGGAAACATTTCCCCATAGAATTATTCTTCCCTAAATATTGCAACTTCCATTTACTAAAGCTGCTGATGTTGTAAAAAGCCTAAAGAATCAGCTCCAAACCCCATTATTCTTTTCACTGCCAGCTAATGAATTTTCCCTCTGCCCTTCTACATTAGTTTTCTTTTAGCAAGAGACTTTTTTTTTTTTTCATATTACTTTCAGCTGTCTCTGGTGTTGGAGCTTTGATATCTAGTTAGTACAATCTGTAAATACGACTCTGCAGACATTGCTCAAGGGCAGATTTTGACCCTGAGCACTCCGGCAGTTTCTTCCTTAGAAAATATATCTACAAATTGCTGTTTAAAGATGGGGGCTGACACTGCAGGCTGGTGCTTCAGCAAAGAGTTAATGTGAGGAGCGGGAAGTGGGATGTGATGGTGGCCGAGCTTATCCCTGTCACACACAGTTGTTTTGGCATAAAAATACTCTATTATGACAAAGTGTTGCCAACTCTCACCGTTTTAATACGGTTCGCACGTTATATTTGTTTGGGCTTTTTTCCCTTAAAGTCCTGGTTCCTGGAGTGATGCCAGTGTGAGAAATTCAGCTTCCCCCCCCCCCAAAAAAGTAAGTTTCTGCTTTATGATTAAGAACAAAGGCTAGAAAATATGATTTAAATGCATTTTAAAGATTCAGAAAAGCAGAAGATAAATAACTCAAGACGTATTATTTTTCTGAAAGATAATACCTCATGTTTTTGTGAGGGCTGACTCGTGACTTTTAAATGCTGATGGTTGGCAGCACTGTTGTTACAGTTTCTGAGTAAGTTCCATTTTTTTGTTGTTGCTGTTATCAGTCATTTCTACATCTATGTATTTATATACATTCCAAAATAAATGCATGTAACTCACGTGTTTGTACTGCAGGAACTGGTTTCTGTATATCTGTATAGATAGCTATATAGATACACTGTTAGTCTAAAGAGTGGGGAGAAGCAGTAAGGAAGAGGTATGGTTTAAATGTGACCATGGTATCTCTCTCTAGGCATGTAAAAAAGGTGGGGAACTTAGACCCAGAAAACAGCTTCCTCCTCTCCACATCAAGCTGATCTACTTCAAACTTGCTCAGGAGGAATTGTTGGCCCTCTTCGCACTAATTCAAAGCTTGCTTCACCTCGTTTGAAGATGGAGTTGTTGCTTGCGCAGAACGTGTGCTTCCAGGGCTGACACACAGCTCTGGAAAAAGCAGACAGAGCTCCTCACTCCCATCACCTGCCTCCGGGACTGAGTCTTTTTACACGTTTTTTTTTAATGAGTTAACCTTGTACAGGCAGGTTTTATGCTGAATGAGGTGCCATCCATCACAAAACATAAATCCTGATATCACCATCTACTCTGGTGAGACCCCACCTGGAGTACTGCGTCCAGCTCTGGAGCCCCCAACATGGACCTGTTGGAGCGGGTCCAGAGGAGGCCACGGAGATGCTCCGAGGGCTGGAGCCCCTCTGCTGTGAGAGTTGGGGCTGTTCAACTTGGAGAAGAGAAGGCTTCAGGGAGACCTTATTGTGGCCTTCCAATACCTAAAGGGTCAACAGGAGAGCTGGGGAGGGACTTTTTACAAGGGCATGTAGTGATAGGACGAGGGGGAATGGCTTCAGACTGGAAGAGGGGAGATTTAGACTAGATACTAGGAAGAATTTTTTCACTCTGAGGGTGTTGAGGCACTGGCCCGTGTTGCCCCGAGAAGCTGTGGCTGCCCCATCCCTGGAAGTGTTCAAGGTCAGGGTGGGAAGGGCCAACCCGGGCTGGTGGGAGGTGTCCCTGCCCAGGGCAGGGGGTGGGAACAAGATGAGCTTTAAGGTCCCTTCCAACCCAAACCATGCTATGATTCTATGACCTGCTTTGACGGATCCAGTAGACCAGTAGCTCTGTGCCTACAGCTGCTCTGGGTGAATGGCATGCTGATGAGTGGCCCAGCAGCATGGGTCACTGGGCTAGTGGAGACCGCGCTCTGGGTTCAGCGTGCCCACGTCGGTGCAAATTATCTCTGCCACAGAACTGTGTCTCAACTTGCGAATCGGTAAACGCAGTCATTATGGGGCTCAAACAGCCTCAGCTCACTCCATCCACCACCGGTCCAGAGTGACGGTGGTGCTGGGTGGCAGGTTTGGCGAGGCCCCCCGCCCGAGGGCTGGCTGAGTTGTCAGGCTCCGCTCCCGGTGCCCCCCTGGCAAAAGGGCACCCAAGGGAGGGTGTTGGCAGAAGAGAAATCGGATTCACTCTTTGCTTTCCTTTCCATAGCTCCTCCCTTCCTTGAGCCCCAGAAACCTTCCTCCTCCCCATTAAAAAAAAAACCCAACCAACCAAAATACTTGTATCAGAGACATAGGTATTTATTGAAGCTACTGCAAAGCAGAACATTTTATTATGAAGTATATTCCAGAAAACTGCAGCATACTGAGCAGTACTTTTTCTGCAGAGTCTCTTCCGTGTTGAAAATACAGGATTTGATGCGTGTGAGAATCTCTTGCTCAGTATGAAACTTAGCGAGGGGTTTTATTTCAGTAAAGCCTTGGCATCGCAGCAGTGAGCAAAATCTATTCAGGAAGAGCATGAAAATGTATAGAAATAGTAACAAGGAACCAGTCGTCTTAACCCCAAATAGGCTGAACAATCACTGCAAAGCAGCACTTCCTTCACTGAGAACTTTTTGCGCGTGTCCCCAGAGAGAATAAAATGGATCAGTAGACAGGGAAATGCTGTGCTGCAGCTCTGCGGCCACGGAGCAGCGCTGCCGGCTGCCTCGGTCCGGGATCTACTCCACTCTCGTGAGACCCCACCTGGAGTACTGCATCCAGCTCTGGAGTGCTCAACATAAGAAGGACATGGACCTGCTGGAGCGTGTCCAGAGGAGAGCCACGAGGATGATCCGAGGGCTGGAGCACCTCTGCTGTGAGGAGAGGCTGAGAGAGTTGGGGCTGTTCAGCCTGGGGAAGAGAAGGCTCCAGGGAGAGCTTATTGCGCCTTCCAGTGCCTAAAGGGGCTCCAGGAGAGCTGGGGAAGGACTTTTTACTGGGGCACGTAGTGACAGGACGAGGGGGAACAGCTATAAACTGGAAGAGGGCAGGTTGAGATTAAACATTAGAAAGAAGTTTTTCACTTTGAGGGTTGTAAGGCACTGGACAGGTTGCCCAGAGAGGCTGTTGAGGCCCCATCCCTGGAGGTGTTCAAGGCCAGGCCGGACGTGGCCTTGGGCAACCTGGGCTGGTGGGAGGTGTCCCTGCCCAGGGCGGGGAGATTGGAATTTGATGACCTTTAAGGTCCTTTCCAACCTAGACCATTCTATGATTCTATGATTCTATGATTCTATTCTGTATTCCCTGCCCATCCCAGCAGCCCCAGTATCAGATGGGACCAGGCTGGAAAATAGCCGTAGAGCACGTCTTGCTGAACTACCCTTAGCTTTTGCAATTAACCACTTGTTTTATTTTCTAATCGCGCGGTTCACAGCTACGTCTTCCAGTTTTTGGGCTGCTTTCCGAAACCTGGACTTCAGGATTTGCCTGGCTTCCAAGTCTCCCAAAAGCCCCCTCTTGCCATGCCACCGCTGCGGCAGGCAACCCCTCGGCTCACCTTGAACTGGCAAACAGAGCAGCCGGTCCGCTGCTCGTAAACAGGCTGCGAGAGCCACGGGAGTTTGTTTGAGTGCCTGGAGAAATAGCACTGGAAATTTGATTTACACTTTTCAGAGCCTCCTAAGGATTGCATCTCAAAATTAAGAAGGGAAAACTTATTTTTAACATCTTGGAGGATGACTAGAAACCAGTAACTTTTCTTGCTTAACTTACACTTTTGCTCCTCTCTGTCTAAACATAGTCTTGATACTTCATTATTTCAGCCTGGAAAATTCCTGAAGGTTGACTAGCTAGAAAATCTGCAGTAAGTTTAAGCTTTTAGATGGAAAAGTATTTGAACTAATTTCATCCTACACAATTTACCCACTTTTCACTTTATTTTGGTACGACTCCACAAATCTACTCTGTCTGTATGTATACTTTTGGGCCAATAATTATTCAATTAAATCATTCCTCCATATAAAGTTAATTCAATTTTCATTATATGCATTTGATTTTTTTCCAAGGATATGTCTTTAGATAAACATCTTGATAAAAAATGTTACATATTTTCAGTCCTGAAAAATAAAACAGGGAGCGACGACAGTTAACATCAAGGCAGTACCTGGCCCTGTGGAAGCACAGCCTCTGCTCTTTAAAAATTTTATAAAGTTACAGAAACCATGACCGAGTGAAAACAAATTCCTGCTACTCAAGGTACCCATGAAATTCTCCAGCACACAGCTAGATCCCTCCCATAAATTGAAAGTACATGAAGGAAATCATGAAAAGATTCACACAGCATAACAAGTTCCCCTCAAAGAGGGAGCACAAGGCATCCTCCCAACGCGCCCCTGGTGACGACTGTTTTGAAGAGAGCATCTTCCTGCCTCTTCAAAGAGTTGCAATCGTCTCTGAACTCCAGCTCACGGTGCTCGGTGCGGCTCCCTCACTTGCCTCATCAAGGCTTTGTGTGGCAGATAGCACTTAGGTAAAATGTGCCGTGGCTGTAGGTCAGCAGCCCCTCGTCCCTCTGTTGGCCATCACCGTCTCACCAACGGGCGCTCCGCTGGCACCCCCCGGCTCCGGAGGGGCGAGCAAACGAGCAAAACCACCCTTCCCCGGCACAAAATCTCCAGGAAAAAGGCTTGTGAACCGGAGCGGCAGAGGATAACCAGGTCTCCCCGAGCAGCGAGAAAGCCGGCACGTCTAGTCATGCCTGTTTTCTTTTTTTCTGTAAGTAAGAAAAAAACTTTGTCTCATTTTTCTACAGTTCTGGCAGCAGCATCTTTTCCAAATCATACTGCCCTAGCGCTGGTGAGTCTGCCATGATGGCTTAGCAGGATTTGGAGCATGACAGAGAAGGATGTTACCTTATTTTTCCTTTCAGAAGACCCCGGTGTATGGACACAGAATACCAAGAGGGGGTTCCTAAGATATCAAACACACATTTGGCAACAGTTGGGGACCTTCAAAATCAAGGCATAGGCTACGTAACAAAAATACTTGCACTTTAGGTGTTTTGTGTGGGTTTTTTTTTAAGAAATATTAAAATTTTGAAGAGCCCTAAGGATTGTTGGTCTCTTGAGGTTGGTTATTCCGGAATAGTATCAACAAGAGACTTGGACCCTTTGTTTATATGATCGGATCTCTAATACACGTGTGAATACTGAGGGTAAGTAACTGTGACCAATTCCACTGGGAGACAAATTCATCGCTGCAGCAAAGGTTTTCCATCATATTGCTGTAATTTGATAATTTCAGTGCTGCTGGTAAGGGAACCTACAACAAAAGCTTAGAGTATTATCAGCTAATAGCTCCTGAAGGCCTGCAGCTGATATTAAACTTGAACTTTTATGAAACCGAATTTTCTTCTACAAAGCAGTAAAAAGCACACCGAATCTGTGCTAAGCGAGAAAACAGTTTCTCCCTTCGCGTGGGGGGTAGGCTATGCACTTCTTCAACGCTTGCCCTGCCGGATGTTCGGCTAGCAACTCGCCGTATTTGGGCAACCCCGTTTGCAGAGTTACTGCTGGCACGGCTGTACAGGTGCCCGCTGTGAGAAGAGGGGTGACTTTCGCACTTGGCTTATTAACTGCTCGGATGGAACCACACGGGCAGGGCAGCTGAACGTAAAAGGTTCTGGAGAAAATGTGACAGCTACCTGCGCTGTGGGCGAGAGTTAAAATGAGTAATAGTGTACCCGCAGCGGCTGAGGGGCCAATAAATTCTTGCAGTGCGGTGCCTCGATTCGAGGCTTGTGGATATGAATGGGAAACGCCACTGGTTTCTGTAGGCTCAAGTGAAGAAGCTGTAATAATGAACAATTTAATAAAGAAACCTTGATTCGAGGAGCCTGAGGAAAGAAAGGGCATAGGGAAAAAATAAAAGAACTGCAAACCTGATGGTACATAACCTGCACCGGCACATTCTCACGCTTAGCTAATGTACTGAGTAGACAGCATTATTAGAAACAGAGTAAGATACTTCAGTCACTATCTTGTTGGATGCAATTGATACCGAGACAAAGAAAGAAGTGACATCTTCCTGTCTGGTAGACAAAGTAGGAAATAATGCTGATTCACTGTCGAAAAAAACAACAAACCCTGTCTGAGAAAGGCTTTTGAAAGAATACTGGATATTTTGACTGACCTTCTCTTTTAATATAGCTGTGGAATATGGAAAGCTGCCTTCATAAAAGCAACACGCTGCAAAATCAATTATTTCAATGCCACAGTGTGTCGGCTGGCATTTGTGTGCTACTTTTGTGACTTGGATGATGAGAATAAATCGTATACCACACCATATTTTAATCACTCACATTTTATAGGAGAGCTCTTAGCAAGCTAAACGAAGAACGGTGAATAGCCTTTTAGCTACCTATTAATACCTAAATTCTCTCTCTGGGTAAAGTTGCTTCAGTCTGGAGGTAGGTGCTCGAGCAAGAGAATTTTAACGCAGAATGAGTAAATCTGGGGCAGGCGCTCGCAGCACCCGCGCTCACCCTGCCTGAGCAAGGTCCCCACCACGGAGACGTCCAGGTCCTGGCAACGGGAGCAGCCTTGAATTTACAGGCACTGCAGGTATTCTGCTCCTGGGAGGCAAGGCTGCACAAAGTAAATTTAGACTGCGAAATATGAGGAGTCTGGTTGCTGTGATTGATCCTCTTTTTTTTTTTTTTTTTTTTACAAATGATAACGTCTTTGTCCACTCTGTTCAGAAGACAATTAAAAATGCAGGCAGGAAAACCCCATACTGGCATGAAGCTGACTTGGGACGCACCTGAGGACTGGAAGACACCTGGCTTGTCAGGCAAGGAGAGGAGGAGGAGAAGACCTCCTAGGGCTGCCATCTTCCAGAAGATTTGTCTGTGTAAGAAGAGACGAGCTGTGAGCAAGGGTAAACCTTGGTAGGCAAAGGTGATGTCTCCTATTATCTACTTATGTGCCAATTAATGTAGTTGTGGAAAAAAGCCTGGCAAGATATTACAGACAGAGGTTTTCAGGGTGAGGCGTTCTTCCAAGGTGCAACCAGAAGAACACTTTCATAGGGCATCCATTATTTAATGAGCATTTTGGATGTCTTCTGTCAATGTTAAAAATCTGAGTTTTGCCAAAGTAGTTTGGTAAAGGTCTGGTTGCAGCGATCTTGCAGTACACGTTTCTTGTGGACTACAGTTGATCTACCAACAGATCCCTGTTGGAGAGGCTAAGAAACCTTCAGTTGTGGTTACAAAAACATGGGCTTATACAAAAGACAAAATCTGCTGACACTCTTGCTAGGTTTTCACTAAGTTTCCGAGCCCGCTGTGAAAAAACCAAAATCTAATTTGTTTGCTTGTGTTGTGTAAAGGGGTGATTAGCTCAGGTGAGTCCACGTGAGGGTGCGAGAGAGGAGCCAGCTGTGCGGGGCTGGGCAGGCAGTTTGTGGGGTACAGGGAAGGGGAGGGAGGAAAAGAGGCAATTGGATGCAGGTGTGAGCAGGGGAGCCAGGTGTTGGTAATGACAGAGAGATTAAATTGCCAGAGAGGCAGAGGGGCTGTGCTGACTCTGTTGTGGTGCAGAAGCTGCAGCTGAGCCTTCAGAGGAGGACTCGCCTGGATGGACAGGGTAGGCTGGCGGCGGAGAAACGTTTAAAACTTAAATTTCTGTTTTGTCTTTAGTGTTTTGTGCTTTTGCTGTTGTCGAAAAATTAATTAGTTAGACTTACATTCTGCCAAAAATGTGATTCTTTCAGCTCAAAAGCTGTTTTAGTCTTTTGTGGTGGCCTGCAGTAAGGGAGAGGTCTGGGCAAGTTTGCCTCAAAGCCCTCTGATTCACAGCCCTGTGTAGCCTACCCTACCTTTGATGCAGACTTGGGGGCTGGTACCCAGTGGTATTTGTACTTGTGCGTATTCAATTTTAGCAAAAAAGAAAGAATGCTGGAAGGAAATTAAGTGTAAGTCTAACTTATTCCAGGTCAGCTTGGTTAATTAAAGAGAAAATCTAGCCTGCAGCAAAGTCCAGTAGGGTCTAAAGCATAGAGAACAAGTAAAGATAAAAATATATTTAAAAATAACATGCTTTTGATCATCACAGAGTTCCCATTCTTAAAGTCAAATCCCTCTCTGTCCAACACCATTAACAAATCCTGCTAACTTCTGTGGAAGTTTGGTTGTTTGAAGCCCGCTGTGAAAGCCAGCGTTCCTTTTACTGCCTTGTTTTGTGGTGCTGTGAGATGGGTGATGGTGTTGCGGGGGAGGGTGCCTGTGTATTTTTTTTTTAGTGAAGACAAAAGCTCTTTGGGAGAAAGGGAGGTCACACTTTGCCCAGGGAGGTGGGTCGAGAAGGCTTCAGGCTGGGGGGACCTGGGCAAAGGGACATGGCCAGTCTGGGATGCTGCTGAGATGAGGCTCATAAAAAGCTTTCCCAAGAGATGTAAGGACTTTGTAGAGTTAGCAGCAACACAGAAACTTGTTAAACTGGATTAAAAGTAAACCTGAAAAGACCTTGTGTGTATGGATAAAGTGGTGGGGAGAAGGCTTCTTTTAAAAACCGAACTTGGTTCTGCTGGGTTTGTTTTCTCTGTTTTAAAACTGTTTCCATTTAGTGCCTGTTCAAAGAAAAAATGTTGTTTTTTCAAAGAAAAAATGAAGTTTTAAACTTCAAGGTTCTCAGGAGGTCTAGACATATCTACCTGAATGCTGTGGCTCACCCCGAATCCTACTGTGCCTTTCTAGTTGGGAAAGTGATCCTGCTCCTTGGTTGCCCTCATAAAATGGACAGAATTAGTAAAAAAAGATACAAAAACATAGTAGTTATCCTGTGAACTGATGTTCTGACTTGAGGGATTTCACCTTGCTTCAGTGTTGGGTTTTTTCCTTTCTGATGATCTTTCTAGTAATGAGAATGCAAGCTATTCAAAAGGGTTTATAAATGTTGACAGTGAATTATTATTGGTCTATTGGGTGTTTAAATTGCAAATATTATACTCCAAAGCAAGCTTTACAAGACAAGCTCTTCTTGAAAGATTTATGGCTACAGTCACATAGTGTATAGTAAATTTAGCATTGAATAAGCAGCTGTATCAGTCACGGCTTTCCATACTGGATTGCTGTTTGCATTAGTTGTGATAGCTGCTACCTCTTCTGGAGCCTTCAGCAAATGTATTTGAGTGGTTTTGGGAAACTGCAGAAGTCATCACGTGCTGTACAAGGATTGAAAAATAATGTGTGTCTGTCTGTCTCCTCTGTGTCTCCCTCAAGGGGAGGGAAGCAGAAGGGGATGAAGTCAGAAGTGCGTTCCAGCCTTTAGAAATGACACCTTTCACGTGTGCTTCCGGACAATGTTATGGTCCCACAACCAAAAGACTCCGATGTAACGTAAGATCCATTATGAGCTGTATGGCAGACACTTTGTTGTTATCATGGACTAGATGTGCTTTTTGGGTGTTTTCTTCAGAAGTAGATTGAATTTACTAATTATTCAGCACCTGAAATTAAGTTGCTCATTTTAGTTCTTCTCTAAATGTGATGGCCGTGGCCGATTGGTGGCACATGAACAACATCCCCCACCCAAATGACCCACTGAACTAAGCCCCAGGCATGAAGAGTGAACTTCAACTCACTCACAGTAGATGGTATTTTCATAGTAGAGGTGTCTCTCTCACCTTTCCATGTTCGTGCATACCAAGAGTAATCAAAGTTGCCTTTCTACTCATTTTGGTTTGCGCATCAGCCTACAAGAGTTTTGAGGTATAATTTACAGCACAGCTCCTGTGCTCTGCTCCATTCTGAAATAATGAGGAGATTATTTTGGTCAATATGACTGAACTATGATTTAATGCTTTTCAATGGCTAGTTGCATTAGTGACTCTTTAAGGATTAGAAGCTTAATGAAATGCACACATCAGGGCAGTGATTTAATCTTTTTCTCATAAAAATCTTCACAACAAGATAATAAACCATAGGAGTAAAAATCATTTTGACAAACCTGTCTGGCTTTCAAGCTGTGTATAGTCAGAGTTAATTACCTGTGGGACACTTGTGTTATACAGGGGATTGTCGAAAGGGCAACTTTCAGTAAAGGTGTGGAGTTTCTGTGTAGGAAATGGCAGTTTAAGGCTAGGAATGCAGAGCAGGAACTCTCCCTTCCTTGCATACCGAGAGGTGTATCCTCAGACACATCAAAGCCTGTGTTTGCCATCAGGTTACTTCACATTTTCCAGTGTTTATATTTCTAAAAAATTCTCAAACATTGTACTGTAAGGAATCACTCCTACGAATCAACTAGGTTTCCACCAGTTTTCAAAATTTAATAGAATGGCTGAGCATTAGCAACTTGGCTGGTGTGGTAACCTTTTTGTCTCTTGAAACAGTGTTGTCTCATTCCTATCAGTCAAACAAAATCTCTCTCTTTGGCTTATCAAGCTAAACTTCTCCAGAATTGGAAGGTTTGATTTGGTGGCTGTGCAACGGTCTGTGTGAAACAAGTTTGGTGTCTCAGTCCAGTTTGCAGTAGACAGAGGTTTTGTCCTGTGTTTGTTTCATCTTCTACTTCACACCTGTACTGGGAACCCTTTTTTCTTCTCCCTGTTGACTGGGGGACACAAGTAATGGATAGAGGACACTCCTCTTGTAACTAGTCCTATACTGTGCAACCTGTTAAACTCATGGTGCTTCTTGAAAGTAATTAACTTCTGAATGCTCCTGGAGAAGGGATTTATGTCACAAAAAATGGAAAATTAAAAAAAAATATGTTTAGAGTTACACATATTTGTAACTTGCAAAAATGTTTCTAAACTTGGGCTAGAGCTTTAGAGCTGATCTATTGCAAGATGTGCTGTCCTACTCAGGATTTTTTTGTGGGTGGTTTTGTTGAGATATTTTTTTTCCTTCTCCCTCAGCCTCTGTTCAGTTGGTGTAGGTGGAGTCAGGTGCTACTAGACTTGGTCTCCCACCTCTATAGAAAAAGCTATCGCATCCCCAAACTGTCCTTAGATAAGATAAGGAAATAAATGGAGATGTTGCATTGGAGACACGGCATATATGCAGAGGTTTACTTGCTTCTGGGCTTGAGAGTCTAGAAGAAAAATATACTCAGAAAGGCAAGTGCTACATTGTGAACACTATACTGGAAGTTAACTGTAACAATTTTAAGGTTTTTTTTTTTAAAAAAAGACTTTTTAAAAATAAAAAAACAAGGGAGCTGAAATTTGTTTCTCATCAAGCCTTATTCTGGGCTTTCTGTATTGTTCCTTTCTTCCTTAGAGAGCTTTCTGTAGACACAATTGAATTTCATCGTAAATGGTTGTAACAAGGAAAGTGCCCCTTAAATGACGTGGCTTTGCCAGAAATAATATGGACCAATAGTTTAGGGTGAGCATAATAAGTTTTTGTATTTTAATACCTTTGGCAGTCTCTTGTTCTCCTTTTTTTTGTGCGGCTTTAAAACATGAGGAATGCTGGGGTTGGAAGGGGGAGCAGCATCTCTTTCTTGTTAGATTTATATAACTGTTTAAGGAGAAGTAGAACTTGCATAGGGGAAATCTCATTTATCGTTGGCATGACTTCTAAACTTGGACTTCTAAGACAGATGCGAGGAGGATGAATAAGACTCCAGGGAGGTTGAAATATATTTTCTTAGGGATAATGGCAAGACTTCCTAGAGAACTCTCCCTTGTTTCTGTAGACTGGATGCCCTTAAGCTGCTATCCTGACACCTCTTTCCGTATTTCTGTCTTCCCGGTAATCAAAGCTGAAATGATTCTCAGTTTTACTACATTTAAATGAACTGCTTTCTGCTACTGTGGTTCAGTGATGATTTTTTTAGATACTAATTTTGAGGTTGAAGTCTATTCTGAACTTGAGTCTAATATACAGCGTACAATAATCTACTGGTTATCTAAGTAAACTCTTGTTCATTATTGAATATTACTTGAATATTTATTTGACTTTGTGATATTGTGGTTAAAAACTAAGATGGTCAGCTCTTCAAAACCAATTTAGAAAAGGCGAAATATCTTTCAGTATCATTTGAAAGCAGACAGGATCTGATTAGATGCCTTTTATCAGGGAACTGTACCAAAGCAAAACTCGGAGGCTGGTTTCTGACTCTGCTGCCATAAAAAGGAAATGCTACTGTTTAATCTTTTCTTACTAATGAACTAATTGACTGAGCCCAAATGTTGTGACCTGGATCTGTGGATGTGTGTGATTTATAATGAACTTAGTCTGGCCAGCTGTACTACTGCTACCTTTTTTGCAGCTTACTTTTGAGGTGGTGTGATGCTTGAAATGGTTCTTTTTGTCTCTGAGATGCTACTGGTGAGTAGGCGTGCTCTGCTAACTAGCTTACCCAGCCACACTGCCCCTTCCTTTGTGTTTGCTCGCTGGCAACCCCTCTGGTCTGAGGTGTTATAATAAAGCAGCTAATTCCAAGCAGTATTTTGAGGACAAAATCCTGATTTGGATGGAGTTGAAAGGTTGCACGGACGTGATCTGCAAGACAGGGCACTTACGTGATGTGATATGGTCTGGACAGGGTAGAGAGACAAGAAAAGGGGAACGTGATCTTGTTTGCCTTCCTAGACCAGGGCCTGTAGTATAATAAACAGCCAAGTGAGCCTGCTGGTAATGAGGAGAACACAGCTATGGGAAAATCATGAGCTTAATGAATCCAAGGTGGAAGGGCTAGCAGGAGCAGGCAATAGCCTCGCTCTCAAGTTTCTTAAGAAGGAAATAATGACAAACAGAAATCAATTTTTCTTCAGTATGTCTGGCAATAAAAGCTTATTCCTCCCTTAGAAGTCTAGCAACCCCAGAAATCAGGAGATGAAAGTACAGACCTGTGAAGGATCTTAAGAGAGCAGTACCTGCCGCAGACAGGCTGCGCTGGAAATCATTTCAAGTTTGGTATCGGGCGAGGAGGCAAGGTGGAATGGGAGCTGGGTATGTGGGAGAGTTTATTTAAAGGGAGTAGCAGTATGTAGCTCATTAAGGTATGTGCTGCAGGAGAGACCAGTCTGTGGCATTCATAATGAGAATTCACAGGTGAGCGCTGGCAGAAAGCAACTTCGTGTGGCTCAGAGCTGCAGGAATTCAAAGCAGCAGAAGCCAAAAAAAGTGTGCAAGGCTTATGTATAGACTGCAAGGATTTAAGCTAAATGTGCTCCTTAAAAGGTGCTCGTTTCTAAGGCTTAATTCTCATCTTTAACTCGCCTGTTGAAACTGTAAGTGGCTCAGTGTTATAAATGCCTCAAAAATTGGACATTTGAAAATACAAAGAGTTTTAGCTTTTACAAACTCAAGCGAATAACCTGGGAGTGAGAAGAAAACAAAGGAATTTTGCCTTGAAAGAAGGCAGACTCCTGTGAAGCAGTGGGAAGAGTTAGTCATAAAAATGTTGGTGTGTGGACTTCTCTTGTGGAAATAAAGCAATATGCTTTTCAGCAGTGCAGGGCAAAATTAAATATCCTGGTGAATGCAGAAGTGGCCATGTGTGCTAACGGAGCACGAGCTGGTCCCTGTCGAGAGGGTGTTGGAATGACCCAAGAAACAAATTGCTGAGTCTAATGATACTGGCGCAAAGACAAAGTCTGGTTGCGAGAAACTAAAGCTACGTTTGGGGAAAGCTTTACAAATAGGTTGTAGCCAAATGCCAGGGCTATAGGAAGAGTTGACTTTCAGCCACTCATTTATAAAGCAGGTTTACTGTATTTAGCAAACTTTGTGGTTGAGATACATATCTGTATGGGGAGGCTCAAGCCAAATACAAGAGAGGAGAGCTACTGTATATCTTCAGAGAATACCAGGAGACTTAAACATGTCTGAAAATGAGGACAGCATCTTAGTAGAACAATTTTGTGAATGGATCAGCATAGACATGATTGATAGACACGACTGTTGGCATGTGGAGATTATACAATTATTCTGAATGAAGTCTTCAGCTCAGGTGGCTGCTCTGTTCTGCACACACGTGATTTGCTGCTTGTGCTGCGCATTAGCGTGCGTGTGGCTGGAAGAAGAAAACTGATAGTTAGGTGAACACCTAGCATGTGAACTGCTGGATGAGGTATAATCAAGGTTAAATGCTATAAATAAGGTGGCTTATCCCAGGGGAAGCCTGGAGTTTTCTGAGATGAGGAAAATTTGTTGAAAGACACATTTTTGTGGTGAGGATTGATGGGCTTTCTGTACTGTAAGAAATTAGTCTGAACACTTGTCAGGGTTGGAAAAGGTGTTTCAAAGTTCACAACAAGCATGCTTTTGCTCCTTTTCCTCCTGGAGCAAGATATGAAATACTTGAGATGGGGGCAAGGATGCACTTGGTAGGAGAGAGCGATACCTAGTAGTCGCGTGGCTCTCATACCTAGTAGTCACGTGGCTCTCTGAATGCAAATGCCCTCCAGGCTTGTTAGACAACCTGTGCTACTATTGCAGCTTTCTGCTCTGTTTTCAACATGTTCAACATCCATCACCTGCTGGGAGGTGCCATGTGCATTGGGCAAAGAGAGGGCTTTCCAAAAGCCTGAAATTCTTAAGGTCCGTGGAACTGTTGGAGTTCTTTGCGAGCATCAAAATGATGCCAGCCAAGATCTCATGTGAAGCAGCTGTCTTTTTCTCCCAGAAAGAATAGGCTATTGGCAAACAGTCTGCTGCGTATCCATCAAGGTCACCACCCACAGAGGAACAGGGTTTCTCCCAGCTCTAGGAAGAAATCTATTTTTTCTTTTTTGTTTTAATTTAAATGTCAGTAATATTTTCCTGAAAAGCTTTTTATTCTTCTGACAGATCTCAAGTCCAGCTGCAGGGCTTTTAAAGGCATGCAAAGGTATGAATCCCATTCTCTGCCAACAACGGACCACACTTTCCCTGTGGAGTGCAGAGACCTGAGCAAGGCTTGGATTCTTGAGCAAGAGCTAAACCTTTGAATTGACTTTTACCCCAGGCAAAACATAGTTTGGAAGAGACCTCTGGAGGCAATCTGGTATAAACCCTGTTGCCTAAAACAGGGCCAGCTTTGGAGTTAGTGTGTTGCTGAGGGCTGTATTCAGTTAAGTTTAGAAAATGTCCATGGATAGAGATCTCATCACCATCCTGTGCCCCTCTGGCAATTTTTGATTGTCTTCACTATGAAATATGAATACATAGGTATTTACTTCCCCAAAATCTAATTTGATTTTTGCCTTATTGCAGCTTGTGTCCATGGTTTTTTGTCCTATCGCTGTGTACCTTCAAACAGCCTGGCTTTATCTTCCCTATGGTCTCCAGATTCCAATGTTCTAGCTGAGATGTTTGTTAATTTTGGGTGGGATTTTCCTGTTTTCTCTCCCTAAGAAGGCATGAATAAGATGAGCATTGGTAGTTGAAATCAAAGTTGAATCAATGTGTTTTCTTTAAACAGACTATAGTGACCTAACTTTTGACAGTAATTTCCAAATTCATACCAAGATAGGGAGATTTATAGCAAAGGGCTGGCTCATCACCTAACTTTTGACAGTAATTTCCAAATTAATTCATACCAAGATGGGGAGACTTATAGCAAAGGGCTGGCTCATCGGACAAACTAAAACATCTCGCTAAACATTGAGTGCATCCTCAGAGTTTCATTACCTGTAAGTGAATGTGGCTTTTGGTACTCTTCTTGATGAAAAAGGACCTCTGTAATGACAGTCATAAGACATCATCCAGATCATGTCCCCTTGTGGATGGAAAATAAACCAGGTTTAGAGTTTTTTTCCTTGGGGTAGTGACTATCTGAAGGAGGAGGAGAAGAAGATCTTGTCTTTGCTGCAAGAAAGGGATTCAGAATAATAGATCTGTAGGACAGGGAGAAGCAAGTCTTTCCCTTGAGGAGAGACTTCGTAGCTGTGAAGAGGTACTGCCTTGCAAGGAAAGGAGTCTCTAGTTTCAAGACTGCATATGGGGTAAAAATGGCTGAGGGAAGCTGGCAGTTCTCAGGAATCTTATGTACAGTGGGGGCTGTTTCTGTTTCATCTTTTAAGTCGATAAAAGTTTTTGTTTATGATTTGAGTAAACGAAGTGGGAAGCTGTAACCCAAAGAGCTGAGAAGGTACTTCCCTCCCTCCATGGCCTATCATCAGAGCTTTTCCTTCAAAGCTGGAGGGGAATTTCCAGGAAGGATTTGATTATGCTACAGTACTGGGTTTTTTTGGTGGGTTTCTATTTGTAGAGGAAGGTGCTAAAGCGGTCTCGTTTTCTGTTCTTTTCTGGGTTTAGGTCACATCAAGACATCGGGGTATATCGAGAATGACAACTAGAGACTTTCATAACTTAGCAGAATACTGGCTCAGCTGCTTTTCCTTGGCTTTGGGTACTTCAGGGCAGTGGGGAGGAAATACATAGATAATAAAGATCAGCTTCAGCAAGTTTGTTTCTTAAGAAGTTTTTTAAAAGTTTAAAATGCATGAAAAATTGAAGTTTTTTTATTAAAAGAAAAAAAACGCACACCAAGATTGCAAAATCAAATGGCCTGTGAAATTAAATAGATGAGATTACAACACCTAAGGAGTGCAAAGGGACTTGAAACTAAGACAGCAGCTACACTTCTCCCAGCAAGTGCAGGGCTACCCTTAGCAAGCGTTGGACCTGTAATGGGGACCTCCCAGTATGGGCTGAGGAGCGTGAGAAAGCACAAGGTGAGAAGGTGCATGGCTGAAGAGCGGAACCCAGTAGAGCATATCTCGATATTTTAAATATGCTTGGGACAGTATTCCCAGAGAAATGACTTGCAGGAGAATGTCATTCATGTTTTTCTGTCACCCCACTATGAAATATGGTTGTACTAGGGAGATCAGTGGTAGAGTTGTGTGGAGTGTTACTGTGTCCTTCACACGGCTCCGTGGTTACTCTGTGTGCTCCTTGTGGCACCCCCTGATATCAGAGCGCAGCTCCGAGCAAGTGGAGGCTTTCTCCTGTGGTTTTCCCTTCCTTTAGCACAATGACTTAAAGTTTTATACATTGATTGATGCCTCTACTCTGAGGTATTGATTGGGTTTGTTGAAAATGGTCAAATAAAATAAAGTAGCGTTTGGTTTGGTGCAGACTGAAAAATTCATCTTTTGCAGGCTCTTGGTGATTAGATCACGCTGGGCTTTTCTTCTTTGCGCATCTCTGGCTCAACCTGGCACTAAAAGCCCTTGTGATACCTTAGCTGAAAGCCCACAGTAAATGGCTCAGCTGTGTTTCTGAGGGCTTTTCAAACAAACAAAACATCTCCCTGAACAGCAAATAAGGACTGATATAGCGACCTGCCCCTTCTTTGATCCCACTTGTAAGAGGTGAGACTGTCTTTTTTTTTTTGCAAAAGCCACTTCCAGTGTGCCAGATATAAATGGTTGTGAATTTGTTTTTTGCCTTCCACAAAAACCAAAACAAAACCCTGTCAAAACCCCAAAGAACAACATCTCCCACCCCTCAAAAAAAACCCCAACAAAAAAACCCCATGCCAGATCTCTATGCTTTGCTTTTACCTGTGAAGCTGATTACTAGAGACTGGGGTTTTGATAAGAGTTGCTGAACAGTCAGCTGAATGATATTAATACCTTTCAATTTCTTAAATCCAATTTGGTAACTTGAAAGAACTCCACAAAAGGCGAAGAAGTCGGTCTCCTGACGCCTCTGAGGAGCATAGGTGTGTTAAATGCTGGCATGGCAAAACTGTTTCTTGCCCAGCCCAGGAAAGTGGACATACCTCGTTTGTCTAGAGGAGTCTTGCACTAAGAGTTAGCCTCTTTGGACCCAAGTTCTGGGGTCTGTAGCCTCCAGGAGAAGCTGGGCAGCATCCTCCCTGCTGGGGACAGAGGGGGTGGCGGTCCGGGGCTGTGCGTGCGCAGCAGCAGGGTGCTCAGGCAGGGTGTATTTGCAGAAAGCATCAGGTTATGATTGAAGAAGCACTCAGTTCCTGAAGGGCGCTGCAGGAGAAGGGAAAGATGCAGAATAACTTTTTTTTTTTAAAAACCTGTGGAGAGTTGCACTGAGATGAGCTGGAGTTTGCACTGGAGAATACTTTTGCCTCCTAAGGGTGAGGGAGTAGGTTAAAATAACTTTGCTTGTTAAGAGTAGCACAGTACCCAGCTGTGACTGACTGTGCTGGATGAAATTTTCCTGTGGCAGAACATGTGTAGCGCACTAAGCAGCCCTCAATCCCCAGTATTCACCAGCTTTAAAGGCTTTGGAGTGTGTATGATCCACCTTAATGCAGTTATGTTTACAACCGCACATGGGAGTCTTCAGTAGCGAGCACTCTAACCTTGTGCCACCTGATAGTCACCGGTGATGTTCCTACTACTACAGTGCCATTTATTTTACACCCGCCCTTTTGGAACAAGAAGTTATTGTGCAAGAAATGAATGGTTGTTCTTGTTCTGCACTGACAGCTAAATGACTGGATCTACATCGCTTGTTTGCTTCAATGTACTGCTATCGTAATAGAACATTTTCAGTGGATTAAAGATTTGTTTTAAAAACAGTTGATTTGTCCTTCACTATAGCATTAAATTCTCTTATTCTGCTTTCCGTGAAATAATTTGTTTCCTTCTTTTGTTGTCTCTGCGAGAGAAGTATTTCAACCCCTTGGCAGGAGAATAAACAGACATAGCTTCAAAAATAACTTGCTCAAAATCGCAAGAAGCTTCTTAAAGTGAAAAGAGGAAAAAACAGGTGTGGTAGAAGCTTATTGTTTAACACTTTGCTACAATAATAAATTGCCCAGTTGCAATGCTTCTATTGCTCTGTTAATGACATAAGTTCATTTTTTGAAGTCTGACGAAAGAAAAATCGGGGCTTCTTGAGACTTCCACTGTAATCTCTGCTTCATACCATTTCTTAAAGAACTTTGGTTTAATATATTAGCACAGGAAAAGCTAATAGATTTAAGGCAGGGATATGTTGATTTGGAAGTTTCTTAATCCTGAAGTCTTTTCTGTAAAATACAGCTATTTCTCAGTGGTGAGCATAAATGTCAGTGTTCTGTTGTGTGGGTTAGCAGCACATTGTGCAGCCTCAACTCTGTTTTTTCAGAAAACAGCCATTTTATCCAGCAGTATTGTACAAACGCTTGAGCTCCTGTGGGTAAAAGGTGGGGGAATGTTGATGTAATCCAGATCAAGAGCCTTTCTTGTTAAACATAGTTGCTTAGCTTTATCATGACAATAGGAAAACTGGTAAACGCTGGTGTCCTTGGTGCTTTGATCACTCTTCACATTCAAGAAGCTCATGGAAAGAAAAAGTTTTCTTATTGGACAGAAATACAGAATGGAAAAATATTGATGCTGGTGAGCTATTTGGCTGAATAGACTGGAAAATTGTTGTGTGTGCCCTTCTTGTGCTCCATCAAGTCAGAGGAGCATAGGGCTAGCTGGTTATTCCCAGCTCCCCACTTTCAAACGTGCCCTGATGAAAATGTTGGCTCTGAACATCCATAAATGCCGAGATGTTTCCCGGGTAGTTGGTTGTTGGCCTCCCCTTTACCATCACACTTTGATCCTCTCCTGGATGAGGTCATGGTGTATTAGTAGGTGTCTCCCAGTCTAGATTTTTAAATGTTACCCTTATGTGGTTTTTTTTTTTAATTCCCAACTTTATGAACAGGAACAGGACTAGGATGGTGTCACAACAGCCCATGGGTGAACTAAACCATGTTTGCAGAGTGTGTGCAGTGTGACTCTTCAAAATTTAATTATTTTTTTAAAAGTATTTAATGTGGCTTTCATAAGGCAGTGAAGAAGGTATACAAATGAGTTCATATGTGGGTTAAGGTACCTTGGGTGCTACTGGTTTGGAGAGAACCTCCTCGCTACACTTTGGTATCTGCTGCCACCGTTGCGTTTCTGATGTGCAAGGTGCAGGTACCGTGTCGGTAGTGCGTAAGCAAGTCCTGTGCCAAGTGCAATTGAGCTCTTGAGTGCCTTATAACTTTATACTGTCCGATAACCCATTTTCTCCTGAATCACTTGCTTCATTCCAGATTGTGTAATTAAATGGATTGATGGGTGCCAACAGATTGGACTGTAAAGTCTGCATGCGCTGTCTATACCTGTGTTAAAGTTAAAAAAGGGGGCTGGGGGTGGTGTAAGACTTCTGAAAATCTAGGTGGGAGAGCACTAAATAAGCGATATGAGTACCTGTGAAATTCAGGGCCTGTTTGAAATAAAATTGTACTTTGTACTGGTGTCTCTTGGTGTATTTTCTCGTTGTAGGGCTCTTCTAAGTATTGCTGAAGTGCTGCGTCTATGTTATAAATTCCTAGAGTTAAAACCAGAGAAGCAGGCAGAGCCACCTCTCCAAGAGACCCTGTAATTACATTTTTGATGACTCAAGGCCGGTGTTTGTCTTTTTGTTTGATGCTGGCAGGTAACATGTAACAAAAAGGCTTTTGAAGTTAACGCTTAATTAAGATGGATGGAGAAGGTCATAGCCCTGGTAGTGCTATTGGTTCAGGCTGTTGACTGACTCACGAAGACATCAGTGAGAAGATTTACAGGGAACTGTTCTATTCATCCAGAATGGGGAATGTTATTTAAAAATCAATTGGTAAACAAAAGTCCCGAGTTCTGCACACGGAGGTGGGTGGCTGCCAAACGTGAAAGCCAAGGTACTTAGCTTACTTTCCTGTAAGAATAGCCTCATATCTGTTTTCTGATTAAGCTCAGTGGTAAGAGGGGTTAGATTTGCGTGGGGGAACTGGAGATGTTGCTGCTACGTTCACAGGGGTGGGATGTAGATGCAACCCCAGTTTGGTTATCAGGCTCTGCTATGGGGCAGCCGAGAGCTCTGGCTGCTGCACCCCCTCCTCAGCGGGGTTTTGTAGCCTCTAGTGTGACCTGTGCCACTATGGCTGGATTACTGCTGGGACCCGTGGCAGCACAGCACTGGGTCTAAGCGTAGGGTATGAGCACCGAAATGTGGATAGGGGTGCGTACACCTAATCCTGAGCTGGTGTTGGTGTTTCAATGCAAGCTATGTATGAGCGTTAAGTGAACCCTGGACCATGTGGCACAGGAGAAAGGGAAGCACAAGGCAAAGTTTTGGATAGTACTAATTAGTTAACGCTTTTCAGAGCCCAGCTCTATTCATTGTGCAGTGTGGATCTGAGATACTGAGATATGTACTGAGATGGAGGTCAAACAATCTTACAATGACTTCGAGCAGACAAGATAGCCAGACCGTTTCCTAGAGGGATGATGTATTTTGTGTGCCTAAAGCAGGCACGGACTAATGAGTACCTGAGCTGTGGGAATTCGCGCTGCTGTTAGACTGGATATAGGAAAACAAACCAGACTGGATATAGAAAAAACCCAACAAACTACAATGCATAGGCTGCTTTAGTCTGCTGTGTGCACCTAGGAGTTTATGGACAGCAGAAGTCTAATCTGTCTTCTTGCTTATATTTGCAGCCTTATTGCTCCTTGCTAGCTGCTGCTCTGGGCCAGCTGAAAGCTTCCCAAGCCTTGTGAGGTGTTACTGCTAAACTACAGAGCTCTGGTCTTGAGGTGGAGAGCTAGAGGAAGGTGGTGCGGTTGGGTGAGCTCTACCCGAGTTCATTCACGCAGGCACCAGTGAATGTTTTACACCACTTCAAAATCCAGGATGATTAGTGAGAAAACACTGTTGGATAATGATGATAGAGAAGCTAGTTTCATCCTGGATGATTCCTTCCAGCTGAAAATGAGGTGTTGTTGGTGCTTTCTGAAGAATGAAAGCACTTCTTGGGAGCACATTGGTAACCCAGATACAAGCTTCCTTTGCACAGGGTGGCTCAGTCATGTCAGAGGGATGTAACACATATCTAGGTCTGGTGGATGGGGTGGTGTGTTAGATTGGAGAGAAAACCCCTTAACTTTTCCACATAGCTCAGTTTGTGCTAACTACAACCTTGTTTCTTCATGTCAGTTTGTTATTGCTGCCTCCTACACGTTCCTTAGCACGTTGGCCCTGTCGTGGTCTCTCCTGCTGCTTCACATCGTTAGGAAAATATATACTCGTGCCTGCAGTAAAAGTACATGGTTAAACAAGGAAACTTCGGAGGTGTATTTATGAAGATGTGGAAAGACAGGATGGCCGGTTTCGTTGTTAGTTCTTGTGTGAAGGTGTGCGGGTATTATAATTGGGCTTTACACTGACTATATTCTGCAGCTATTTTCAAATACATTTTCTTTCTTGTGCTGCTTATGAAAATAGTTACTATAGCAAAATGCCAAGATCTGTTTACCTTTACTGTATTTCTCTTTAAAAGCTAGTAAAGAGGTCCTTCAGCAGTATTAACAGAATAAAAACTTGGAAAAAAGCAGTAATATCTGTCTTTTCAATGTTGTTGTAAGTATGTCATTACTGACTTTTGGAGAAATTTCAGCTAGGATTAAATTAGTCCCTCTGTCTTACTTTGTCCAGCAGCGCCTTGGATTAATTATGGGGAGAGAAATTGCAATTTTGCCACGCTACAAGAGATTGCTAAATATCTGGATCGGTAGACCACCAGAGCAGAGATAAAAGAGAATTAAAATCTGAGCATTTAGAACATCCATTAGTAACGTGTCTCTCTTTAGTTTTTAGAGGCCCTATTCAGAAGTGGAAACTCTGTCCTGAATAACATGGAAGAAAAATCCTTGATCTAGAGTGTTTAAAAGTACAGGGCAGTGGCAGTTTGTAAACAGACATTGCAAGGTAAGTACTTAGAGATTTGAGGGTTTCCCCCTATTTAAAGACCTGAAATGTGTGCATGGCTGATTATTACTGAGCAGACCACCGTTGTTTGCATCCATATTGCAGCTGAGTGGGGGAGGATATGTGTAGGGACTCGGGGAGTATATTGCCCTGTGTTGCGAATGGGTACGTTGCTAGGGAGGATGGAGGAGGAGGACCTTTGGGATCATCAGCCAGAGAATATGTTGGCTTTCTGATAGCTGTTTTGGGGGATGGATCATTGTTCTGGTGGCTCCATCTGCTACACTGAATGCACAGCTATTGCCCCATTTTTTTTCCTTTTAACTGAGTGCTGCTGGTTCATTTGAAGGCAGCGCAATGACAAACATATAAGCGTTCAGAAAGAGGCACCAGGAGAGCTCATGTGGAGATTTACACTGGACATTGAGTCTTCCAGGTGAGGCTGCTGGCACTTTTCAGAAGAGTGGCATGTATACATGTGTGCTGCCTCTGTGTATTCACCCAGTGCATTTCGTAGGTCCCCGAATTTGTTCCTCTGATCCTCCTGCATTAATTCATGTGGGAAATTCCTATCGGAGGAACGATGGTTAATGGAGGTGGATATTAAATGTTTGGTGATGAACTCTGAAATGCCGTAGAGGACTGATGTCCATCAGGGTGTTGCTGCACTGTAAACTTTGCATGATGTAAATATGAGTGAATGCTGAGGTGGTGATGGTGAGATTTGGTTATTCTGAGCCAGGATGTGTCAGGGTCAGGACACCAGAGTGATGTCTGGGGGTGACTGAGAATGCATAGAGGTAAAAGACTGTAAAGAAGAAACAACAAGAGGAGGAGATTTTTGAGGACTAAGGAACAGGAGAATTTAGGTGTGTGGGGAAAAATTGTGGAGGAAGGTGTGTGTTTTGGAAGGAAAAAAAGTCACGTTTCTAAAGAGCTAATAATAAGGAGGGTTGACTGAAAGAGTTACTACAAAATAAAGCAGTTGGGAGACTGAGGAAGCAGTTACTAAAACCTCGCACAAAGACAATTGGGGGTCTAGAAGGATGTTATTTGGCAAGGATTTTGGGAATCTTTAATCATGTGTTTAATACTTCCCATGTGGGTGAGGAAATCCCTGTGTTCCCAGGCTGATGAGTCCCTTGGGGACCTATGTGTTGCGGTCCCTGGCAAGGGAGAACACGAAGCTCTTTGTCAAGGCCCCTGGGTGCCTTACTGCATGTCGGAGCTCCTGGGGGAAGCCCAGTATGGGGGGATTCGGGTCTGGGGGCAGAAGGGGCTTTATGGCTGAGACTGCTCAGGTCCCTTCCTGCTATCGTGGGCTTTGGGGCTCCTGGAGGAAAGCACCTGAAGCTTTCAGACTACTTTAAAAAAAAAAAAAAGCATTATTTTTCAGCTGCCTAGAGCAATTGTCCAATGGCCTCATGTTGAGCAGTGGGACAGCGTGGGTTTGGGGTCGTTATTCTTGAGATGCTAACCCTGGTCTTCACGTATTTTCCTCTGGTTGTTCAGCAATACTTTAAACTTCTGTTATCCAGTAAACAACCTGTAATCAGGTTATTCCCTGGGGGAGAAGATGACGTTTGCCACCTGTGTATAGTCCTGGGCTTTGCACTTATTTTACATTTTAAGCAAAAATGTTGCTTGCTCGTTTGGTCAGAGGGCACCACATTGTCACTAGCCTCTTCCTAACGCCCTTGCAACCAGGCATAAATGAGATCTTCATCGCTAATATTTATTAGTGTGCTACACTACAAAGTACTTCATAGCCTTTCTATCATATGTTTCAAATGATAACTACTTCAGCCAAACAAATTGTCCAGGCTTAATTTCTGAGAAATCATTGTCAAAATTGCTGAACCAGTTTAATTCTAAAGCACATATTTATACTGAGCTGCACAAATCACACCGCCAAGCGAGATTACAAATGGGAGAGAGAAAAGTTTAATCAGAAATGAGATTAAATTTGAAAACGTAGAGTGTTAGTGATTGCTGCTGAGGCTCAGACAGGGTGTAAAGTCATAGATTTTTCTTAGCAGGGCTCAGAATAGCTCGCTCGAGGAAGCCGAAGAGCACATATGCCCTTGTGCTGACAGCGGGAGAGTGCGGTGGTGGCCCGAAAACAGGGAGGCTGTTATTTGTAGCAGGTTGCTGCAACGTTGTGCTGGGGAATGAAGTTAAAGTGGGAGGGAGAAAATAATTCAAAAGGTATGTCCTGGTGGCAAGCAGAGACCGAGGGGGGACAGGGAAGAGCGCTGATGGTCTGACCCATCTGCCCCCAGCCCCCGTGAGGGGACTGGTGAGAGCTGCTGGTTTGTCTTCAGCCATCGGGCAATCTCTGTGTGTCTTGGCAGAAGGACTTGCAAGCTGAGGCTAAAGGGAAGAGGTTAATAAAATAGCATTTCTCAATGGATGCCAGTGCCTCTGCCATGCTCCAGTAGTATGATAACAATGCAGTGCTCCCTGATGCCAAGGGTCTATTTGAACTGTTGCCCTCACCCAGACTGCTCCCAGAGTTGCCTTTTTGAATCGTTCCTTATGGCATTACAGTTGGATGGAGTGTCCTTGTTCTCAAGTGTTAACACAGTTGTATGTTTTATTTGCACCCATAGAGCTGTGGTACTGCGCATCCAAGCACCCGGTTGCTCCATGTGAAGGAGCATCGGTCTGATGTAGGAGGAGCAGGAGGAGACAGTACTGCACAGCAAAATGCTGTCTGAATCCATTTTTCAATTACAAAAAAAATGTACACTTGACAGTGCGTCAAAGTTTCTTAGATATAGCTGTTGATTTTTTTCAGCTGTAGGAGAAAACCTGAACCTTGAAATGGGATGTTTTGTCCTTGGGGGTACTTTTTTTTTAACTTAAAAAAACAACAAAAAATTCTTTAAGTCACCTCTTAAAGACTTGTAAATGGGAAAGAAGAATTGGTACAAACCTACTGTCATTGCCGTATTCCCTAAGCTTCATGATGAAATACAGAAAGCTGCCAAAAAAAAAAAATCCCCTAATTGAGAACCGAGCAGATCCCTGCCCCCACCACTTACAAAGATTATGTGCTGGTTTATAATCACTGCAGGGAGAAGCAAGACATAGCAGCAGCTTTTATTACAGATGAGCCAGGATGTGCTCGGTAATCTCCCAGCCCTGCACTAAATCTGGGAGACCTCTCTCCAAATTGCAGGCTGATTAGAAGTGCAGCCCAGGAGCAGAGTTACCGTCAGTTTGATGTGTGGAACAGGGTTTCCCCCAGCCACTGGTGAACCACTCGGGTTGCCTGCACTCTGAAATGCACATCTTCTGGCCACCATGGGGGTCCTGATTCTCTTTATTTGTTTTTATTAAGCATCAGTGAGATAATTCCCAATTTAAGTCTTGCACTTCTCTGACTGGTTATTTCTTGTCTCTGTTGGTACTACCTTTTTTTTTCTCTTGCAGCTCTTCGGTTTTTGCCCTCCTTTTTAAAAATTTGTTCATCAGGTAGTTCTTTCTTGCTGATGGATATTTTCAGCTTACAGTGGGCTGTGAATTAGAGGTGGTAACTGGGTTTAAATGGTCATGACCCTCATTTACAGGATTTTCCAAGTAGCACCAAGGCACTGCCACTTCTCTTCTTGTTGCATACTTGCTCTGAGGGCAGAATGGAGAGAGACAGAGGAGTCTATTCCTTGGTGGAGGATATTTGTGTGGAAAGCTCACCCATAGGAGAGTTGCCAGTCAGGACCAATATAGAAATGGTGTAAGCCATAGAAGAGGCACTGATCACTTAGCTGGATTAGTACATCAGACAATGACAAGTGCTGGGCACCTAAATAACTCTGCCGTAGGCAGTAACGGTGAATAATCCAGTCTCAGAAGTCTCCTACCTTGTTTAAATCTTGGCGCTCACAGTTGTGCTGCTTTTGAATTATCTGTAAAGCTGTCTGAAGATACTTTGGGTAAAGGTATGGTCCCAGGAATGGGGTGGAACATCCTAGGAACTGGAAAAAATGCTTTTGTTTATTTTCATACCTATATTTGATATCTCGAAGTATATGGTGTAGTTGTTAATGGTGCTGGATTTGCAGCTGCAGACTGGATTTCATGTTGAGTTACTCTGGCTGTGGTTAAAGAACTAGAAAGCTGGGGAGAGCGGTGGCCCGGTGCTCAGGAGCTCTGGCTGCTTCATGCAGAAGTGAAGCCTGTGATGGCATGCTTAATTGGTTATGAAAAGGTCAGAACTGTGATATAACACAACAAACCCAATGTTTCCTTTGCAGAGGGGTAGCACAGGTCTTCTGAGATGTCTCTGCTTTTGTAAGTATTGGGTAAGCTGATGTTTGTATATTTGAAAAACAAAAAAACCCAGAAAACAAGCAACCTAAACAAACATGAAAAACCAACCAAAACAGCAAACCCACATAAACAAAACACACACACTCCAAAACCTCCAGCCATGCAAACACCTGATTGCCTAACTGATTTCATATTCTGATTTTATTTATTTTAGTGCAGTGCCAGCTAGCCATAAACTAGATTGCAGAGCTGCTATTAAGAGCAAGTATTGCATTTGGTCTTTGAAACGCTGGACAAGATTTAAAAAAATCCTTACTGACTTTCTATATAGTCATGGTAAAATCGGCCCAAAGATTATATTGTCACTTCTACCTAATGTAGAATTATTAAAGCATATAAGGAGAGGAGCAGAACTGAAGGCCAATACATCATGCGATAGACTTTGTGTCAGGCTGCTGAGGGATTGATGCTCCCGGAGGCTAGGGCAAAAGCATTCCTTCACAAGTGAGCAAATGGGACAAAGTGGCAGAAAACTGTGCAAACATTAAACAGAGGCCTCCAATTAGGGAGGAGGAATGGCACTTCGGAGGAGAAGAGGAATCTGGTGGTCATAGCGTAGCGTGAGCCATGGGACGGAAGGGCTGTGCTGATGAGATAAAAACTTGGTGCTGTGGAGAAATCCCTAAGTGTCCCAGAGGGACCCATTAGACAGTAAACACTATATGTGGTCTTGTGGTGGAATGGCTGTGAGAAGTGAAGGATGAATAATATGTGGGGAATAAGTTGGTTGATAGTATGCCCTTAAGTGTAATGATTGCTACAGTGCTAAAGCGTCACGCGTAAAATAGGCTCTGATGTACTGTATATATTTTCTCTGTAGCCATAAAGAGGTGGCATTGTCTGCATATAACAGGAAAATGAAAATGTCAAGGAAAATCTGAAGTGCTGTTGCTTCTTGGAAAAATGGTTAGCTTTGCATTGACTGAAAGAGTTCCTCACCTGCGCGAGCATGGATCCTCTCCTCGGTTATACGTGCTGTTGCGGTGGCTTTCGGAAGCTCTAGTGTGGAAAAGCACAGATTAGTCTGTAACCTAAATCTGAGCTTTTACATCAGGAGTGAACCTGCCTTCTAATTGTGTAGTGCCAGTACAAACTGGATGGGTTCGAAATAGCTGGCCTGCACGTGGGTTAGCCGAGCCATTAAAGCATGGCTTTTGTTGTGCTGCTAGCATCGTGTGAAGGACACTTACTCAATTATTTTCTTTTCCTCCACTGTCCCTAGGAGCATAGATATAAAAGGAGATAAAGACTGAAGAGTGAGACGGTAATTTTGTGGCATTACAAGGACTCTTACTTTGTTCAGTTCTTTCCTTCTTTCCGCTCAGTAGTTTGTTCCACATCTACTTTTATTTCAAGTCAGTGCTATAGCTCCTTGTAGAGGACACCGCTGAGATGAGGTGACCTGTGTGAGCGGAGTGTGGCAATCTGCACGTAGCAAACTGTAAAGGGATGAAAAACTTTGGCTATGGACACCAAGCTTAAAAAAAGTCTTTACAACAATAAAATAACACTTGGATCTCAAGAGCTTTATCAAGTATTGAAGAAATTATTATTCTTACTCCATGCATCGGGGAGCTGGTAGCGTAGACAACAGCAATCTAATAGCTGTAAGGGGGGTTGTGTGTGACCAGTACAACCCAGTACTGTAGCCAGGAAACCAAATGGGGGGGGGGAGGGGGCTCCTTTGAAGACCCCAGAGGAACTCTGTTATGAATTTTAGACTACAAAATGGAAAGAGATTTTGTTGTTCTGCCTTAAAAGGCAATGGTGCCAAACAGATCCTGTTGAGATTTGAAGCTGTAGTTCCACCAAGGCTATAGCTGTTTAAAAATCAGACCATTTGACCCAACAACTAACATGAGGGCAGCCAGTTTGGTGTGTGAGTCAGCACCAGCATCCTATGAAGAGATGTGCTTTTGTGATGGTTGATTCTCACTTGCTTCTGTCAGCCAGCCAGAAATGGATTATTCTGGAGGCACAAGAGATGGACCTTGGGCTTTTGGCGGCTGCAGAGCTGTTTTTTCTCTGCTTGGCAGCCAGCAACTTGCTGTGCTACTACCCTGTTCCTCGGCTGGGGTTCCTCTGCCAAATTAAACAGCAGTGATGACGGAGAAAGAAGTGGGCAGCGGCACTAGAAGATGCCCCTCAGATTCACATTTGCTTACTGAACCAGAAGATGCTGCAGAGTCTTATGGGGATGGAAGTGGCAGTGCTTAGTTCTGCTCTGACATGAGATTCCCCCCCCACCACTTTCCCGTTATGACTAAAATGGGAACTGGGCTATGTTCCAGACCTGTAGCCTGTGGCATTGGGCTGAAGAGATAAGAATTCACAGAAATGTAGAGCACCACAAAGTGTACAAGAAAAATTGAAATGACAAAGTTCTTTAAAGTAGAACTTCCATAATTGGAAACGTTTCAAACTGCTTCATCCTCTCAGATAAACGCAGTCAGCTTTCATGCTCCTTCCGTATCTTCTCCTGCCATGTATGCAATTATCAAAAAATGTTTGTTTAAAAACTTCCCTTGCCTGTGTTTTGTGTTCTGTGGGAAATCCTCAGAGCCAAACTGAATGTGCAGGTAGGTGCTACCTCCCAGAGGTCTGAGAAGTGTGCTGATGTCTTGTTTCCTGTATCCCAAAAACTAGTTGTATGCAGTGGAGCAAGACTTGGTGATTACAGACATCAACTGGGTATGCCACAGTCATTGTGTATGCACAAAAAATAAACAGTTGTTTGCATTGAAAAACAAGATACTGCTTGTTTGCCAATGGCAGAGGCATAATTTTGCATGTGTAAACTATTTTGCAGGCACATTATTCTGCTAAAGAGCTGCTAGGGTGCTGCGATACAGCTTCTGCTTCATTGGTGTAATTTTTTGGTATATGGGGAAAATGAAGATGAGCTGGGCAAACATCTCTTGCCCTGCTGTGATCCTCCCCGCCAACCCCCACGTTTGCTTTTCATTGAGTTATTTTGGTTTGTAGTAATGACAGCATTTTGGGGAAGGAAGTGGCACTTGGCACAAAGAAGCTCTTAATCTGTCAGCAGAGCCTTTGCCACTTCAGTAGCAATGACGATTGACCTCTCCCGAGTTCTGAGAGGAGGTGCTGCTTTGCTGTGTTACAGGTGTGTGGACAGTACTGTAGCATTCGTGGGGGTCATGAGCCAGAATCTGTAGGCTTTTACGTTCTTTTAAACTCATTAGTTGTTTTGCCTTTCCCAATGGGTAAGTTATTTGACTTTTTGCACTCTTAAAAATGGTCTGTCTCAGTGTCATTTATTACAGTTTCAAACTTGTTACAAATCAACAGCTCTTTCCTTCAGAATAAACCTGGCCAAACATCAGGAGGGATAAGGCGCGATCTTGGTTTGTATCCCTATTGTGATGTATCATAATTCTGGTTCCTTCCTCCCCTTCCTAGAATGTGGGATTCTCATCCGAGTCAGCATTTTGGGATGCCTCACTGGGATGTGCCCAAACTTCTATCACATTCCTTGTACTATTGTTTTCCTTGCTCTTGATCCTGTGGTGTTGGGTAGGATTAGAGGATTGAGAGAGGAGTTCAGGAGTAAGCGTTGCCCATCTGTGCATGTGTATGGTCTCCCTCTCAAGTAATGTTCCTTTGCTAGCAGAAGAAAAGGGAAAGGATAACGTATAAATTTGCTAGATCAGGCCGATCTGATGAATGTCATTGGTCTGACAGAGCTCTTGATGACAATTCAATAGCTGGAATAGATTCAGTAAATTTCCCAAGCCCTGTAGCTCAGAACGCATTACGTACTCATCCATTGCCGGACTCCCGGCACTGTAGCTATTGACGGTTGTGCAAAGCAGGAGATGCTGTGCAGTTCTGTAATGTCATTCCACGGTAGTGTGATTTACATTACCAGGTGTAAGTGGTGCTATCTGTTAGAAATACAATGTGATTTTTTTGCTTTGAGATCATAATAGGAATAAACCTAACATCCATAAAGACTTCTTTATTACACATGCTCTGTTTTATATAATATATGTGTACATACACTTTTCCATTGCACTGCAGGACTCTGTCTTATTTAAGTCTCCAGCAGTAGAAAAATCATCCAACCAGGTTCATAAGGCAAAGCCACATATTTTTTTTTTTAGTGGGGGAGGGTAAAGTGAGGGAGGAGGAATGGGGGGGTGAAATAACATTGACATTTATGAGTGAATAGATGGTAATAAATGAATATTGTAACAAGAGACACAGTGATACTTTTCTCCTCTTACTGACATTCAGTGATGCTTTGAAGACAGCAGGAGGCTTTGCTTTGAATCCTAAGCATATAAAAAAATTAGATAATTTAAATTATTTTTTTTGCCTCCAAATATACCTTATCCTCAAGCAGTTTTTATTAAGGATGCTAATTGCCCAGACCCTGACTAATGCAGGCTGTACTGTGCTTCTGGATTATTCTCCTTTGCATCTTCTGAAGTCAGGCAAGGCAAAAATTAAAGCAGAAGATGTAAGTACTCCTTTAGTGCTTTAATATTGCAAATGCCACTGCAAGTGTAATTTAGCCTGAAGCCATGGCACCGACGGACAGCTTGTGTAGTTCCTGTAGCTGTGTTCCCCATTAGTACATATGAACCAACAGTGTTGTGGACATAATATCTTGCGTACCAAGTTGCTGGCTACGCATTTCTTTGTTCTATAACTTTAATGTATACGGGTATGCACATGGAATATATGCGTATACCTAGATATCTGAATTGGGTCACTGTTTCCATGTACCACTTGATATATCAACTCTGTTAGTTACATAATTAAGCAGTATAGTATAAAGTAGAATAGCCATCCTGCGGTTGATGCCCGTGTATATGTGCCCTTCAAGTGTGCAGGGATGCCTGTGTCCATCTTCCACAGCCGCTTGGCTGTATTAGTGTGCGCGTCTCGGATAAAAGGGACTCTAAAGTGTGAGTGACAGTGTGCTGCATGCTTTCCTCCTTTGTTGCTTTAAGGCAGCCTTCAGTTTTCCCTTTTAATTCTTTTGCATTACTAAATATAATCTCTTAAAATATCAACACTTTCTAATGATTTTTTTCCTCGAGTAAAGCCGTATTTCCCTATAACCTTTTAAAAATCCTCCAATTTATTTGGTTTATGTGTTTCAAGTAGTTCAGTGCCTCTTTAAATAATTAACTGTTTGACCATTTTCTTCTATATTACCTTCACTGGTAAGGAAAGAGACTATAGATGTTTTCAGGTGAAAATAGTCTATAGGGCAATGTTGCTTGTGCTGGATAAGAGCCTGGGAATCTGAACTGCTTTCTTCACAGACTGTAAGCACAACTAATTTAATGGCTGTTTATGGATTGTATCAAGTCCTGGCTCTTTGATGTTCTTGATGCTTATTTAGATGATTTTTTTCTTATAAGGATGCAGGATGATTCCATAGCACGCACTATATATTTTCATTGTCCTTATAATTTACGTTTCAATCTACTTTTGCTCTTATAAGCTCTGCCAGTTTAACTGGTGACTTGCTGCTTTTTATATGGAGAAGAAACTAATTAAAGATACAGCAGCAATCCAGTTCATCAGCTGATGATACACAGCAGCTCTGCTGGGTACCCACAGGATCTCGGCTGGATTCCGCCAGCTTTCTTGTCCTCTGCTCCTTGGATTCACTCCAGCCCTCCGATATTTTTTTTCTTTTGCTGCAGCCCTCAAAGGTGTGAATCTTGTACTGCTGCTTACTTCTCTGTTAGCACAGGGGTGACCTGGGAGAAGAAAATTCTTGTGTGCAGTGCTTGTTACTGGGCTTAATAGAAGGAACAACTTGATCTGAGAATGAAGATCTAGAAGGTCCTTATTTGCCCTTGTCAGAAGGACTGAATGAATCTGTCATTGCAGAGTGTCATCTCACCAGCTTCATCTCAAGTGGAAGTTCAGGAAGTCAGCAAAAGTTACGGTGCTATTGGTTTAGCGAAGAATAATTGTCCATCTTACCCTTATCTAATTCAATAGCCTACAGAGCATCTTTCAAGTTTTGGGACAAGATAAGTTGTTTTAAAGAAGTGTCCCTCTTATTTGCTTACATCAGGTACAGCTGTGGGTACAAAAAGGCTTGAATTGGTGCTTTCATCAAAGAAAGAACATTTTGGTGTGCCTGAAACACAAACTTTCAGAGGAACTGGGATCACGTACTGACCAAGATGCAGGTTTGCTCCTAGTCTCAGCCAATGAGTCTTAATTTTGAGCATCTTGAGTGGGTAATGGCAAGCAGAACTTCTTGTAGCCCTGGTGAGGTGTGGAAGGGGAGGTAAGTAGCTATCAAAAGAGTGGTGAAGCTTTGTGGGGGACTAAAGAGTTTAGAAATACCTCCCTCCCCCTTGACTATCAATTTAGGTGGATCATTTTCAAGTCTGTGAGTGGCTGAGCTGCCACAGGGAGAACTCTTATCTGTTTGTCACTAATTTGCTATTTATTGATTTGTGTATTCTGGAAATCCTTGCAGTGGCAGTACCTGTGATAACAGGTGGGTTAAGTTGTGTTTTAGAGGGGCATGAGAAGTACTGTTTGGATCTAGAGAGCTCTACAAGCCACCAACTGGAAACCTCTATATTTGAGATCCTCTACCTTCTGGTCACGGCTGGTGGATTCCAGAGCCAGTGAAAGCACGTGTCTTACACGTGCAGGCTGAGGTGTTTCTACTCTAGGGTTAGAGTGCAAGAAAAGCCTTGCTGGGCAGTACTGGCACGCTGCGAACTCTTCCTTCAGCGGTGCGGGCTGTAGGGTCTGGCCACTGATTTTAATGATTTGCTTATGCCTGCAACTCGGCTTGTGCAGCATCACAGTTGAAAGCTGAGAGGGAGGAAGGATCAGGACTAGATTCTGGTAAGAGCGTCTTGTAGTCTACTCAAATATATTCCTAAAACTTGTAATCTCCTTCCTCGGTCCCGTTTTGAACAGAGGAGTTTGGAGAACGCAGGTACATCAATGGGTATCTCTGGGTGCGCTTAATCAGCGCTTCCAATTTACCTTGAGCCTTTTGGATGAAACATGCTATGAAAGAGTCAAAATACCATTTAAAATGAAAAAGACCTCTTTGGAAGTTATAGCATATGTAAATGAGCTAACCACCTGGTATACATGCTTAGTTGAAGCCTTTGGGGCAGATCCTCAGCTCGCAGAAAGCCGCCTTGGCAGAGGCTTCGGGGGAGATGGGTGAAAACAGAGCTCTGCAGTGAGCGCAGGTGAACTTTGAAGTTGAGGAGTGAGCTTTTATGTTCTGATTGCTCTTTATTATTTGTCATTTCTATTGAGTCTTCCCACCAGGTTGGTATTAGCTATATAAAATATGTCTTCATGAAGGTGTAGAAATGTGTCATAGGCTCCTTTTTTGTTGTGCTTCCTAAAAAGCGCTGCATGCTGGGCAAAGTAAGACAAAGTGCTGCGTGTTTACAAACTGCAGGCAGAGAATAGAATAATAGGATCTCTGTGAATTATGCTGTGTGTGGTTTTAGCTTCTTAATAGAGAAGCTTATCTTGAATCCAGTTTTGTTCATCAAGGTGATAACACAGTGTCACTTTTGTGGAGGGTTTCGGTAGAGGTAAGATTGAAAGGGAAATGGGTATCTCTCTAAAGTTAGCAACGGGCCATATTTAAGAGTTAAGCCATGTCAGTTTGGGCTTCAGCTACTAACTTCAGCATCCATAATGACCATTTCACACTGCTTCACAAGGTGTAACTTTTTTTTTATTGAAGATGGTGGTCGGAGGGGAGAAATAACGTTGCTGGGGTTTTGTGGTTTGTTTCGGGGTTTTTTTTTTCCCCCTGTGGTGGTTGGGCAGGGAAAAAAAACTTGCCAAGTCTTTAAACTTGTCTGACTTGGCTTTGCAGACATTGCTTCTTGTTATGTCGTTCTCTATTACATTAAGAAGCTCTTCAGTAGCTGCTATCTTATCCCCAAGGACACACCTGTAATCAAGTCCCTTTCAATCTTTTTGATAAAATAAGCAGACCGATCTCTCTTACTGTCCATTATGAGACACTTTCTCCTCTGGCCTTAAAACAAATATTCTGATGCTTTGTACAGCATCTTGATTTTTTTTCTTCCCCAACATCATGTCTGAACATGAGTGTTAAGTGTGCAAGTAACAGTCTCAGTTCTGCCATATGTAGTGGGCGGAATAACTGCTTTTCTGTTTCACACATCCTGAAAAAGCCTTATTTCTTTAAAATTGCTCAGGTAATCAATGTTTTGCTAGTTTTGTTACTGACCAGCACGACCCACTAATTCCTCTTGATTCCTTTCCTTACCAGAATGTTCCATTCCACGAGTCCTCGCACCCTTTCTAGAAAGAGCACTTGGCACAAGGTTGTACTGAAATACTTTTTGTGGGAGCGGATGTGTGCATGCTGAAGCCCTCCGGACCACTGGGCATGACTGGTCTTCCTGATCTTCATTTACCGGTTCTCCAAATGCTTGTAGTCAGTGTGTTTAGGTTTACCCCAGATTACCCATAAACATGATGCTATCTAATATGCTTAGTGTCCCTTGTTGGAGAACTCATCACAAGACTCTCTGATTACAGCTTCTGGATGACGACCACTCAGGGTGTTATATTGTCCTTATAGCTTACAGTATCAATTAAGAAATTGGTATTAAAGAATGATGCACAGGACTAAAATCAAACACCTTAAAACACTCAAAATATCTGACATCTGTCAAGGTCAATGTTACAAATGGGAATCAACCCCACCTTCTGTAAATTCATGTCCCGTGACGTTCCCTCAGTTAAACAGTTGGGCCCATTCTTCCTTTTTGCTGAAGACTGAGCCCAGAGCTAACCAGCTTTTGTGAAGCCGAGTCATTTCACTTGCCTTACTTGGATGTTGGTGTGATGTTATCACTCTTCAGAGAGGTATTAAAATTAGTACCGGTGTGTCAAACATGTGCCGGGGTGTTTTCAGCGAGTTCCTGTTATCCTTTGAGTTGCTCTGACTGCAGCTGCAGTAGGAAGTGCTTCATCTTTCTCAAGTGATACGAGTATATCCTCCTGCTTCTTTCAAAATGTAAACCAGAAATATTTATTGAACTTTTCTGTCATTATTAATAATTTTACCCTTCTTATGCAGTAATGGGCCTATGCCAATGATAAAAATCTCATTACACTTTAAAACAACAACCCTTTATCATACTTAGCCCTCTGCCATGGATTTTCCCCTAGTGTCTTTTGATTCCTCTATCAGTTATTCCACATTTTAGTCTCTCACGTATATTGATCACCCTCTACTAATTTGTAAATGTTTGTTTTTATTTTGAACTGCTCTTTTTGGTTTTTAGCTGAAGCAGGACGAATTTTTAGTCTCCAGTTTCCCATTTCTTGCTGAGAGGAATGTTGGCTCCATGTTAACCATATCAGAGGTGATAATGCTGAAACTGCTCAGTTGGGAATGAAAGAAGACAACTGGGCATCGGTGCAACGCTACGTGTAGTTGACCTGTTGTATGTGATAGCCAAGTGTTATCTAGCCATTAAATTCTGATGCTGGGTAGTGCATAAAGTATTATTTTTAGAGCAAATCAACTTTTAAGAATTTTTTTAATGTCACCTAAGGGAATTCACTGTAAATTTCATGGGATTTATTGGAAGCTTAATGCTACCTTTGTGTCTCTCTAAACTCCCAGCCTAATCTCTTTTTTTCTAAATGTCATGAATATATGCTTAAGTGCTGTTGACTTTCCATGAGAAACTAATTCCGGTCTCACTTTCAAAATTGTAACAATCCACTTTGGCAAATTGTTGCTTTTTAGTGTTGAACAGTCAATTGTATGTCACTTAACCACATGGAGCACACAACCTGTGCACGGTGGAAGCGGATCATGCTCCAGGCTTGATGTTATGTGCTTCTCGTTCACTGGGGTATATTTATTTTGGATTTGGGGGGAAGGGATACTAGATATTGCAGAGGACCGAAGTTGTACCAGCTTGTGATCACTGGGAGTACTTAATCTGATGTTATTATGGAGTGGACTGGATTTTTATAAACTCTGTGCTGTGGTTGTGCCCTGAAGTTCAGAGGAAATCTTGTCTGTTTATCTCAGAGGGAAGCAGAACTAAAGACTTCTGCCTTCTACGAGCTGTTTCATTGCTGTTACCGTATGACATGGACAGTGAAATTTAATCTTTGGCTTACTGAGCCTTAAGGCTAAAACTGCTTCACCTGTCGTGTAAGGGAAGGTTTGAATATTATTAACTAGTACTCTGGGAAGGCTTTGAGATAATGTAATGGGGGTATCATGCAGGTGAAAGTGGTGGACTACATCACCTGCATCTTTTGGTGCTTTTTTCCCTTTCCCAATAGCAAGTCTGTTAGGTGGGCTAAAAAAGAAACTTGTTTCTGCTGTCCGAAGCAGTGAGAGCTGGGTGAAACACTTCCTATCTGGAAGCTGATTGTATGTGTATTACAATTAGTTTGCAAAATGTTCCCATGTGAGATTTCCCTGATTATATAGATTTCAGAAGTTGTGCTTTTACCATTTCACTCGTCAAGGTATTGCTTTTACTGCAGACTTAACAGGTTTATTTCTGGCTCCAGCAGAAAGCAATTACTGCAGCTACCAAAATATTGAGTATTGAACTAGAACGTTCAGCTTCAGAATTTCTGGGATGACTTTTTTTTTCTTGGTGAAGCAGAATTTGGTGGTATTTATACCAAGTTGAATTTGATTTGTGGTAGTTTGATTTAAACAAAAGAAAAAAAAAACCTAAACCCCCTAAAATTGAACCCCAAATCACGGTTTGAGGCTTAAAGCATGTCAGGGTGGGTTTTGTTGGGGTGGGGAGTGGGGGGGGGGTTTGGCGGTTTTGTGGGTGGTTTATTTTTGTGGCTGGTTGTTTTGTTTGTTTAGTTTTTGTGGTGTAGGGTGGTTGGGGTTTTTTTTTTGGGGGGGGGGATGTCTTGATTTTTGGTACAGCAGTGTGTTCTCAGTTTTTATATATGGTGCCTAGCTAGAGAGCTGGTGGTAGACCTGTTCTTCTTAAATCAAAGGTGAGATGAAGGTGTCCAATGTGAACTCAGTCTTGTATCTGCCGACACCGATGGCAATGCTCCTGTTGGCTTCCTGGGCACACTGCTCTTCGTGGTCTCAATTGCAGTGTAGCCTACAGTTACTTATAGGAATAAGATGGTGATAAATGCTCAAATCTTTCAGCAAACACTAACTTCTAAATGTTTCTGCAGAGTCTTCCTCTCTCTTTAGTTCATGTATGTGGCTCTTGTTTCATGAGGCCTTC
>NW_009650081.1:699961-701971 GCF_000708025.1 Charadrius vociferus | reverse complement strand
AGTGAGAAACTGGGTTTTTGGCCAGGCTGCGGGCCGTACCTGTTCTGCCAGGGCTGTGCAGGCGCCCGTCCCCCGGCTCTGCGCCTCTTTGTTTTTCTAAGTAGCTGAGGAGGAGAAAACAGGAGTAAAAAGGAGTGTCCTCTTGTTAAATGCGTGCCGGTTAAACCCCATAACCAGCTGCTTATTATAAGGTATAATTTCCTCAGCTACCAACGCTTTAAGCGCAGTTGTGACCGGGATGCTTTCTGGTAATGACCTTACGCAAATACCTTACGTTAAATTAATTCAAATTCTTCTTGGCTCTATTTTTTATTTTATTTTATTTTATTCCCCAGTACTACGAGATGTCGTACGGTTTGAATATTGAAATGCACAAACAGTGAGGGTGGGGGGGGGGGGGGGGGGGGGGGGAATTGGGATGGGCTGATCTCCCGTTGCCCTTTTCCCAACCTGAGATGGAAATAGACCCTGATTGCACCCGGCGGGGAGCGAGGGCTGAAGTCGGGGATGGCATTCCAGGTGGGAGTTATATTGGGAGCTGCAGGTTGATGACAGGCCGGCGTTTTGGGTTGGGTGGGTTTGTTGGTTTTTTTTTTTTTGCCTATATTCAGGAGAAACGTAGGTTTTGTAAAGAGTGTTTATGAGAAGAGGGGAAAACAGCCTTGCCTTCCACGCTGGGAGGTCGGTACCTGGAATAGCGTGTTCCCAGCGCTCGGAAAACACTGTTATCTCCTGCGTTTTCCTCGGGTTTTGTTGTTGGTACAACGCGACTGTTTCTAAGGTCATACCCCTGATACTCGCCGTGCTGTAGCGTGAGACTTAGAAGGGAATTATCTTCGGGGATACCGATATCTTACGGTGTGTTGCTCAATGTCACGCATTTGTCTTTGCATCTGGAAAATGAAGCAATGTTTGGTACTGGGGTTTGGGGTTGTGTTTTTTGTTTGGTGTTTGTTTTTTTTTTTTTTTCCCAGTCGCCTCTAATATGTAACTTGCCTGAAGGAAAAATATAGAAGGCCATAGCAGAATGTGGTGTGCTACCTTGATAAGATTATAGTTAAAGAGCCTAAAGGCTGGGCACATGATGGTAAAACTTAAAGGAATAAAGTTATTATTGAGATTAGACCTGATTATTTGTGCTGCTGCTGCTTACTGGTTTTAGAAGTAGTTCTAATTAAGAACTTAAGGCAGATAGAAGTTGACATCAACTTTGCAATTCGCAAATCAGCCCCATTCAACTCCAAAGTGGTTTGGCTTAATAGCAGCATCGCAGCCCTGAGTAAGACAGCGTCGTTAGCGACTGATGAAATTCAAAGCAGTGTGTCTGTGAATCTGCTTCTCTTCTTCTTCTTCTTCTTCGCACACGCTTCCCTTTAGCGTTCTGGTACGTAGTCGCAGGGGAACGAAAATAATTACTGCTTAGGCTTCAGTTTTGGGTTTGTTTTTTTTTTAAAATATCTTCTTGCACGCAGATAAGCTTCACTTCTTTCTCTTTGGTGCTTCTGCCTGGGCAAAAGCATCCTCGCGAGGCGGCGCTGCTGGTGGGGAGCCCCGGGGGGGACCGCGCAGGACCCCGGGGCGCGTGGGGAAACCTCGGGCACTGTTTTGCCTCGGAAATACTCCTGAAGGCGGGATCCGGGCTCAGGCCCGCGCTGGCCTCCTGCCGGGACCCCGTCCCCGTTTTGCGTGCGTCCCGGAGGGACACGGACCCCACGGCCGCTTCCGGAGCGCTCGAGGGAGCGGAGTGACGCCGGGGAGAGGGAGTGCCTCTCGCCACCCGCTCGCTCGATGATGGAGCAGCTTCGCTCTGCGCAAACGCTGGGAGATGCTGAAATAATAACGGCGAGATATTGAGCTTTTTCTCGCCGTGGAAGCTTTGGCAGCAATTGCTGTTTCCCGAGGCGTGCGGTGTGTTTTCCGCCAGTGCGTGGTTGCAACCGAAAAGTGATGTGAGCGGGTTTGCGCCGCGGGAGCGGAGCCCGGCGCGGGCTGTGGATGGAGCACCCCGCC
>NW_009650081.1:696775-699858 GCF_000708025.1 Charadrius vociferus | reverse complement strand
AGCTCCCATGCCGCGGTGTTGGCGGCTCGGGGAGGTTCGCCGTGGTCGGCGTGCCCGGCTGGGAGCTTGGCCGCCTCGCGGCTCCGCACATGGAGCCTCGCCGGATGATTCCAGCATCCTCCGCCTGCTCTCGCGCTCCCCGGTGACATATGCTGCGTGCCTCGCGCGGGGCTGACGGGGGGGCGGGGGGAATTTGGGGAGGTGAAGCCGTCTTGTGTTCTTTAATTGACAGCGATGTGCGTGGCGCTGGAGGAAAACAAAGCTGCTCCGAGCGCGCTTCCAGGCGAAAATGGGGTGAGCGGGAGCGGAGGGTTGGGCGAGCTCAGCCCCGGGGAGGGTTCGCCCCTCTTCTGGGTTGCAGCATCCCACCCCCCAGGAAAGGTGGGCATCCCGCATCCCGCTAATTGCAGCGTGGTCCTGCCCGCAGCTGGTTGAGGGTGGTTAGTCCTGAACAAACAAGTTTATCAGCTGACCTGTTTAGCGGTTGACTTGTGTTTATCTGCACACAATCAAGTAGACTGAAGTGCTTGAATTATTCATGCAGTGTCCTGCCCTCCAGACTTGACTGCTTGTGATTACATCTGCTTGAGACAAACATTGATGGATACTTCATCTTTAAGCAAAAGGGGATTGTCTGTCTGCGGGCTTATATAACAGATTATCTCTTCTACGCTGAATATTAAGCGTGTGCATATGTGGCTGCGTGCGGTGGTGTGGTTTTTTTTTTTCCTTTCTTCTCGTTTTGTTTCTCGTTAAGAAGACGAAAAAAACAACAAAAGTAGTTTCATAAACAACTCCATATGCAAGGAAATATTTAGGAAGTGACTCCCCACTTTGTTGCATATAACGCAGCGAATCGCTCCTTACATCAGCCTTCCTGCTGGACGAAGGACGCTCTCATCCCGCCTCGGCTGTCTTAAACCTGAGGTCGGTCGGGAGTTTTCTTTTTCAAATCCCAGCGAGACTCTTCTTTTTCTTTCTTTCTTTTTTTTTTTTTTTGTTTTTTAAGGGTAATTGATTTTTACAAAAGAAACTGTCGTTCCCCTGTTGGTTTTGCATTGTTTTTGTTCAGATCTCTGGAGATAATCGCCGAATGCAATCGGAGGGGAATAATGATTCCAAAAGAAAAACTAATTTTGCGTGGGGAAACGGGACACCTCGGCGGGGAGAACCTTTGTGCTGATTTTTTTTCTTTTTTTTTTTTTTTTTTAAATGGCTGAGAACTCTCCACATAAGCACTTCTTGTTTTCGTGCTTAAACACTTAAGGCTTGGAACAAACCTAAACCCTCCTGAGCTTCCAGGGGAAGAGAGGCAGGCTTTTTTTTTTTTTTTTTTTCTAGAATATTCCAAGAACACAATATACTTTCTGTCATGCTTGTTAGCAAGGAGTGCCAGGTAATAATTTGCTAAATACTTCAGAAGCCAAGTAATTTGTTAGTGTGATACTCTCAGGTCTCCTAAGGTAGAAGGGAATAGCTGTCAACCAGCTTAACCTCTCCCTCCCTTTGGCTTTGCGGGAGGCGCTTTTTTCTCCGGAGGCAGGCTGGGGGGTCCCAGGTGGGTTTTGGGGGGGTCTCGGCTGAGCTCTGTCCCCCCCGCAGCCCCGGTGCCAATTCTGTAATGAGGGGTTGTGGCCCTCCCCTCCTCACCCCCTCCTCCCTGAATTTAATTCTCATCAGCGAAGCTCTCCACTTTGCTAATAACGATAGCAGCCACAAATAGCTTTCAACATGCCATTGACAGCCTGGTTGGAGAGAGCACTTGAAATAGTGGTAGACAGCTGAAAGTACCCATAATTGTGCGCCGGAGTGAGAACCACACTGCTCAAGGGCCTTATTTTCATGTGCTTAAAGAGACAATATCCTGGTTTCAACAGATGCTTCTGGTGCTTCACCGGCGGTGTGATTTACTCCTCGCCTTTCTCCCACCGCCGCTGCCACCCTCCTCTGGGGCTGAGGTTTTTTTGGGGGGGTTGTGTGTGTGTGCCACGCTGGGGGGAGAGCTGCGGTGGCTGAAGGAGGGCTGTGGTGGTCCAGACCCATCTCAGAAACATCGTTGATGGGGCGGTGTGGAGGGACGTGGGGGTTTGGAGCCAAGGAGAGGGCTGGGGGCTCGCCGGTGGGAGCGTCTCCCCGATAGTGCTGCAGGAAGCGTGGGGTGATGCTGATGCCACGTTCCTGCACCCCATGGACCATCGTCTTCGGCAGCTCTACCAGCCCCATTGCTGCTGGGGGTTTAGGTGTGTGGCAGAAAGTCTTTAACAACATTTTTGGTGTGGGGTTTTTTATCATAGAATTGTCTCGGTTGGAAGAGACCCTTGGGATCCCGAGTCCAACCATCTACCCTACTCTACAAAGTTCTCCCCTACACCATATCCCCCAACACCACATCTAAACGGCTCTTTCAAGAGGAGGAAGGGCTGAGTGCGCAAGGCGGTGTGTTCAGCCCCTTGTCTCGGGCCTTCAGCCCACCATTTAAACCAGTAAGCTAGGGCAGGGGGGGAGTTTGGGCTGGTGTGGCCCAAAAAAATCCGTTCTGAGACTGCATCCATCCCCCAACAGGTCTGGCGCGCTGGCGTGGAGGTTCGTGGGGGCTGCGTCTCGCTCGGGGTGCGGGTTGGGGTGCGTGCGCTTCCTGCGGGGCGTTTGGGAAGGCTGGGGTGCTTTTCTGCGAGCTCTTCCGGCCCCAGAGCGTGCCTGAGCCCTGACCCCAAAAGGCTCCTGAGCTCTGGGAACCCACCGGGGGTTTGGGTCTGGTCCCGTACACCGGCGTCCTGCCCGAAGGTGCCGGGATCAGCCCAGGGGTGCGACCCCCGGGGCAGCCCCGCAGCTCCCCTTGGCTCGCTCCGCTCCGGCCAGGGCTAACACGGTTTGGCACGGAGAGCATCCCCATCGCCCGGAGCAGTGTCTGGAGGGCATCGGGACACGGCAGCACCCGTGGGGGCGCAGGCTTTGTTGCGCTCTGTGCGCTTCAGGCGATCTTTAAGATTGCTCCTTTCGCCTCCGCTCTGCGTATCCCGCGACCGGCGGCGTTATTTTTAAACTTCCCTCTTGCCACGTCCAGGTGTAAAGACGAGAGGACG
>NW_009650081.1:695231-696122 GCF_000708025.1 Charadrius vociferus | reverse complement strand
GGGGGGCTCCACCGCGCTGGGGCGAGGTGATGAATGGGCCCCGTTATGGGGATGGTGTCGGGCATGAAACCCTCCCCTGTTCCTGGCGCGCCGGAGGATCCCCTTTCGCTCCCGTTTAAACTTTTAATGGGGACAACTAGAGTTTAATAAGCTGGGGAATGGGAAAAGTTAAAGTGAACAAATATTTAAAGATCATTGAATCTCGTGTTAACAGGAAACCTCGCGGTTGTAAACGTAACATTTTGGACATCTAATATCTTCTTGCTCGCTGAGTCCCACGTGGGAAGTCTCTCACTTTGCCGAGCGCAAAGTTTTTCTTCAAATCTTTGTTGGAAGTTTGGGGCAGAATTGGATTCAAACGTGGAGGCGATGGGTCGTCCTGTGTCATCTTTGTCTGGACTGCGTTAGTGCTCGATGGTGCCCGGGGAAAACCCAGCACCTTCCCTCCCTCCTCTCTCTGGATGCTGCTTTGCTTTTCCCTTTACACCTTACCGACCTCGGCGAGGCGCAGCCGCAGGGACCGCTCGTGCTGCCACCGCTGGTTTCACCTCAAATAAGGATTGAATTTGTTCTAGAATTTGTCGGGGGCTGGCAAGAAGGAGCTTGCGGGAGAAGCAGTTGTGCTGGAGGAGCAACGCGCCGACTGCTTGTTGCATCCGGAATCCAATAGGCTTCATCTGAAGGAATAAATATTTAATGGAGCTGCAGTTTATCTATAATCTAATCGATGCCTCGGTGCCAAAAAAGGGCCTTTTAAAGAGGTTTACCGATCGCTGAGCGACAGGTGATGTGAGCGCCGGGGTGGTTATTGGTGGCACCGCCGCTTCTTGGAAGCGGCACCGCTTTACCGGGGCCACCGGGGGCGCGCACCGTGCCGGCACACACCCCCCG
>NW_009650081.1:694411-695001 GCF_000708025.1 Charadrius vociferus | reverse complement strand
GGCGGCCGCGGCGCTCGCCTGGCTGTAGCTGAGGTACCCGAATCCGAACCGCAACCTCTGCCTTGACCCGGCGCGTTCCCCTGACCTCTGGGAGGGCTAAGAAAAGCATCGGGTGTAACGCGATCGCCGGGGCGCTTTCGGAAAAGACGACGGCCAGAAATATCCCCGTGGCTTTGAAGCCGACGCTGCGGGAACCGCGAGGGGGCGGCTCGTGGGGACCCCCTGCAGCGGGTCCCCCGGCTCCGATGGTCTCGGCGGGGGGGTTCCCTCCGCGGGGGTGAGTCCGGGCTGGGGCACATCGGGCTTCTCCGGCATCTCCTTGCTTATAGTCATGTCGGGGCACGTCGGTCACGCTTGCTGCGTTAGCCTTGTAGTAACACCAGTGCGCCCCAGCCGCTGCCCAGCTCCTCCTCAGGGTGAGGGTTTTGAGGGTCTGGTGGGTTTTTTTTTCCTCCAAACTATGATATTTGGACTTCTTTTTTTTTCTTGCAGGGGTTGAGAAGAGGTGGAGCTGAGAGCCCCTCTCCGGGTTGGCACCCCGCTGGGTTCGGGGTTCAAAACCCGAGCTGCTGTGGGGCGCTCGCGGGGAC
>NW_009650081.1:692784-694132 GCF_000708025.1 Charadrius vociferus | reverse complement strand
GCCGCCGGCGTTAACTCTTGGGAGCCGGGCGGCAGCGATGCCGGCAGCCCCGCGTGCCGAGCGGGAGCATCCGCGGGGTGTGCGGTGCGGGACACAACGGCACCTCCCGGCACCGGGCTGCTGGCTCACCCCACACCCGTGCTGGGGGGTTATCGCTGGGGGAAAACGTTATTCCCAGTTGATGGAGATGTTGCGGAAAGCACAGTTTGACATCATTGGTTAAACTCCCAAATAAGGAGCTGATGGGTGTAAACGGTTACGGGTTAAATTTCCGGAGGGTGATGCGAGGATGGCGAAAGGAACCCGAACAGCTTCGGTTTGGGGTGGGGAAAGACCTCGATGGTGCTGAGACCAGAGCAGGCACCCAGCAGCCCTCGCGGCTGCCTCGACCCTCGCTGCGCGGCGCCGCGTGCCTTTGCCGAGGCCGCTTCTGAAAAAACTCAACGCCCGCAAATAAGCGGAGAGGGATGGCGAGGGGCTGTCCCTCGCGCGTGATCCCACTTGGGTGTGCAAATTGGTTTTACGGGATCCGACCTCTTTAGAGCAGCTGCTCTAAGGATGGGGAGCTGTGCTAGTGCCTGGCAAGTCCGGGCGTTCTTGAAGCCAGGGGAGTCCGTGCTGGTGCGAAGCCGCTGGGGCTGGTCCGTGACGCTCGGTCCCGTGATGGGAAGCGGACCAAAACGTCCCGAGAGCGTGGGGAGCGTTGTCCCTGCGCTGGCGAGCACAGGGTGTGCGCGAAGGTGCTTTCAGTGCCTCTTTTGGGTATCGTTGCTGCTGCTTGCGCGGCTACGGGAGGAGATGCACGGAGAGGGATGCACAGGAGGGCACCGGGAGGGGATGGGGAGAGGGGGATGTACGGGAGGGGGATGCACAGGGGTGCTGCCGGGAAGCCTCGTGCAGTCCGCGGGAGGTCGCGCGGTACTGACTGTTGCTTTTTCTTTCTTCCTTTTTTTCAGACAGAAATTGCTAAGAGACTGAATACGATTTTAGCTCAGATCATGCCTTTTCTGTCACAAGAGGTAAGGGCGTTTTCACACCCCGGGGCGGGGGGATGGGTTCCCCAGGAAGGCAGCGCTGTGCCTCTCGGGGTGTCCCACGAGGGGGCACAGACCCGCTCCCACCAAACCCCTATTTTGGGACTGTGGGGCTGCCCCACGAGAAACGGGGCTCAGATCCCACGAGAAACAGGGCTCAGATCCCACCTGTGCGTTGCAAAAACCCTCAGGGTGGGGGAGAACTGGACCCTGTGAGGAGCTTTGCTTGGCCGCGGCGGGGTTCGGCACTGAGCCCATGGAGCAAAAAAACGCTGCGGCGGCTGCCCCTGCCCCCCGCGGAGCGGAGGTGCGCC
>NW_009650081.1:691325-692692 GCF_000708025.1 Charadrius vociferus | reverse complement strand
CGTTTTGGTGCCCCCGTGCCCTGCTCTGTCCTGGCCGTGCTCCTCTGTCCCCGCAGCACCAACAGCAAGTCGCACAGGCTGTTGAGCGTGCCAAGCAAGTGACAATGACGGAGTTGAATGCTATCATCGGGGTACGTGGACTTCCCAATCTGCCTCTCACCGTGTGTATACCCCTTTTATTCCTATCATTTACCATAACCAGAGGCAATCCTGCGCTCAGGCGGGGTTAAAGAAGGGCACCTCGCGGCACCCTGGCTCTCCCCGCGGGTTCCCCCCTCCCCCCTAAACCACCAAAACTCCCCCAATCCGGCATCGAGCGAGAGGGGGTGGCTCGGGCAGGCTAGTCCCCCTCCTCGGGTGCTAATGCGGCACCGGCAGCCAAATTGGATGTTCTCCACGAGACTGGGGAGAGTTTGGGGAGCGGAGCGGGGTCCGGTGCCCGGCAGCCCTCCCGGAGCCCCCCTGAGCCCAGGCATGTCTCTGCGTGTGCTGTTGATGTGAAATGTGCTGTAAACTTGACGGAGTTGTTGTTCCATGCATTGACTTACCCGCTCCCGTCTTTACCGGGCTCTCACTCTCTCTCTCTCTCTCTCTCACACACAGATCTCGGGCGGTTTTTAAGACTAACCATTTTTATTGTCTCTTTTAATTGACGTAACGCTCTCAGTCCTGCAGCAAACCCGCTCGCTGTTGGAGCGCCCTTCACCCCGGGACGTCCGTGTCCCCAACCAGTGTCCTGGGGAGGTGGCTCCATAGCTCCTCTGGGTTTTGGTGTTTGTTTTCCAAAAAAATACTCATTTTTATTATTTTTTTTTAAGTAACTGTTTACACTTCTTTCTTAAGCTACAAGGATCTTTGTGATTCTCTGCATTTAACTTGCTTGTATGTACATTTTTCTGGTTTTCGCGGGTAGCGCTAAGCGTAGATAGGTGCTGGGGGCTCCTGCAGCCCTTGGGGCCGAGGTGGGATCCCCCCCCCACCGCATCCCTCCTGGTGGGGTTCCTGCGGTGCTGGCACTTGGGAAGCGGTGTGGGGACAGGGACGTGTCTCTTTGGGTCCGTGCCGGGGTATTGGGCGGCACTGCCCCCCCTGCCTGCCCCAACGGGCAGCGAGAGGGATGCGTGGTTTCGATGAGCTGCTTTAAGTCGCAGCCGGGAGCCCAGGCAGGGAGAGGCAGATATTGGAATTCAATTAAGGTAAACGAGCGGGGCCTGTGACCCCCATTTTCGAGGTAATTGCTTCCTCAGATCAGAGAGAGTGTCGTCCCGTCATTAAGCAGCCAGGCATTTAATCGCTTCTCCTGCCGAACTTCCAGGAGGCAGGAGCTGATGGGGGGAGCGCCGGGGCTGGATGGCAGCGGGGAGCAT
>NW_009650081.1:689850-690886 GCF_000708025.1 Charadrius vociferus | reverse complement strand
TTGGGTGGCAGGGCCGAGGGCTGGGTGGGTGCTGCGCCTGCCCCGGTACCCCCCGAGACGTGAAACCGAAAGAGGTTTGGGTTTTTATGATAATTTTTTTTTTTTATTATTATTATTAATTTTAATTTTTCCCAGCAAACTGAATTTCTCCCCTTTGTGCGCGCGCAGGGGTTTGTTATTGCAGGGTTGCTCATGTGGGGCAGATCACTGGTGGGTGTTCTTGAGTGGGAGAGGGCAGCGCGCCGGGGCGTGCGTGGCCCCGCACCCGCTGTGTCCCATGGGGACGGGGCCACCGACGGGGAGCGGATGGCTCCGCTGTCCCCTGCCGTGCCTCGCAGGGAGAGGAGCCCACTCTATTTATAAACCGCCCCAGCAGCTCGGCGCAGGTGCCGCCAACAAAATTGACAGGCGAAAAAACGCACCAAATCATTAAAACCTTCTTTTTCGCCCCTTTTGAGGTCAAGAACTGTTAATTTTATGCATCTAGGCCATTGTCTCACAGTTCCTCTGCTTCAGGCTTCTGTGAAATTGAGCCCTTGATTTGGTTATAGCTCTGGAAATGATTAGACTACTTTACTAAATTTAACGCAAGTGGTGAACTTAAGTGGTGAACCATTAAATCGGTTAACAAAGGCATGAAGCATGATGTACATAATCCAATTAAAAACACTCTACGTACGAGATATTCCTTGCCAGCCTTTCTCGTAAATTGTAACCTCCTTCATATCTTAACCATATTTGTCTGGCACATGCCGAGGGACTCCAGAAGGAAAACATCTCCGTGTCTGCGCATCTCCGACCGCCTCCTCTCTCCTGGCGATGCCGATGTCCCCGCTGTCACCCGGGGATGGGTTTGCAGCGCTTTTGCCCGTACCCTCTTGCTGCAGGCTGGTGTCCTGCGCTCTGCAGGGCTCTCGCTCCCGCCTGGGGTCCTGCCGGTGGACGAGAAGCCCCAGCGCAGCATCCCGAGCGGGTCTGACCTTGCCGTTCATCCGGGGAGGTGTGGGGAGGGTCCCCGGCCCTGGGAGGCTGCCCC
>NW_009650081.1:687722-688954 GCF_000708025.1 Charadrius vociferus | reverse complement strand
CCCCCCCCCTGTGGGGCTGCTGCGGCGGGGGCTTGGACCCCACGGGGCCGGTCCTCTGCGGCTCACCGAGCCCTTGGATGGATGTATTTGCTGGCAGCTTTAAAAAAAAAAAAAAAAAAAAAAGGAAGAAATGGGCAGTTTTGTGCCTTCCCTGCTCTGCCCCACCTGGATGCTGCTGCAGTTGCTCGTGGTGGAGCTACGTGGTCCCCTGTGGGGCTGTGTCGAGGCTGTGACCCCCCCGTGGATGTCGCTGGGTTGGAGTTTTGCTGCATGGACCTGGAGCGCCCGTGAGCCCGTGTCCCCCTCAACCTTCTCTGGGGCTCCTGCTGCCGCGGGGGGCTGTCACCCCCCGGGGGGAAGCTCCCGGCGAGGGGGAGCGTGGTGGAGTTCCCGCTGTGGAAGTCGGAGATTGCTGAGGATAAAGCGTCGGATCTGTGCGTGTCCCATCCCTGCGGTGATGGGCACCGCTGGAAGGCTCGCGGGGGGGGGTGTACCGTGCTGGAAAACCATCGGGGACCGTTCTCCGGGATGATGCTCCGATACATCGGTCAATCCTGCCCCTCACTGAAGCGGGTGGAAATCCTGTGGGGCTGAGGGTGTAAAGAGCCCCATTGATTCCAGCAGGAGCCGAGGCTCTGTTCTTCCCGCTTTGCTGTCAGAGGGATCGACGTGGGTACCTGTGCGTGATGAGGAGGGCAGGGACCGTGCTCCGTGCCGTCAAGGGTCACACCATCACGGTGCTGACACCGGCGCGGTGCTGGCACCATCCGGCAGAGCCCCGGGGGCTGGGGACCCCCTGCCTGAGCCGTGGTGCTCCCCTCGCACGGGCTGCTTTGCGGACCCCTCCTCACCTGGAGCTCCTGAGGATGCTTCCCCTCCTCTGCCCCGTGGATGGAGCAGCCCAGCAGAAGCCGAAAGCTTTTGAGGAGGATGATTTATGCTTTTCCTCTAACAGCGCTGCAGAGGCCTAATTGCTTTCTCCATTTGGCTTCTGCCCCAGCTGAGACCTCCGCGCTGCGACCCGCAAGAAAGCCGCCTGTTGAGATATCGCATCTTCCCTTCCTCCGCCTGGAATTGCGGCTCCCGCCCTTCGGACCTGACCTCGGCTCGCATCCCGCGCGGGGATTTCCCCTCGCACGAGGCTTACCAACCAGAGCCCGGCCGCCGTGGGGCGCCCACCGGCCGTGGGTCGCCCTCGCCCCCCGGGGAAGCGAGCGGCCGCCGGGGCCCCC
>NW_009650081.1:685676-686247 GCF_000708025.1 Charadrius vociferus | reverse complement strand
CTTTGAAGGGGTTCCAGGAGCGTCCCCGGGGCAGGCGATGGGTGGGAGACGGTGCGCCCGCGGTTTGGCCGTCCCTGGGGCAGGCGATGGGCATCGCGCCACCCTCAGAGGAGGGGGACAGGAGTGGCAGAGGGGCAGGATGGGGCGTAGGCACCCTGTGGGGCAGTTTCCTTCTCACCATCAGGTGCCTTAAAAGTTGGTCTTGAGCAAATAAGCCACATTTTTTCCTTTCTGAGGTGGCCTGCGAGGATCCTGGACGCTTGAGTTTTCTTTCTCTGCTCTGGTACTGCAGCCAGAGCCGCTGTCTGTCTCCTGGGCGGTATTTATTGATTTATTTTTTTTGCTTAATATCTGCTGAAAAGCAAACCCAGCCACGTCTGCAGCGATGACGTGGATTGCCTTGAATTAAGGGTGACTCCTGCCCTCTGGCTTGGGGGGCGCACGCCGTGCGGGCGCTCGTCCCACCCGGCCGTGTGGCGGGCTCCTGCGGTGGGGATTGTCCCCCGGGGGCCGCGCACGGGCGCCCTCCGTCCCTCCTGCTAATGGGGCTTCTCCTTCCAGGCAGGCCAGC
>NW_009650081.1:683052-685562 GCF_000708025.1 Charadrius vociferus | reverse complement strand
CAGCTCGGGGCTGCTGGCTCTCGGCGCCCTGGGGAGCCAGGCACACCTCGCCGTCAAGGATGAGAAAAACCATCACGACCTGGACCACCGAGGTGAGAACCGGGATGTCGGGGCGATGCGGTCCCTGGGGGCTGCTGGTCGCTGCATCTCCCGGTGCTAGAAACGCCCTGGGCCGGGCACGGCTCCCTTCCCACCACCTCACAGAATGGGTTAGGTCAGAAGGGACTGTGAAGATCATCGAGTCCCATAAGTGGGGACACCTCCCGCTAGAATCCCTCGGGACGGCGGGCAGCAGGGGATGGCTTGTGCTTTTCGGGATGCAGCTTTCCCTAAAGGATGCTCAAGCTCCTTAAGTCAACCCCGGGCGGCCGAGGGAGGTGCTGCCGCTGTCGCGGGATATTCCCAGCAGCAGTTTCTCGCTGATTCTAAAGCTTTCCCTGCTTTCCTGTTCCCTGAAGTCAGGATGCTCCTCCTTGAGAGCAGCCTGGGGACGGTGGAGTCCCTGGGAGGTGGCAGGGGAGGAGGGGACCTGCCTCCAGGCCGCTCCTTTCTTTGCTCGTTTGGGGCAGGGAATGCGCGTCGCCCCAAGAAACGACAGCACAGCGGCAGATTGACCTCTGTCGGGTTGATTTGCTGCCTTCCCCCGGGCTTGGCAGGCGGGTTGGAGTCCTCGCAGGCTGTGATGGAGCACTGGCTGCAGATCCTGCATCCCCGGTCAGCCGTGCCGTAAGGGGGAAGCAGCCTTCCTCCTGGTCCTCCTCCTCTCCATCGCTGTCAGAGACTTTCAGTGCTCTGGAGAGCAGCAGTGCTCACTAGCAAACTTGCTGGGTTTTCTTCTTAATAGCAATAAGACAATTTTTTTTTAGGAGAAAAAATGATGCGTGAGTTCAGTTGCAAACCGCCAGCGTTGAAGGTTTTCCTGGCAAATCCCTCAGCCCCTTAAGGCACGGAGGTCTGAGATCTTCCCCGTACTGCGCCCGTTTGGGGGGCAGTTATCCCACACCCCCACGGGGCTGTCGGGCTCTGCCGCTGGTGGATTGGGGGGGGGGTTCCTCCCGGCGAAGAATAACTCTTGGTAGCTATTATGCAATTACATTCATTATTTCTGTGTGGGTTTAAATTACCAGGAGATCCCAGGGAAAAACGGGGCTGTTTGTGTGCGAATTAATGGCTAAACCACATCCCGCTGGTGCGGCTGCGGGGATGGGGGGGGGGTCGGGACCTTCTCCGAGGTTTGTGACTTCGGGTACAAGCGCCTGAGGCTGATGCCATTCCCTTTGTGTTTCAGGCCGTTTCCCCTTTCCTCTGTGTGTTTCGCCAAATAAATCACATCGACAAAAAGCCAAGAGGCAGGAGGCAGCGGGAGCTGGACGGGCAGGGGACGGGGATTGTAAAGCAAAGTCAGAGAGAGCCCAGATAGTGGGGGTTTTTTGAGTTCAGGCAGTGCAAGGAGGAGCTTTAGGTTTATTTTACTGTTTTAAGACTTAATTCTAACTTGCTTTATTTCTCTGTCTTCCCTTTATTTTGGCTGTGACCTCCCCTCTGATACCGCCTTCTCCTAAAAGAGCGAGACTCAAGTGCAGTAAGTCCTGTTACCTCCTTCTTTTCTCAGTTTCGGGTGGCTGCGTGGTTTTGTTTTATGTATCGTTTTAAAAAAAAAAAAAAAAAAAAACAGAGTTCTGGGCATGAGCTCCAGGGATGCCTTTTGCCTAGGTCCTATTTAACTTAACCAAAAAAAAAGAGGGGGGGGGAAGCAAAAAACCCCTGCTATCCCTGGCCGGGAGAGCTGCTGAGCTGTCGGCTGTGCCGGGGTGAGTGGGGCCGCCTCCTCCGGGCCAGTTATGAGATTGGGTTTAAATTTTTTTATTTATTTTTTTTGTGATTGCCGCGGAGCTTCGAGCTTCGGTTTCAATTGACTAAGCCCTGTGAACGAGCGCAGTCAAGTCTGCGGGGCTAAAAAATCCTTGGGCGATTAGGAAAGCTATTTTATTCCTGATCACTCTTCTATTATCTTGGGTCATCTAATCTGTCGGGATGGGTTTTTGGCTATTACGCCGCGTTAAGTAGGACTTGGAAGGTCAAGCAGTTAACTAACCAGCTAAAGAACCGTGGTGGAGGGCAACCCTCACCTCCAGCGCCGCCGCTTTGTGTTGGTGTCCCTGACATCCCTCCCCGACACCTCGGTGTCCGTAGCGGCCCTTCGGTCCTCGCTCTGGCGGGATGCAGTGCCTGAGGGTGGATGGAGAGGGCGGGGGGTGTATTTTTCGGTGGGCAGAGGCTGGTAGGAGCTTTATGGGGGGCTGCCCTCCCCGGGGAGGGGGGTTCAGCCCGTGGCCCCCCAACCTCTGGGGCGCACAATGCCGCCGTGGCGGGGGGAAAAGCAGGACAAAGCCCGGCTGAGCCGCGGCTTTGCGGCGATTTCCTGCCATCCCCGAGCCCACAAATGGGCCTTTTGAGAGCCGGGGGCGGATGGGAAGAAAAGTGCCATTTAAGGCGGGGGTGGGGGTGGG
>NW_009650081.1:681879-682942 GCF_000708025.1 Charadrius vociferus | reverse complement strand
GAAAATTAAAAAAAAAAAAAAAAATTTTTAGTTTCTGGGCGGCGGGCCAGCGGCTGGGCTGAATGGATCGATGCCTCTAAATGCTTGACATGATTCTCTGGTAGCTGCGAGGTTTTTCAGCATGACTGCCTGAGAAGAAAGACCCCGGTGTTATCCAAAGCTGCTTATTGGGTACCGAGGAGAAACATGAACTGCTTTAGTTCTCCCTTTCAGCTGGGAAAGAAAGGCAGGCAGAGGAGCTTAGGGACGTTTCTGCTTAGCAGGGGTGGCAGGCTCTGCCGCGAGACGTGAAATGATGGTAATTTCTCCTGCTGCTCCCAGAAACTAATTGAAGGGCGTCTGCGCGGGGCCGGGGCTGTGCCGTCTCCGGCGCTCCTGAGCTGCTTCTGCGCTGCCATTTTTGCTCCCGACCCCACGCCGGCGTGCGAAGGGCTTTCCTGGGAATGTCGGCATCTCCGGGGCTTCGCTGCTGGAAGCGAGCACGGAAAGCCCCCCCGTGCCCCGAGCGGATCTGCGCCGCGGGGCGCTGGGCTCCGCTGCTCCCGATGATGTGGATTTTTCCCAAGTGTGTTTTTTTTTCTTTGGGTGCCCTTTGGCTCGGCAGAGTTCAGCTGCTGATACAGCTTGGCCGGGGCCGGGGCGAAGCGGTGGCTTTGCTCCCCTAACCGGCGCCGGGGATGAGACCCCGGCTCTGCCGATGCCGGAGGAAGCGCCGGTGGATGAGCTCCCGAGGGTACCGGAGCCGTTTCCCTGCCCAGGGCTGGGGCGAAGCTCTGGTCCCGCCGGGGCAGAGGGTGATGGTGACGGTGCTGGTGCTCTCCGTGGGGTCAGAGGATGGAGATGGGGATGGTTTAGGGGAGCGCAGCTTTTCCCCTCTCTGTGTTCACCGGTACCCACTGGTGGAGCCCAGCGGCTGCTGTTAATTGTGTGCAGCCTCTTCCCAGGGTTTGCCTTTTCAAACAACTACCCATTCCTCCCTTTTTTCTGCTGTGCTTTTGCAGTAAATAGGCTCTCACGGCCACGATCAGCTTTGCTGGACCGGAGCGGCCGCTCGGCACTCGCC
>NW_009650081.1:681409-681860 GCF_000708025.1 Charadrius vociferus | reverse complement strand
CTGGGGCTCGAGGCAATGCTGGGTTCGGTGGTGCCCCCCCTCCAGCCCAGGCTGGCCCCCGTCCCCCTCTCCCGAGCATGGGGGGCCAGGGGGCCTCACCCCGCCCTTGGGGTTTTACAGTCGGGGGCAGGGCTGGATTTTTGGGGTCGGTGCCGGCTGGAGGAGCCGTTCGCGGCACCTTCTAAGCTGCTGCTGGTGAAGTCCCGTTTTCCAACTTAAAAAGTTTCTTCTGTTACTACAGAATAATTCCGTTTCGCCCTCGGAAAGCCTGAGAGCCAGCGAGAAGCACCGGAGCTCCACGGACTACAGCATCGACTCCAAGAAGCGGAAAGCGGAGGAGAAGGACAGCATGAGCCGATATGTAAGCCGCAGGGATGGGCTGCGGCGGGGGGGGGGGGGCCAGGGGCGCCGGGGGGCGCGGGGGCACGGGGGGCGGGCAGGGTGGGTCGGC
>NW_009650081.1:677706-680393 GCF_000708025.1 Charadrius vociferus | reverse complement strand
TGGCCACCACCTCCCTGCTGCTGTCCCCAGCGCGCCTTCAGCCCCTGCCCTCCCCTGGGGCACCGCAGCTTTGGGGGGCGGTTCAGGTTTATCGGGGAGCTAACCCAGCTCAGGACAGGGGTGCCGACAGCTCAGGTGGTCCCCGTGCCAGAGATGGGGTGAGGAGGGAGGTCCAACGGTTGCATCTCCGCTGGGGTGAGCGGGGCTGGGTGCTGGTGGGCTCCGCTCCGTGCCCTGACTCTGTCCCCATCCCTCCCGCAGCCTCGGCCCTGCGGACGCCCATCTCCATCGCGGGCTCCTACGCGGCTCCCTTCGCCATGATGGGGCACCACGAGTGAACGGCTCGTTAGAGGGACTGTCTGCCCTCTAAGATAAGCAGAAAGACAATTTGCGCTTTAAAGCAAGTTATGGACTTAAAGAAATGTGTATCTAAATTTAATTATAAAAACTTGCCTTTTTTCTGGTGTGCCCCTTTCCTTTGTCTTGGGGTGGGCATGGGGAGGGTCCGGAGGGGCGAGGGGGGAGGCTTCCCTGTGTCGGCTGTGAGATGGGGGCTCCTCACTGGCTGCATTTTGGGTCTGCCATCGTTGAAGGGTGCCAGCTGTGGAGATGCCTCCCGGTGGGGTGATGCGCATGGGGTCTGTCCTCCCCGTGAAATAACCCGCTATGCAGCCCCCTTCCCTTTCCTCCTGCTAAACGCTCAAATTGTATGCTTTAAGGCAAAATACAGGCAGAACAAGAAGCAAAACGCTGCCGTTAATGCGGAGGTGGGGGATCCTGCAGCTGGGGTGGTGGGCACGGTTTGGCCGCTCCTGTCCCTGGGGGCTTGGGAGCAGCGTGGGGAGGGGGAGCGTGTCCCACGCAGGTCCTTGCACACCAGAAACCTTTGACTTCTTCCCCAGCCCTTCCCCTTCCTGCCAGGGGGAAAAAAAAACCCAAAAACCAAACTAACCATTAGCTATTGAGCAGCAAGGGAAAAGAGGGAGCCGCCGAGTGTCCCCACTCCTTCCCCGGGCTCGCGAACGGGAACGTGTTTGCTGATGTGCCCCTCTCCTCTCCGTCCTCACCCGCGTCTGTGTGTCTCTTGGCAGGTTGGTTTCGACCCGCACCCGCCCATGAGAGCCCCCGGCCTGCCCTCCAGCCTGGCGTCCATCCCCGGCGGGAAGTTTGCAGCAAACCTCTGTCTCCGGGGCTGACCCCCTCCTTTCCCCTTCCCCGGCAGAGCCTACTCCTTCCACGTGAGCGCCGACGGGCAGATGCAGCCGGTCCCCTTTCCCCACGACGCCCTGGCGGGTCCCGGCATCCCGCGGCACGCCCGGCAGATCAACACGCTGGGGCACGGGGAGGTGGTGTGCGCCGTCACCATCAGCAACCCCACCAGGCACGTCTACACGGGGGGCAAGGGCTGCGTGAAGATCTGGGATATCAGCCAGCCGGGCAGCAAGAGCCCCATCTCCCAGCTGGACTGCCTGGTAAGGGGGCTGGAGCATCCCTCCCGCGGGGGGCTGGAGCATCCCTCGCACGCACACACGCGAGCGAGCAAGCCGCAGGTTGCTCCTGGTCCCCAAGTGTGTCCTCCCCCGTTTCCCCCCACCTCTAATGCGGTGAATTGTTCTCTGCCCCCCTCCCTAATGTCGCTGCCCCCTCCAGAACAGGGATAACTACATCCGCTCCTGCAAACTCCTCCCCGACGGCCGCACGCTCATCGTGGGAGGGGAGGCGAGCACGCTCACCATCTGGGACCTGGCGTCCCCCACGCCCCGCATCAAGGCCGAGCTGACCTCCTCCGCCCCTGCCTGCTACGCCCTGGCCATCAGCCCCGACGCCAAAGTCTGCTTCTCCTGCTGCAGCGACGGCAACATCGCCGTCTGGGACCTGCACAACCAGACGCTCGTCAGGTGAGCCAACCTCGGCACCCGACCCGGCACCACTGCCGACTGCACTTCTCCATAGTCGGGGGCTTTTGGCTGTGATTTTGGGGTCAGGACCTTGGGGATGGTGAGAAGAGCGCCATCTCATGAGCTGGGCGTGAGCGCAGCGGGTTTGGCCGGGCTGGGTGCGCCTCGGCAAAGGATGCTCCCGGGATTTCCAGCTGCGCTGGGGGCAGGGAGGCATTGTAAATACAGCCTGAGCACCGGCGCCCTTGAAGCGACCCCTTTGCTCTTTGCTAGTGTTTGCCTGGACGATGATTTGCATTTATTTGTTGTTGTTGTTGTTTAAAGGCAATTCCAAGGCCACACGGATGGTGCCAGCTGCATAGATATCTCGCACGACGGTACGAAGTTGTGGACGGGGGGTCTGGACAACACGGTGCGTTCCTGGGACCTGCGGGAAGGGAGGCAGCTCCAGCAGCACGACTTCACCTCCCAGGTACGCACGGGGTGCCCGGGGCGGCCTCGTCGTCCCGGACGCCCCATGAAGGGCTCTATCCCTCCAGCTCGGTGCGTGGCCGCGGGAGGGAGAACGGCCTCCACAGTGCGCTGTTAGCTCTGGGCATGGCTGTCCCCAGCGTAACCGAAGCGTTGGAGGCAGTAGGAGCTGCGGGGCTCCCTGGCTCTTCTTTCGGCTTCTCTTTCATCGCTTTTGCATCCCCTGCAAGACGAAAGAGCTGCTTGCCTCGGGATGCCCGTGGGCATTGCTGTCTGGCTGCGGATGCTCCGCAGGTGGGATGGCTGCAGGGCTCGGGC
>NW_009650081.1:676330-676706 GCF_000708025.1 Charadrius vociferus | reverse complement strand
GGTACTGCCCGAGGGGCGAGTGGCTGGCGGTGGGCATGGAGAGCAGCAACGTGGAAGTGCTGCACCACACGAAACCCGACAAGTACCAGCTGCACCTCCACGAGAGCTGTGTCCTCTCCCTCAAGTTCGCCTACTGCGGTAAGCGGCTCCATCCCCCAGCTCGGCTCCCCTGGCTCCTCCAGTGACACTGGGGATCATGGAGCGGTTTGGGTTGGAAGGGACCTTGAAGATCATTTTATTCCACCCCCTGCCCTGGGCAGGGCCACCTCCCCCCAGCCCAGGTTGCTCCAAGCCCCGTCCAACCTGGCCTTGACCACCTCCAGGGATGGGGCAGCCACAGCTTCTCGGGGCAACCTGCCCCAGGGGCTCACCGCCC
>NW_009650081.1:672519-676279 GCF_000708025.1 Charadrius vociferus | reverse complement strand
ATCTGCCCTCTGCCCGTCTGAAGCCATTCCCCCTCGTCCCATCACTCCATGCCCTTGGAAAAAGTCTCTCCCCAGCTCTCCTGGAGCCCCTTTAGGCACTGGAAGGGGCTCTGAGCTCTCCCCTTTTTCGCCTTCTCTTCTCCAGGCTGAACCCCGCCATGTTGTTCAGGGACAATGTGGGGACCGCACGATGTGTGGCACGGTGGTGGGGGGGCTGAGCATGGAAGCTTCCAGCAGGATCTTTCCCGAGGATGGTGGAGATGAGGGTTATCCCCATCAGCGGTGCCACTGCTTTACCCACCTGTGGTCGCAAATTGCCACGTGGCATCGCGGGAGGTGAACCAACTCCTGCCCGCGGGCGCGTGTTGGGATGCGGGCGCTCGGGAGAGGGGCCGGGGCCGTCATCTCTGGAAAATCTCCAGATTTTCCAATTTCTCCATAAATTTCTGAGGGTAAACGGAAGCCTCCGGGGGCGGGGAGCTGCGGGGTCCGGCCGGTGGCTTTCGGTGCTGACGCCGTGGTTCCTGGGCGCAGGTAAATGGTTTGTCAGTACTGGAAAAGACAACCTGCTCAACGCCTGGAGGACGCCCTACGGAGCGAGCATCTTCCAGGTAGGAGGCTGTTCCTGGGGCAGAGCGTGGGGGTGGGCAGCGCCTGGACCACCCCCTGTCCCAGCATCATCCTGGGGGGCTGCCAGCCCGGGGTGGGGGTGGGGGGCAGCTCCTTTTGGGGTGGCCGGATCGCTTCCCATCATAGAATTGTCTCGGTTGGAAGAGACCCTTGGGATTGAGTCCAACCATCTACCCTACTCCACAAAGTTCTCCCCTACACCATATCCCCCAACACCACATCTAAACGCCTCTTAAACACATCCCGGGATGGGGACTCAACCCCCTCCCCGGGCAGCCTATTCCAGTGCCCGACTACTCTTTCCGTGGAAAAATTCTTTCCTAATGTTCAGTCTAAATGCTGCAACCAGTAAAACCAGAGATGCAGGAGGGGCGCCAGGAAAACTCAGCACGAAGCAGAGCCTGCGCGTCCCTTCTCAGAGTAAGTGGGTTTTTACCACGACTATCACAACAAATTTAAGATCATTTTGCAGCTCAGATGACGGCAGTAAATTTTACGACGCACTTGAACTCTTAAAAATAAAATAAAATACTCCACACAAACCTTCGACGCCGCTTATACACTTCACTCTGTCTCGAACCTCTACGTTGTAGCCCTCGAAGGACATGAAGACCCCGTCGGGGTGGTCCGGGGCTCGGCCACGGAACTGGCCCGCTCCGGCGGGGCTCTGCCACGAGGGCCCGGCGTACAACACACACGGATTTATTTGGAGGTCTGCAAATATGGCACACATTGAAGCCCTAAACGAATTTTTGTTTGGTTTTAGGGTTTTGGGGTTTATTTGGATTTTTTTTTTTTTGGTTTTCTGGTTCTTTCCGTCTGCGCTTTGGTGGCACTATAAAGGACTTATTTTTTATTGTGACTTTTTTTTTCTTTTTTTTTTTTTTTTGGTGCATCCTGCATAAGACTTGTGAAAAATGTAAATAATGGACTAGTAAATAGCATTGGAAGGGTGGGGGACCCCTCCCGGTACACTAGTTGTGTATTTTTCGTCTGCTGTAATTGTATTCCACTGATGGTTTTGGTGGTGGCAATTTTTTTTTTATTTTTATTTTTTTTTTCCTTACCCGCCCTCCCCTCCCTTCCCCTTGAAGCGTCCGTCGGGACGTGACTTTGCCGTGCAGCGCGTACCCAGGCTGAGCAAAAGATGTCCACTGGTGAAAGTTGTTCCTACTGTCGTACCCGTGCGTTGTTCGGTGTGTTAGTGATGGTGGGACGCTGCTGGGACCGCGGGGGACTCGGTCGGATCCTCAGCTACTGACGGGACATCAGCAACACAATCACCTTCTTTTTTTTTTTTTGTTTGTTTTTTTTTTATATATGGATTTTTTTTTTTTGTGCTCGTATGTTTGAAGAAAAGGGGAAGCCCACGCTGCGGGATCGTCTGCGCAAGCCCTTCTTGGTCTTCGGACAGAAGCAATGAGGAGTGATTTCAAAGAAAGCATAGTAAATTCAGCTCAGGGAGCCACGAAAGATAATAGCAACTTATGTGTTTTGTATTCAAATGAAAGTAAAGAATTAGAATTGATAACCTTTAAAATACAGGTTTTTTAAAAGCAAAGTTTACTAACAAGTAGGGTTTGTGTGTGGTGGGGGGGAAGGGGGCTGGCTTTGGTAGGGTCCTGTGGGCTTTATGGTCTTGTGTCTTCTGGTGTATAGGTTCCGATGAAGCAAACCCCCTCCCCGCACAGGCCTGCGTTTCAGCATTTTGTACTATTTTATATATGGAAAAAAAAAAAATAACAAAAAAAAAAAACAAAAAAAAAACAAAAAAAAAAAGCCAACAAAAAAAAGCAAAACAAAAAAAAAAAAAAGGCAAACCATAACGGGAAATAAAAGTATTTGTGTAGCAGAAGCGCTCACCCTGTATTGTAGCATATGGAAGAGAATTTTTATACGACATTTTTATGGATTATTTTTTAATTTTTGATTTTAATCTGGTCAAAAAAAAAAAAAAAAGAAAAAGTAATGCTTAGGGTTCAGGCGCGAGCTGCCTGCTTTACATATCTGGATGAAGCGGAGGTGGTTGGTACCCGACTCTTCTGGGGCGCCTGCTTGGCACTGCACCGCATCACATCGCATCCCTCTGGCACGGGGAGAGACGAGATGGGGTCCGAAGGGGATTTCATGGGAAATGGGGTTTTTTTTCCCCCTTGTCAAAATAAGAGGGGTCTGAGATTTTTTTTTTTACCCCTTTTCTCTTTGAAATAAAAATAAGGGGAATGGCCCAGGCGAACGGTGTCCACCCCGTGCGGCTCGTTAGTGCTCGCGGTGTACCGCCTCGGCCGGGGAGGAGATGGGATCCATCTCGTGCGCCAATTACCCACGGAAGGAAAAAGCAAACTCTTTAAAACTGCATTTAGGGAAAGTGGTTCTAAGGGTGGTTTGGCTTGGAAAAATGACTCTGAAAATGCCCCTGGTGCCGACGGCCCCGCGCTGGCGCCCGCTGAGGGGTTCAGGGATGTCCCGGGTGTCTTTTGGGGTGTGTGTTTGGTCCCCGGGGCTGGCGTGGAGCCGGGGGGGGGCAGCTCTGCCCGTCCCCCTGTGCCCCCAACGCCGGGGGCGCTTGGAGCATCCTCCCGCTTCCCATCGATGGGGGGGGGTGTTGGAAAGGGCCAGGGGGGCTTTCAACTGCCCCCGTGGCAAACTCGCCCAGTGGGAAGACCACCGCCAGCTCGCGTCCTGCGTGGGCAATGGTTTGCAAGTCAGTGCTTCGTTTTCCTCCAAAAAAAAAAAAAAAATAAAAAAATAAAAAAAAGGAACTGCATGTAGCGGAGCTGGCAGAGGGTTACTGAGTCAGACTTCTCAACTTTACACCAAAGTATGTAGCAGAATATGTACAGCTGTTAATAACTACAACTGGTTTTTGTAAAAAAGGGAGAAAAAAAAAAAGGCACAAAAAAAAAAAGGAAAAAAAAGAATAAAAAGTAAATGTAATGAAGCTCAAATGAAAGCAAAGTGTCTATAAACCATTTGATCTCTGAAAACCTGCACTGAGTTGTTAATAAAAGCAAGCAAAGCAAGCGAGGGGCCGTTGTTGCTGCGTGGCGGGGCCGGGGGGCTCCGCGCACCCCTCGCCCGAGGACCCCATACCCACGGGGGTGACGGCGGAGCTCGGCCGAGGAAGACC
>NW_009650081.1:671591-672383 GCF_000708025.1 Charadrius vociferus | reverse complement strand
AGCCCCCGGGTTGGCCGTGGCTGCGGGCGGGATGCTCGCCGGGTCTCGGGGACCTCCCAAACCGCCGGCCGGGAGCACCTGCATTCCCGCGCTCTCGGCCGCCCGGTGCCCCCGACGGAGAGAAAGCACTTTCCTCGAACCGGGACATATGTACCGTCCTACGGGGGCTTCCCCGTGATGGATTGAACATGACAGAGCCTGCTGCGAGGGAGAAATAAAAAGCAGGAGCAGCACTCTTAACTGCTTGGGTTTCCGATAATGTACAGCGGTAAATGGTTATGAGTGCATTTAAATCTGATTTTAAGCTGGATGGAATGAGGGCCGTACACAGGGGACCATTAAAAGATAAAAATTGCAAGAAATCCTTTGTTGGAAGATTTCGGAGAGGCCGGCGCTGGGGATGGGGGGGTTCGGTGGGGTCCGCCCCCCCCCCCCCCGGCGCTGCCCCTTCGGGCGCCCGATCCGCTGCAGCGTCTGCTTTCAACAGTTCCCGGCAAACTGTTGCCCTTTGCGATTAATTTGGTTTGACTACAACCTTTCCGAAAGCGCTGACGGAAGAGGTGTTAAAGCCCCGCGCGGTCTCTCCGATTCCCGCTTACGCTATCAGCCAGGCGCCGAACGCCCGTACTTTATAATTCAAGTATTCCAAGCTCCACGCACTCTTTTTTTTTTATTATTATTATTATTATTATATATTCATGAGGGCTTTTTTCTGAACATGCTTTTAGTTCGGCCTCGGCCGATGCTGCTGTGACACACCGGGGCGTGAAGATGGAGACTTCACCCCTCGGC
>NW_009650081.1:669428-670493 GCF_000708025.1 Charadrius vociferus | reverse complement strand
CTGGGCCGGGCACGGTGCCGGGGAGAGCTCAGAGCCCTTTCCCACCCCCTTTCCATCCACCGCCCGCTCGGTGGCTGCGGCTCCTAATGCCATCCCTCGTCTCCGGCTCTGGGAACAGATGGCGGGAGGAGGCTCTGGGACACCATCAGCTGTTGTTATCGCTAGCTGATGACACGGAGTGTAAATTCTGTTGGCACTACTCCCTTCGTCTGTTCTGCCTCTGCATCCCACCAGTTTTAATTACTGTAATTGAGTTATAATGAATGATTGTGCATTACCATTGTCTGTAATGTGGCAGGGAGTATTCTGTTCGTTACACACTCCATCTAACAACATGCCCCTCCTCGTTGCTTTGTTTATCTGGTTGAAGGGTGTCATCACTTCAAATGGCAGAGATAAAACAGTACTCAGAGTGTCTGCGTTTAGATGTTTATCGTTTTTCTGTTCTCAGGCACTGGTGCTTCACTGAATCCCAGCGGAAAACTGCAGAAAATGATAAAAACTAATTTGGCTTAATCCCTTTTGAAAAAAAAAACAACAACCAACAACCAACAAGCCCAACACAAAAAAAACCCCAAAAAACAAAACATCACAACAGCAAAAAAAACCCAAACCCGCAGAGCTCTTGCCCACCGAAAAAACCATTAGCACGGGTTGACACACGGGGCCCACGGCAGGAGGGATCGCCGAGAGCCTCTCCCAGGGGGGGTTCACCCCTGCCAGCCACTGCTCACCGCTCTGGGTGGTTTCTGGCCACCAGCCCACCAGCCTGTCCCTGCTGCTGGTGACACGGGCACCCGGAACCCCGGGACAGGCATCTGACCCTCCTCTGCCCATGCCCACCGTGCACGGTGCTCGCAGCCGCCCTCGCCTTTGCTGCCGGGGGAGAGGCTGCTCCTGGCACAGGGTTGGGGGCGGCAGCACAAGAAAGCATCAGGGCCCCCACCTGGGGACAGCCCGAGCCCAGATCGTAGAATCACAGAAAGGTTTGGGTTGGAAGGGACCTTGAAGACCACCCAGTGCCACCCCCTGCCCTGGGCAGGGCCACCTCCCCCCAGCCCAGGT
>NW_009650081.1:667994-669167 GCF_000708025.1 Charadrius vociferus | reverse complement strand
CCCCCCAACTCTCCCAGCCTGTCCTCCCAGCAGAGGGGCTCCAGCCCTCCCAGCATCTCCAGGGCCTCCTCTGGCCCAACAGCTCCATGTCCTTCTGCTGTTGGGACCCCCCGAGCTGGAGGCAGCACTGCAGGGGGGTCTCCCAGAACGCAGCAGAGGGGCACAATCCCCCCTCGCCCTGCTGGCCACGCTTCTTCTGATGTAGCCCAGGATGCTGTTGGCCTTCTGGGCTGCGATGGCGCATTGGTGGCTGATGTTGAACTTCTCGTCAATCAGCAAATGGGGCTGTTGCTGATGGTGACACCTCAACGCTGACCTGGGAGGTTTGCAAAGCCCCTGATGCAGCCAATCCCCACGGGAACCAGCCGGACTCCCCCGTGCTGGTGCTGATGCAGCACCTGAAGGGCCAACTTCAACCTCGGGAGTCGCCATAGCTTCAAGGCACTCTGCTGCTCCAGGAAAGGGACATCATTCACGTGGGGCACTCCGGCCTTCCCCAGCCAGTGTTTCCCATGAGTGGGATGCAGGCAGTGGGCTGGGGTGAGATGCTCTGCTCCGTACTGGCCCGGCCGAGGGCGCACGGTTGCCGGAGAGGCGCTGGTACCGGCACCCAAGGAGTTCAGTGCCTCCCCAAACCACCTCCGGATCCGCCGTCCCGTCGGCAGGATGGCGCAGAGCCGGTGGAGGCGATTCAGCAGCCACCATCACGGTCGCCTGCCGCAAGTGCCGGCACGCACCGTGCCCGTCCCCTGCAAAGCAACCCGGGAGGAACCAAAAGGGGACGTGGTGCCGGTCGACATGCCGCCACTCTGCTGCAAACACAGCGCCGCCGCTGCAGCTCTCACGGCCCAAAAATGCATAAAAAGTCTTATTAAACATGAAAAGCCTCAAAAAATCTCATTAAAGCGCTGCTGTGCTGCCTCCCCCCCTTGCCTAAAGTGGGGGGTCGGTAACGCCGCAGCGCTTTGATGAGATTTATCTCTTTTCTGCTATATTTATCTCTTTTCTGGAGGAGCCCAGCCCCACGCTCCCAGGCACCGATCCTGCAGGTTTGGGGATCTCACGCCGTGACCAAGGGACGCTGCTCTGCACCGATCCCACCGACAACACGGCGCTCGAGAGGGACCCGTTTTAGTTTGGAGGTAGAGGCCAAAATCATATTGCGTTTGAAAG
>NW_009650081.1:667155-667975 GCF_000708025.1 Charadrius vociferus | reverse complement strand
CGAGCGCCCATGGTGCTTCTTGGCTTCTGCGGGGATAATAACGTGCTTATGTGCACCTAATATTTCTTTTAGGCTGTGGCGGGCTTAGGAAAAAAATGTTGTGTGAGGGTTTTTTTTGTAAAAGACTTGGCTCCATCTGTACACTGTCAGTAAATGGCTGAGCTAAATAACACGTTGTTATGAATAGTAGCATTTGATAGTTTTAAACCTTTTCTTTTTTCTTTTTTTTTTTTTTCTTTTTTTTTTTTTCAAGGTAAATTCCAGCGGGATCAACACTGCACAGGAATTGCCCCGGAGGAAGTTGGCTGTTCACCAATTCATCTTGTAAAAAAGATTCATTATTACTGTTGAGCCGAGATGAAACAATTCTCTGGAATTAACTAGTCTAATTTTGACCAGCCAATGTTTTGCTACAACGAAAGTTTTTATTGTTACACATAAAAGCCGAAACCCCCAGCACCCCTGGGGAGAAGATGGGTGAGATGATAAAGGTAACTGCGTGCACGGGTGCACGTGCACACACACACACACACACACACACACTCCTCTGCAGCCCCCCAGGGAGGTGCCCCCCACAGCCCGGTGTACTTATCCCGTCATCCCTCAGCCCTGGATGAGCCATCCCATGGGAAAAAACCCTTTTTTCCCAGGCAGAGGTCAGGGACGCTCCAGTCTCAGCAGGATGCAGGAGCACCGGTGCGGCTCGGCGTGGGCATCCCGCCTGTGGTGGCTTTGGGCATGGGGGACGGGGGGGTCGTGTGGTACAGAGATCAAGATTTAACACAAATACAGACCCCCCCGAGCAGGTTTCGCAGCAGGA
>NW_009650081.1:666095-666509 GCF_000708025.1 Charadrius vociferus | reverse complement strand
GTGGGGAGGCTGCAGGCTTGCAGTGGTGGTGATGGGCTCGGGGATGGGGACACTGTGGGACCCCAGCAGTGGTGATGGGCTCGGGGATGGGGACACTGCGGGATTCCAGCGGTGGTGATGGGCTCAGGGATGGGGACACGGCGGGACCCCAGCGGCGTGCGGCGGTGTGGGCAGCAGGAGGTGCTGCCCCCGGGAGCTGCACCGTGGACCCCGGACACACCTGGGACACTAACGAGGCTGCTGAGAGTAAACGCCGTGACTGACTGATAATTGGTATTTCATGCGTGCAGGTTTGATAGCTTCTGCTGGGAGGTTAATTAATGGCTCATTTATCCCCCAGAAGTACTAAACAAGAGTCTATTGACAGGTCTTGCTCATTCGGCGTTCACCTTCCGACCGGCGCCAGCAGCAGCG
>NW_009650081.1:664631-665966 GCF_000708025.1 Charadrius vociferus | reverse complement strand
AGGGGCGCGTGGCCACCCCCCGCGCCCCCCGCCCCCGCCCGCCGGCGCGGTGGCGGCACAGAGCATCCCCCAACGGGACGAGGGGACCCCGGTTCACACGCACGGGCACATCGGGGCTGATTTACCGGAGGAGGGGGTTCACCTCCCCGCGGACGCCACGGTGCAGGAGTCACGGCTGAATCCACGAGCTCTCATTTAGGCACCCCAGCAAATGGCCCAGTAGTTTTAAAATGCTTTATGGCAGCACAAAGCAGCTGTGCTGTTCTCAAGGCGTATTGCAGCAGTTTAATTACATTTTGACACTAAGAGCTGTTTTATTATCCCAATTTTTTGTTGTATAACTAGAACATGCAATGGATTGCGGAGGCATAATCCATTAATACTCACTTGTGAGGATTTGTAGCTTTGGACTTGTGGCCTTATACCTTCCTTGCAGATAATATATTATCCCCTGGTACAGCCTAGCCGGGGGAGCCAGCGAGCCCGCAACGGGCTGAGAGATGCGGTATTTAGGAACGCTCCTTCCTCTCATCCCAGCACAGCGGGGACACATCCTCGGTGTCCCAGCCACCCTCAGTGGAGGGTCACTCGCTCTCGGGTACCACGGGGAGCGGAGGGGGCCGGGCACGGGCACAGGGGCACCGGTCAGAGCTGCTGCCAGTGGCACTGCCCTCCCGGTGGGGTCACTGGTCCCGCAGCCGGCGCAGGCGATGGGGCTCTCCCTTTGGCTTAACCACTCGTTTTTGTGAAACAACAGCTTTTAGCCCTCAGCGCTCCTGCCAAGCGGGGCGGAGGGGGAGGCGATGGGCTGGGGCAGTCTTCCACCGACGCCGCTCAATTCATACGCACACCACTTCCCCGAGAGCTCAGACATCAGAAACGAATGCAAAGGTGCAAAATTTCAAAGCAGCGATGAGTCCACCTTCTTCATAAGCTCGGTGGGAGCGGGGAGCGGGCAAGCGGGATGGTGCTCCATCACACGCACCGAGAGCAGGTCTGGGAGGGGCTCCCTGACCCTTCCGTGCTAGCAGGCACAGCACGGCATGGCACAGCACGGCATGGCATGGCACGGCATGACATGGCACAGCATGGCACGCTGGCATCGGTTGTGGCCTCCTGATCACTGCTGGACCAACCACGAAGCCACCGGCTGCCCTCAGCTTGCTCTTCTGTAGGAGGCAAAATTGTAAAAGTCAGCCTTTTTCTGAAAATTCTGACTTTCAAAGAAAGATAAAGATCAAAGCCCGCAAGGTCACAGCCCAGGCGGCCGCGCGGGTCCCACCGGCGGCTCTGGCTGCCGGGGTGGCTCGTGCCATGGCGGGTGGCCGTCCCACG
>NW_009650081.1:663611-664065 GCF_000708025.1 Charadrius vociferus | reverse complement strand
CCGCCTCCCTGGGCAGCCTGTGCCAGTGCTCCACTACCCTCAAAGTAAAGAAGTTCCTCCTCATGTTAAGATGGAACTCCTATGTTCAAGTTTATGCCCATTACCCCTCGTCCTATCACTGGCCGCCACTGAAAAAAGACTGTTCCCATCCCCTGGCATCCTCCTGTTAAGTATTTGTAAGTAAGTGGCCATGCCGCCGGCCCAAGGGTGAGCTTCATCTTGGCCATGATGGAGGTCACCGCTCCTCCTGAAAGCACCGATGCTCCTTTGAAACTAGGCAGCACCGAGACGCAGTGCTTACACCCCCCTGCCCGGCTTTAATAAGATTTATCTCTGTTCTGATAAATACCCCCCAAGGAACAGGAGCCATCGGAAGGGCACGGCGAGCATCTCGGCCGACACGCAGCCCGGGAGCTCTCCTGAGCCATCTCACCACCCCTGCTGTCCCTGCAAA
>NW_009650081.1:660474-663555 GCF_000708025.1 Charadrius vociferus | reverse complement strand
GAACAGGGACAGTTTTGGCTATCGAGGTCTCCATCCCCGCTGCTGCGCTGCCTGCCGCGGCCCCACGGCGCAGCGCACGGGGTGGGAACGGCGCAGCGGTGCCGTGTGTCCCTCGGCAGCGCAATGCCGCAGCCCCCGCCGGCCGATGTCCCTGTAATCCCCCAAAAAGCAGCTCGAAAATTCCTCAAAGCGCGACCACAGCTTTGCATGCTAATGGGAGGGCAGCGGGGATTAGCCGGCATCCCACCCCCCGCGCAGCTCCCCGGCCCAGACACGGCACAGACACCCTGGCAGATGCAAGGAGAGCTCTGCCCGCTTTATGCACCGCTTTCTTAAATAAGTTGCTTTTCCCCTCCCCTTTCCTAACACTTAACCTCATGATCCTCACTCTTTGAACACAGACAATTTTGGCACGCAGCTCTGCGGACCACCCTCAAAAGCAAATCTCTTTAATTTATGGAGAGGGCTCAGCTTAAAACATGCGGGTTTGTTGGGTTTTTTTTGTTTGTTTTTTTTTTTCCCCCCCTCCTCCTTTTGCATTTTGTCCTGACTATAAAGTCTTAACGACAGTTTAGAAAACATAAGCAAATCATCAGTGACATTTTTATAACTTTAAATAAAAGGTTCCCCAGAAGCGGGTGTTGGGAGCCGGGCACAGCAGCATCCCCATCATCAGTCCGGCTGGTCAGCAGGGGCTGTGCAGGACCCCATCTCCCACCATGTCCCCAAAAATGGACCAATTCTGGGGGTGACACACGCGGGGACACGTGTGCCGGGGGCTGGCAGAGCGGCTCTGCCCCTCTTGCAAGCCACAAGCCCAACAGCAGAGCCAGGAGTCAGCCGGCCCCTGCCCGTCCCCAGCCCCAAAGCCCCCCCCAAATCCGAATTTCCAGTATCCCCACCGACATCGTGTGTGCCAGGAGCAGCCTGGCCCCATCGGTGGGCCCGGCGGGGGGAAAGGCCGTCGGTAACCCCCGGCATTCCGTACAAAACCTGCCGAGAGCTTTTGCCTGGAAATAAAAGTCCGAAAAGGGATTTGCCTTTTGAAGATACTAAAACGGTTTTGTTTCTGACATTTCCAAAACGGAATTTAGCCTTTGAATTTACAAACAGTGGGTTTTTCTCAATTTGTTTCATATTTAAAATTGGACGAGCTTTTAAAGGTTGAAAGAAAGTTTAAATAACCTGAAAGCGGCACTTTTCCTCTTAGGTCAGGGCAACAAGTTTTAGGTGCCCCTGACGTGCTTTTGATGCAGTCCAACCTGCTCTGGGGTGGTGTGACGCACACCGGACCCTCCTCCGCCCGCCGGTCCCCGGCTCCTGTGCGAGGGGCTTCGCTTTTGGCTGGGGTAAAATAAAACAAGGTCCTCTCGCGAGCTCCCACCCCTCCATCCCCCCCGGGGAACGATGTCCGGTCCTCCTCCAGATCACCGGTGGGCACGTCCGGCGGTGCCCAGCGCCAGCACCCCCCGGGACCCCCTCGGCCACTCTCCGTCCACTCTGTGCCTTCACGTTATTTGGGTTCCCGGCACGCGAGCGCTTGGGGACGGGATGACACCCATCGCTTCAACATTTATGATTATTCACCAAACTTGTAATCTCATCAAGGAGATATCACAAGAGCTCGACAAGGGCTGTTTCCCATAAATCCACACTGATTGGCATTAATTGCACTGTCCTCCTCTGACTCTCTATTAATTGAGTCCCGTATCAGCTGTTCCATTATTTTTCCTGGGATCGATGTCAGCCTGACAGGCCTGTAATTACCTGGGTCATCTTGTTTGCCCTTTTAAAATACCGGCACAACATTAGCTTTCTCCCAGCCCTCTGGAACCACCCCAGTCTTCAAAGACTTATTGAAAATCAACATTAATGGCCCAACCGTTCCCCTCGGCCAACCGTTTTTAGAGCTCCTTGGCTGCAGCTTAACCGGACCTGCCGATTTCCACACGCCCGGGTTTAGCAACTGCCTAACGTTCCTGCGAGTTACTGCAGGGCCGGGAAGTCTTTCATCACCAACCACCGATCCCAACCCTTGGCTTCTTCCCAACCACCCGACCAACAGCTATCGAACACCTCTGCGTCCTCCTCCCGTACACCGGGAATACATCCTCGAGGTGTCCTGCTCTGAAAAGTCTTCTTCTCAGCTGTATAGCTGCTGGCATTAATTTTTCCTTTAATCTCTTGCTTTTAAGCAATTTGCAGCTTTGGGTTGGGCACCTTTCCCACCTCTCCTGATGTCATGCGGAGCGGTCTTTGACTCCTGTCCTCCCGGCAAGGACCGAATTGCTGTTCTATGCCACAAAGCGCCATTCGCAGCGGGGACTCGGACTGAGCTGAAGCTCCGGCCTTACGGCAAAGCCAGCGACGGGATCAAGAGATCTCAGCTCATCAGCATCACGGCATCTTTGCCCCGTTCACGGTGCAAAGAGCAGCGAGCCCGGACTCCTCCGGGAACGCTCCCAGGGCCATCCAGCTTACTTGTGATGCGCAGCGAGCAAAGGGTTACTGCCCGTCTTCCCAGCGCTGGTTGGAACTGGAGATTGCTGGAAAAGGTTAACATAATGTTCATTTGTCTTCATTAGGTGCAGGAAACGTGGGAAGGAGCTGCGGTGCGGCCCAACAAGGGGCCCTTTTCAAGGGTCATTGTGCCTTTCTTCCAGGTAATAGAGACAAATGGAAACGGGATGGAACGTGTGTAAGCCGTGCCGGCTGCTGTCTGCCGGGAGGAAACCCGCGGGCAGCGGTGGGGGCACTGGGGAGACCTGCGCGGGAAGAGGCCGTTGCCACAACAGGGTTTTATTGACATCAAAAACAGCGGGAGGAGAGGATGCGCCCCGGAGCCGGCGGGTGCTTGGCTTGGATGGGCGCTGAGCATCGTCCCTAGTGTAGAGGTGGCACCACCCTGGCAGTGTCCCCTGGCTCCGGCTCGGTCCCTGGTGGGACAAAGACAGGGTTTCTTCTCCTTCCCAGTGTGCTGCAAACCCCTCCCGGTGCTGCCGGGCGGCCGCTGCGCTCCCCAGCAGCTGTTTGCCTTCGCCGTCGGGCCACGACGACACCATAAATCCGGGCCAAGACAGC
>NW_009650081.1:658164-660339 GCF_000708025.1 Charadrius vociferus | reverse complement strand
TCCAGGGGGACCGCCTGCTCGCAGCTCGGTTTATGGCCTGGCAGTAATTAGACCTAGCCACAGCTCTTCTTAATTGACTGTAATGGATAGCCGCATGAGGATATGGTTATATGAAAAAGGTTAATTGGTTTGGATGGGAGTCCCTTCTGAGGCCACCCTGGCACCCGGCGAGCGTGGCACCCCAGCACGGCGTGGATGGGGGGTCCCGGCTGCGTCTCCGGCTCACACCAAACCCAACCCGAATCACCGGGACTCCGCTCATCTGCTGTTCCTACAAGTTCCTTCCCCCCACCTGCCCTCCCCCAAATTTCAAAACTAATTAGACGCCCGTTTCCATCAGCCCGACGGAGTACGCGCCAAAGAGGTTCCTCCAGCTGCTGGGTGATGGCAGCGGCGTCCCCAGTGCGCAGCCGTCACCCACACCTCTCCACCGATGCCACCGCCGGTGACCGCTGTGGGCAGACAGCCAGGCTGGAGGTTCTGCAGGGGAGCAGGGGTGGCTTCTGGCTCCTCGTCCTTTCCGGAGCAGACGGAGGAACCCACGGGGCCCTTTCTGCCCGTCTCCCCGTGCGGCTGTGGGGAGAGGTAGACATGGAGAGCGATGAAAGTACACCGCATCACCCTGCTGTAACGTCTCCAGCACGTTGGCTGCACCCCGGAGGGACAGCAGGCTGGAGATGAGACAGCAGGATGCAGAGTGTCACCTGGACCACCACCCATGCAGCCTGAGGGCCACCCAGCTGCTGTGGATGCTTCCAGAGGGACCGCTCTGGCTCCGGTGCTGCCGCGGCAGCACGTTTTCCCCGGCACGGGCATCTCCAAAGGGCAGCGCCCCAAGCGACCCCCATGTTAGCTGAGCTGCTGGTGGGAGTTTGTCCACTACTGCTGAGCCACGAACAAAAAAAAATCACCTAAAAAAGCAGATGTGACTGCAAGACTGATGGACAAACCCCGTGTTTGCACCCGAGGCGAGGCGAGGGGCGACGCGTTGGGCTCCTGCGCTGACAGAGAAGGGTTGTGTTTGCTCCTCTTCTGTTTTATCTCCCCACAGCGGCTCTTCGCACCGCTGGGGAAAGAACCGAGAGTGCACAGCGGAGAAAAGGCAATATTGACGCAGGGAAGCGCAGAGTCACCGCTATCGGGTGAAAGACATGGAAGGATCCATGCGGGCGCAAGGCTGAGCACCGCGCCGCGCCGTGCCACGCGCTCCAGCACCAATGGCACCACCGCCGCTGCTGGGAGGGGACACGCAGCCCTCCCCCGAGCTCCCACCACCCCTCCGGCAGCGGCTTTAAAGGAGCAATTGTGCCTGAGCACGCAGCCACCGCGCAGGGAAACAAATCCCAGCACCGCTCCGAGGGCGAGCGAGCCAGCCCAGCGCTCCAGAAAGTGCTTTGATTGCAGCAGGTTTTGTGCGAGGCTGTCGCAAAAAGGTTATTTCGGCCGCGTGGGATTTTTATTTTTTAATTTTTTTTTTGAGGGGAGGGGGTGGAGACGGGTCATTCTGTAACCTCACCTCGGGTATTTAATTCTCTGAAGCAAGCCTGAACTGCAGGAATGTCAAGCGAGGCTTAAGTACTTGCCCTAGCGTCACCACCAGACAAAAGCTGACACTTTCTGGCGTTAAATCGCTAAGAGACAGTCAAGGACTCTTCAATGCGGCTGCGAATTGTGTGGCCAAGCTGGAAAACACAAGCCACAAGCTCCTCTTGGCCTGAAAGCAGCTGTAATCAGATAAAACCATAATGGAGAACAGCGCAAAAAAACCCCCAAAAAAAAACCCCAACCCCAAAACCTCATTTCCGACATGTTGAAATGATGGGAAAAGCTGTGTCTTTTGGCTTGCCTGCTCGGCAAATGCATCCCCCACGTCCCAGGACTCATTTTCCAGCTTGGTGACACAGCCACTGGCAGGATGGATGCGTTTAACACCCAGGTTTACACGCTGGGATCGGGCCTCCGAGCATTGAGTGCATCCATGGAGCGGGTGCTGCGGAGTGGTACCCACTGCGCCAGGGAGGGATGCTGGGGCTGGTGGGGAGGATGCTGAGGATGGCGGGGAGGATGCTGAGGATGGCGGGGAGGATGCTGGGGCTGGTGGGGAGAATGCTGGGGCTGGTGGGGAGGATGCTGAGGATGGCGGGGAGGACGCTGAGGATGGCGGGGAGGATGCTG
>NW_009650081.1:656122-657882 GCF_000708025.1 Charadrius vociferus | reverse complement strand
CGGGGCTGCGGCGCGGAGCCATCCATTGTGGCTGCAGAAATGTTTAGGAATCAGCCGTTTAATGAGAAAATAAGGAATTAATTGGTGGTTTAGGCCTAATGAGACCGCTGTGCAAATTAACAGTCCTCATCAGCAGAAACAAACAGAGTCCTTAAACCAATCGCGCCCAGCGAGCCTTTGCGGGGTGATAAATAGAGGGTCGGGGGGACCATCTGCCCACCCCTCCCCGGCACAGGCAGCGGGCGGGAGCCGGGCTCCGGGGGGAAAAAAACATCCCAGATCTCAATAAAGCATAAATTCTCCGTTTTATTCATCCAGGCCCAGCTTGACACCACCATCTTACCGCCGAGATAAAGGCGAAACCCACTCGCATTTGCATCTGAAAGGGGCGAGACGCGGCCCCTCGCTCGGGAGCCGGAGCGGGGTCTCGGGGGGCGTTTAGCCCCTATTGAGGCCGGCACAAAGGGGCCCCCCCGGCCCGGCTGCCGGACCCTGGGTATCCGTCACACAGCCCGTTTGTTCCCGCTGTTTACTTAAGACGTTCCTCAATTCCCAGCGAGGATTTGTGTTTCGGGGTTGGTTTACTTCTGCTGGTAGGCTGGAAGCGGGGAAAGGGAAAAAAAAAAAAAAAAAAAATCTGTCTGATCTTTAATAATCAAAGTAATTAGAATAATCCTTTCAGGGCTGAATGGGGGATTATTTCTTCGCGTCATTTTAGTTTCATCCTCATTTGGGCTCATAAAATGTGGAAAAAGCACTTCAAAAGCCCCACTGTAGTCCGCGGCCCTTCACGCTCTTGAAAATTCCCACCCAGGCGCCTGCCGAGCCCCCGTTCTCAGGGAAACCGCCGGCCCCGGCCTGTTTGGCTACAGCAAATTTATTTATTTCGGCGGTGGTCAAATAAACACCGGGTCCGGCGAGATTTGTGGCTCGTTTGTTGTTTCGCTGTCTTGGGCAGATAAGGAAACCTTTGATGAAGTGAAGGGACTTTGTGTGTCTAATCTGAGCCCAGCAGCTACACGCAGCGATTGTAAAATGCTGCGGTGTCTGCAGGGAACAGTAATTACATAGGAGGATTAAAAGGTCCTAAACCTCACCTATATTTCACTTTTGTAAACTAGCGAGGAACAAAGAATTCTTGGCTCGCCCAGAGGAAAGAATAATTGACACAATTCGCAGGCGCGGGATTATTATAATGTAAATAAACGAAGGGAAGAGGACAAAACTAATTTAGGCCTGAAACTTTTCATCTGGCATTTAACAAGGGGGATAAACACAGCTTCCACCTAAACCTCACCTATATTTCACTTTTGTAAACTAGCGAGGAACAAAGAATTCTTGGCTCGCCCAGAGGAAAGAATAATTGACACAATTCGCAGGCGCGGGATTATTATAATGTAAATAAACGAAGGGAAGAGGACAAAACTAATTTAGGCCTGAAACTTTTCATCTGGCATTTAACAAGGGGGATAAACACAGCTTCCAAAAGAAACGCTGCAAAAAAAAAAAAAAAAAAATAATCCCCAAATCCCCCTTTCCCTTTTTCCCTCACCGGCCACCCCCCCTCCCTCTTGGTGGTGCAGCTCCTTGGGGGGGCTTGGGCTGAACTGGAGGGGGTGGGGGGGTAAAAAGAGAAGGGGGGGCACTGCCCCATGGCTCTGCCATGCTTTAATTCCCCGGGGAGCTTTTCTCCGGCAGCAGCTTCGTGTCCGGTCCCCCCCCCCTCAGCGGGGGCACGGGCCCCGCCGCGGGCGGCGCGG
>NW_009650081.1:643292-656088 GCF_000708025.1 Charadrius vociferus | reverse complement strand
GGGGAAAGAAAAAGCTAAATTTTAAGGAATTTTAGCCTTCTCCTCAATAAAAGGCGGTCTCCCCCCGTTTTGAGTAATAATAAATATATGTATATAATACATATATGTTTAAATATATATATAAAAATCAGTATTTATAAGAGCCAAGGTGGCACAGAAGTGCAAACAGGCAGCAGTGCTGTTGCTGCTTTAAGGCAGCGGATATACCTAAGCACAATACGCACCAGGACGACACAAGAACAGGGCCAAAAACCCCTAAATAAATAAAAAAAGCGGGTGGGAAAAAAAAAACCAAACCAAACCCCGTCCTTTTTTTTTTTTTTTTTTTTTTTAAATGTTCAGATCGAGGTGTGGAAATGAATGGAATGGGTACAAGAAGAGTAAGCTCTCTTTAATCTCCTTGAGTAAGCAGTGCTGTACAACAAAGAGAAGTTCAGGCTGAGCCTACTTCAATCAAACTTTTCTTATTTGAAATCGAGATAATCCTGAGCTTTCATTTAAAACAATTCTGGTACCAAAACGTAAGAAAAATTTAGAAAGTTTCGTTTAAGAAATCCCACAAAACAATAACTTGAATTAAAGTTGTTGCAGTACAGGTATTTTTCTTTTTATTGTGTGTATGTTTCTCATTGCAGGTATTTTTTGATAGACTTAGAGGGAAAAAAAACAAAAAACAACCCAAAAAACCCATCCCAGGGAGCGAGGCCGTGCTCGGTGCGCGGGAGCGTGCGTGCGGTGCGCGGGAGCGTGCGCGGGCGTTGCTCCCGCGTTGGCATCCGGCCCTTCTCCCGGCTCCTCCGCGTTGCTACGGGCAAAGGGGAAAACACTCCGGGCTCGGGGCTTTAAATTATGAACAATTATCAGCGGGAAAATGACAAGAATGAGAAAATTAACAAAGAGCTCAATACATTCGGCTAAATGACTAACATAAATGCATTCCTATTAGGCAGTCAATATTGGGCTGGCAGCTCCTCTCTGTGCCTATTTCTCATTAGACAAAGCCTTGACCTTGACCTCGTTGTCCTGTTTGCCGGGAGACAGAATCCCATAACAACTCGTTCGGCGAATGTATTGGACCAGTAATCCATAAATATTGATTCATTGTTTGCAGTGTAATTTAAATGTCAGTTATAAGCCCAGGGCAGATAAAGATCTGTATCAACAATAAAACTGGATAGAGGCTATAAATCCCCCGGGGCAGGCTGGGTCAAAATGGATATGCGGTGCATGCATCCTTTAAAAGAAAAAGCAAAAACAAAGAGGGGGAAAAAAAAAAAAAAGCCACGTTTCCTGTACATTAGAAGGAAGGAGGATATTGATTATCTGGACAATCAGCGTGGGCTTGCAAACCCCAAACTGGGCGGCCCCGATCCTGCAGCGTGTCCCTGCGGCCCCTTTGCCCCTTCCACCCTCCCCACGGCAGATGTGGGTCCTCCTCTGCCCAGTGATGCTCCCCACCTCCGCCACTCCTCCTCCTCCTCCTCCTCCTCCTCCTCCAGAGGTGCTCCAGCTGCAGGACCGCAGCTCTGGAGCTCCCCGCACCCCACAGACACCCGTGCTCAGGCACAAGCTGCTCCCTGAAATGTGGTGCGTATTTGTTTGCCCTCAAACAAGAGGAGGGGATAACCTCGACCGACAGCTGAGGAACCGCCCTGAAATAGAGAGAAAAATAAGTTTTTTGCTTTTAGTGCCGTTTCGTAGCAGCAGTTTGGTAACTTTGTGATATCTGCAAACATCAGCATCGCTGCGGCTGACACAAAGATGCAAAACTAATGTTTAAAAAAAAAAAAAAAGAAGTCCTTCTTTTTAGGCTGACAGACACGGCTCCACCTGCCCCAGGGCTGCGGACCCGCACCCTCGGAGCAAGGTTGCCCTCCCGGGGCTGCAGCCCCCCCGGGGCAGGAGCCCTCCCCACATCTGCAGCCGGTGCCGCGGGGCCGTCCAGCCCTGCACGTGGCACAAAAACCGGAGAAACAGCCCCAAAAGCAATACCCAGTGCCGGCACGGGCCGCGGTCACGCAGACAGACAGACGACAGACAGACAAGCCCACAGTGCTGCTGTGGCTAAACCCGGCTGAGCACCGAGCGGCATTTAATAAAACGCCGGGGCGAGGCGATGGCCGGGCTCTGCCCCTGCAGATGCTCATCCTTCTGTGTTGTTTCATTTCTTCTAAACATTTAATTACACTTCCAGTTATTTCCCCGCTAAGGCTGGATGCTGGTGGACTAATCGACTTCCTGGTGACACAAAGCAAATCCTATTGATGGCGGCGATAAGGAGTTACAGCCCGCAGCCTCGGAGCGTGACCCACAAGCTGGCCGGAGGGGCTCGGGCAGCCCCATGCCCATGGAACCCCGGCTGCCCCAGCTCCCCCGCTGGCCACCAGCACGGCGTGGGGCGCTGGCAGGTTTGTAGGACGCGGCTCAGGCTCAGGATCCCGCAGGGTGATGGGCAAGGTCCGCCTGGCGTGTCACCATCGCGCACGGGATGGAGGGATGCCTGGTACAGCTCTGGTGTGCTCGGGATGAGGGGGTACTGCTGGAGAGGGTCCAGCAAAGGGCTACGGAGATGCTGAGGGGAGTGGAGCATCTCTCTGCTGAGGAAAGGCTGAGGGACGTGGGGCTGTTCAGTCTGGAGAGGAGAAGACTGAGGGGGATCTCCTCAACGCTGATCAATCCTTCAAGGGAGGTGCCGGAGGGATGGGACCAGTCTGTTTCCAGTGGTGCCCAGTGACAGGACAAGAGGGACCGGGCACAAAGGTGACCGTAGGAGGTTCCATCTCAGCCTGAGGAGGGCCTTCTCTGCTGTGAGGGCGGCCCCGCCTGGACGCCGTCCTGTGCCACTGCTGGAGGTGCCCCTGCTCTGGCGGGGGGTGGGATGGGGGAGCTCCAGAGGGCCCTTCCAGCCCCCACCAGGATGGGGTGCTGTGGATGGAAAGAGTTTCAGCTCAGGCAAAAATCCCCCTCAGCTGCCTCAGAGCAGTTCCTGCGCTGGGGTCCTGTTCGGGGCTGCGTGTTGGGATAGAAAAGTGCTCCAAGGGCAGTTCCCAGCCTTAAATAAAGCATTTTCCTCCTCGGAGGCCGCGCTGTGGGGCTGAGAGCCATGCTGCACAGCAAAGGATGGAAAAGATGGTTCCTCCCATCTGCCCGGGTGCTGGAGGGACCTGCTCGGAGGGCTCCCCGGTGCCAGGAGGGGGTTTGGGACCTCCCGCTGCGGGGGCCGGTCTGCTTTGCTCCCTCCGAGGTGTGAAGCCGCTGCTCCCCCGCAGCAAGGGGCCCCAAAGCGACACAGGGGGACACCCCAGGCTTCGGGGGTCCCGGGCACAGCAGCAGCATCTGCTCCCGCTTTGCTGGAAGGACGCGCTGGAGGTTTGCCCAGCTCAGGGCTCCTCCAGCCTGCGCCCCCCAGTGCCCCCCCAAAGCTCCGGGGAAAAGCCGTTCCTCATTTTCTCCAAGAAAGAAACCCGCTCTCGCTACGCACCCCGTGAAACACCCCTTCATACCTGCGGCGGTCGCACGACTCCGTAAGGAGGAGAGCTCAGTTCCGTCTCCTTCTCTCAGACCCGCCGGTGAGGCGCAGGACACGCGCACAAACATTTGGGCCGCCTTCTTCTCCTCTCCTGGAAATGAGACACAAATTCTCCGCTCTCTCTTTCAAACACAGTCTCCCTCCTGCAAATGTATGTAAACTCGCAGCTCAAAGCCATTATGCATTCACATGTGAACGGAGAGCAATTTGAAATGTTTCTTTTTCCTGTAGACAGAACTTCACATTTTCTCCCACCGGTATTGTTTTTAAGCCATACACTACAGTTTGGGGGTTGGTTTGGTGGTTGGGTTTTTTTGGGTTTTTTTTTTTTTTTTACTTTAAGTAACAGCCATTTATATTTTTTTACAGTCTAATATCTCTGTGAAGCAGTCGCAGACACTGAGCTCATTATTTATTGAGCTCTATCAGTGACTTTAAAAGAAATCTTTTATATCAGATTTGCAGCGTAGTAATCTCCTTAGTCTGTTTGACAGGAAGAAAAACCACAGTGCATAAACTCCTTTACTGCCTCTGAATATGGGTTAAAAGAAATACATTTTTTAGGGATTGGAGGGGAAAATTCCGGAGATTAAACAGATCACCGGGGCCTGCACCTTTCCTGGTAGCGGGATGCTGACTGGATTGTACCCCCCACCTCTGAGAGGGAAACAAAACGCCAAGTCTCTGCTGCAGGGGCGTCCGTGCCTGCCTCGGGTGGGCACGAGACCCCCAGGATGGGGAGACCCCACCATGGACATCACCGAGAGACTCGGCAACGCAAAGAAATCCTTCTTTCTGTGGTCCATCTGCCAGCTCTCTCTGATAGAAGCAGCAAACCTTCGCATCTAAGAACAGAGAGACAACGCGGACTTGAAGATGTTTGGGCACAACAGTCCTTTCTCCATCTCCAGCCGCTGAGTTTGCTGGCAATGCCACGCAGGGAAAACCTGAGGCTGGACCACAAACCCAGCCCCTGGTCGTGCTGCACCTCACCTCAAACCACAGCATCAGCCCCGTGCATCCTTCGTGCTGCGAGTTTTTCCTCTGGAATTAATATCAATCAACATCCCTTGGAAGTTTTCATTAAGGTCCCATTTAACGCGGCGCGAGGGGAGGCCGGTGCGGGATGCTGCCGAAGGGCGCGGGCAGCGAACGCGACCTTTTAATGTGGGCCGGAGGTATGCACACTCTAATCTTATTAGGCTTAGGGGCTTGAAGTTTAGAAGTTTAATTCAAACCCACGTTATTATGACTTACCCTTTATGCTCCCCTTGCGATGATTAATCCGTGAAAATAAGAAGTCCCTCCCCCCCGTAAATTTGCAAGACACAAAAGAAGCAATAAGCCATTTTCTGGAATAATTTAAAGTGGGTTTGGAGAGAGACTTTGCTCGAGCGCTGGGGCAGATCAGAGGCGCATGGGGGGACCGCGGCTTACGGCAACCTTTGAATTCAGACAGTTACATTTTAATCTTATATTTGAATAACATGACCAAAAGGTCTTTTCCACTAAAAAATAGAGAGCAACAAAACACCGAGCCCAAGCTGGGGCTGATTAGGCAGTGGCCAACGCAGTTCAGGGCTTCACGGAGCGCTCACCCCGATGGGAGCCAAAGGCAGCCGGACCCCGGCGGTGCGATGCCACAGCCCTGGCACCCCAAAAAGCCGTTGCCCTGGTCAGTTCTTTTTGCCAGCACCTCATCCCTCTCCCGGTGCAATGTTCAACAGCACCGCTGCCATATGCATCACCCGGCACTGGAGCGGCTCCCGCTGCCTCTGCCCCTTCCGCGGCTGCTGCTGGAGCCGACGGGATTAAGGGGTGCTGAGCCACCCCCTGTCCCGCAGCCCACTGCGATGCTGCTCCCTCCTCGGCTGGGCTGCGAACCCCCGCGTCCAGGACAGCGGAGGTGAGTCAAAGCGACACGATGCTCCAGCTTGCACCTACACACTGTTTGGAGGGGAAAAAAGCTTTTCTCATCTCAAACATTAATATCCTGTGGCTTTACTGCTCAAGAAGCACATTTGGGATGATTAGATCGCAGACATTATGGAAACTTCAGGAGGAATGCCATGTGAATGCTGAACACCACACTTCACTACCTGGAAACAGCAATTCTGCATCTTCATCCAGTATTATTTATTTAGTGTCAGCTTCTTAAACACGCTCTGGAGGATGCTGGAGGTGTACAGCTCACAGGGCTGTTCTCCCTGACAGCTACCATCTCCTATATCAAGTATTAGGGATGCTTAACTCACACTAACTGGAAGAGACAGTGAATAAATGAATCCCAATGTCGCAGAAATGCCGCGGGTTTCCCCAAGCTGTGCAGAGGATCAGCCTGGGAAACCCACTGCAAAAGCTGGTTACTTCACGCACAAATCTAACAAACCATTTTTGGGGGAGAGGAGGACCTGGAGCACAAAGTGGCTTGAGAAGCCAGAGCACCCAGTTGAGACGAGGATTTCTATATGCTGACTCTCCTTGTGGTGACAGACCGATGGCATCCTCGTCCAGAGAAAAGCTCAGGTCAGTGGGGACCTGATGGTATCCCTGGGTATTGCAATCCCTCCCTCCCGCATCCCTGGGTACTGCATATCCTCCCTCCTGCATCCCTGGGTACCACATTCCCTCCCTCCTGCATCCCTGATACTGCATCCCCTCCTTTCTGCATCCCTGGGTACCACATCTCCTTCCTCCCGCCTCCCTGGGTACCACACTCCTTCCCTCCTGCATCCCTGGCTACTGCATCCCCTCCCTCCCGCCTCCCTGGGTACCGCATATCCTCCCTCCTGCATCTCCAAGAGTGGGGCTCATCCCCATCCGGAATGTGGGAGGATCCCGGTTTGAAGGGCAGCGGAGAGCCCTGCCTGGAAGGATGGGCTCATTGGAGTCCACCTCCTGGGACCCCAAACCCTTAAGCATCTCTTCCCACCACGAGCAGGCGCTGCCGGAGCCGGCAGAGCATCAGGTGCAGCCCCCCTTGATGTGGGAGCCAGCGGGACGGGTGCCCACGTATCTAGCGGCAGGATTTGGCCCCATATGTTTTTCCTCTGCTTTAATTTACATTCCAGGAATGGATCAAAAACCCAAATAAAAACGGCAAGGCGATGCCAGCTCCTACATCTGCTTTTGGAAACCTTCAGCTGCGACCACTAACGTTGCCTAATCCCGGCCAGACAGCGCAGCTGAGAAGCTGGATGGGGAGCGTGCCCGCGGGCAGCGTGGTCCCCGGGGCGTCACAGACCTCTCCCGCGGGGGAGACCACCACGCTCCCTCCCTGGGAATCCTCCTCTCTCCACCGAAGCCAATTGCACACGGGTGAGGGGCACGCGGCTGCACCGCGCCGAGGGGAAAATCTCCGAGCCTGCACCCGCTTTGGCCTCAAGTTTAATTGCTTGCGATGAAATGATGGCCCCGGGTCCCACCGAGGGGCAGCGCCTTCCAAAACACCCCATCAGCAGCCAGGCAGCCCCGAGGTACAGCGTTTTTCCAGCGGGTTCACGGAGAGGCCGTGTTCCCCCCTCCACCCCCCGGTTTTTGGAAGCGCTTCCACGTCAGCCAACGTGTTCTGCTTTGATCAACAAAACTGCGCAGGCACCGGAGCTGATGGTAATAGAAAACAAATTGAACCGGGCTGGAAATGTTTAAAAAGAAACACACAGCGCGCAGGAGCCAAAAAGCAGCGCCTGCCGCGGCCCGTGCTACATGAAGCAGCGTTTTGCCCCACACCTCGGGACATCAAACGCCAGAGGAGCCGGTGAAAGCCCCCTCCTGCCCCCTCGCACCCGCCAAAGCGCGCCCGGGGAGATCGGGGTTTATTTTTGTGGCTGTTGCTTTTGCCCTGCCGGGCACCCTCTCCCTTCCCATACACCCCCGAGAACGCGGCTGACTCCAAGCTGCGCCGGGATGCAGCTTTGCAAAAGCTCTGCGCTGCTCCCCAGGGGATGCGGGTAGCAGGGTGGGGGTCTGGGGGACCGGGCAGGGAAGAATTTGGGGTGCCGTGAGCCCTGCAGGCTCCCCAAAGAGATGCTACGGCCAGGATACAGGAGGAGAGACCTCCTGAAGGTGGTGGTCCCTTCCCAGCACATACACTGAAAAGCAGCTTTCTGGTGCTCGGGGGGGGCAGGCGGCGTCTCCCCCCGCTGAGCTGCCAGGGATGCGGGGTGGCAGGGAGCCCAGCGCCCCACGGCGTGGGGCCGGGGACCTCCTGCTGCTGGGACCATCCCCATCCTTTCTCAGAGCCCGACTGCGCGGTCCCTGGGGGTGCGCGGCTCCCCTGGCACTCCGGTCCCCCCTCCGGCATCGCTCGTCCCATGACACTGGTGCCGGGCTCTCCCCGTGGCAAAACCTTGGCTTTGCTCTCGGAAACCGCCGCGGATGGAGAAGCACCCAGGAGGCACGCAGGCTCTGCGAGAAGCCAGGCACGAGCCCAACAAACCTCTAAAATTAAGCACGATAAAGCTTTTTGGCCGTATTGCAACGCAACGGGGCAACTCCGGAGGGAATTGGTCCCCGGCAGCTCTAATGACATCCTGACAAACCCTGCGGAAAACCACGCCAGCCCCAAACCTGTGCGGATCTCCCCGAGTGGTTTTGAGCTTTAATGGGAACGGCTTTGGTTTATGACCCCCCAACAGCCGCCAGAGAAACGGAGCCGTCCTCCAAACGGCAAGGGGCCGGCGGGATGGGCCGCCCGCGAGCCGCAATCCAGGGTTTTCTAGAAGAAAACAAACAAAAAAAATAACGAAGCCTAATGAACACGCGGACATCTAAAGCGGTTAATGATCAGTCGGAGATCTGAGTGGTTCCCAGGCGCAGACCGAGCCTGAGCGGAGGCGCGGGAGGAGGGGGGCAGCGGGACGGGGCGTTTTGGGGGAGCAGGGGGTGTCTGTCCCTGCTCCCCTTCTCCCACGGCCCCGGGCTAGGGTGGGTGGGGGGGGTCGGAGGTGCCGGGGCTGCTGCAGGGACCCGGGCACACACACCGGTGCCGTCACACCGTCGATACCCCACGGTGCTATAGGGAAGCTCGATACACTCCCCCCCCAGTATACACCCGAGCGCTGCCAAACCCTATGGAGAGGCGTAACCGGCCAAAACCCATTTTCCATTGCGAATTCCTCTGAGTCATGGAAAGATTCAGATTTGCCGTTATTTATTTATTTACTCGGAAACTCGACGCCGGGTCTCTCTGCCGCTCCGCCTGTTCTTCCCCTACCTGCCCGCACGCCGCCCGACCTGGCAGATCCCCGTAGGGACTGCCGGGCTGCCCCGTACCGTTTCAGGGTCATACCAAAGCCGCTTTCCTTTCTATTTGCTCGGTTCCACTCAGTTTTTGAGCCCGTGGCAGCGACACGTCTCTGGGAGATGAGCAAACACAACGGCGGGAGCTACTTCCCGGCCGTAGCCGCCGCGCGGGGCTCTGACCCAGATCGCTCTGCTGGAGACCACCCGAAAACCAGACCCGTTTGAGGGGAGATTACAAACCGGGGAGCTCCAGGGACTGCTCATGCCGTCCCTCCTCCAATCCATCCCTCATTGCCCGGCTGTGGAGCAACAGAGACATCAGAAAGATGTAAAGTTACCCAACTTTTTTTTTTTTTCCACTGAAAGGGTTGTCAAACATCAGAAGAGGCTGCCCAGGGAGGGGGTGGATTTGCCATCCCTGGAGGTGTTTAAAAAAGGGCAGAGGTGGTACTTGGGGACACGGTTTAGAGGTGGTTTTGTCAGGGTGGGTTAATGGTTGGACTTGATCTGAAAGATCCCTTCCAACCTCCGCGCTTCTATGATTCTATGACGTGCAAGCCCAGCACATCCCTGGGGAAATTTAAGGGATTTACCTCTCTGCCCGTGCCCGCAGCAGCCCGGGTGTGGGGAGGTGGTTGGCAGAAGCACTGATCTGCTGCCGGCACGGGCACCGACGGATCCGGAGGCCGGAGACACCGGGAGCTGAGAGCCATCGCTCGCCCGATGCCGAGTGGAAGCAGGAGTGCAAAGACATCCCGGTGTGGGCTGAAGTCTGCTCCCGGGACACCGCAGGAAGGTTACGAGGGGGAATGGCTTCAGACGGGCAGAGGGCAGATTGGGATGAGATGTGAGGAAGAACTGTCTCCCTGTGCGGGCGGTGAGCCCCTGGGGCAGGTTGCCCCGAGAAGCTGTGGCTGCCCCATCCCTGGAGGTGGTCAAGGCCAGGTTGGACGGGGCTTGGAGCAACCTGGGCTGGGGGGAGGTGGCCCTGCCCAGGGCGGGGGGTGGAATAAGATGATCTTCAAGGTCCCTTCCAACCTAAACCATTCTGTGGTTCTACGATTCCACGATTCTATCCCATCAGCGGGACACGGGACACGGCACACGGCACAAGGGCTGCCAGGCCCCGTACAGATCGGCAGAGGGGTGTTTTATTTTTAATACCGGTAAACACTGGGCTTGAAAACACGAAGGAACCAGCTGGGGCTCTTGAGCTGACACTCGCCGACTCATTTGGAAAGTGCACCCTCTAGACCAGACAAGGAAAAAGTTTACAGTTCCCAATATTTTAACCCTAATCCCCGACAGCAAATCAGATTTGGGATGTAATTTGCATAGCATGTCTCATGATTTCATTTAATCTGCCCAATCCTCTTACGGAGCAGAACAGCATAAGTTATCACAGACAACGGGGCTGCTTAGGAACCGCAAATCCAGCCATGCGGCAAACCCTGAACCCCGCAGCTAATCCCGCCCCTGCCGGCGCTCCCCGCCGCCGAGGATGGAGAGGACGGGAGGATGCCGGGCGAAGCCCCGCGCCGGGTCCCCCTCCCACCTCCCCAGAGCCCGAGGGAAATTTTAGGGCTTCGAGTCCCTTCTTTGCTTTCCGGCAATTTGCCCATCCCCAGATCTTATAAGGAACTTAAATACCGTCCTGACCGACACACTAAAAATACGCGTGCGGCTACGTCCGCCTTCCAGAACGAACTTAACCCCAAATTTCCTCCCAGCAGGAAACCCACGCAGGGCTCCGCTGCCGCTCGACTTTTGCAGTTAATAGAGCATCTACCAAAGCCTTTAGGCTCCGTCTTTAATTTGTCCATATAATTACAGAGAAAATGTATTCTTTATAGCGATCGGATTCCAAATCGATCCAGCAATCAGAGCCGTGCCCTATTTTTCAATTAACTCTTCATCACCGGTGCTGCTCCCTCCCACTCCTCCCGCATACCGAAAAAAAACCACCCCAAACCCAACAAAATACTTTTTAAATGATTTGTTGTGATCGAATAACTCCCCCAAATACCACAAAGTATTAAAATCCCTACTTCAATATCCTTTATCCTTTAAGGTTCTTTATAATTCAATAAACAGGATTTCAAATCCTCCCCAAACCGGGGTGGACTTGTTCTGCGCTGCCGTTCCAGGCCACTCTTCTAATGCATACTCTTATTAAGCTGTGCAAGCTTACAGCTCTTTAATCTTTTTGAACACATGTTGAGAAGAATAAAAGCAATTTTGTTTGGGAAACTGAAGGCCATGTTCAGCTGGAAATAAGCTTTTTCTATAATCTCACCTCTTGCTTTCCAGAGCCGGCTCCAGGGCCGTTACCCAGTAACCCCTGAAAGGCACCACCTCGCTCCATTCATTTTCTCTCTTTTTTTAATCGTGGGAGGGGAGAATTAAGGAAAAAATCCCTAATTTTGGCTCTCTTTCCCCAAATCGGTACAATTTCACAATTCCTGCCCTCAAAATAATCTCAGATCTGGGCTTCCTTTGGCTCAGAGCTAATCTGGATGTAATTCCCCTACCTCTGCCTCTGCCCTTGGCAACGCACAAATACAGATTAGAGGGTTATATAAATGTAATTTTCTAATTAATCATTTCAGGGCCAGCCGACGCTTTTTTTTTTTTTTTTTTTTTTGGTATACCAACAAACGCACATAAAGTTCAACTGTGGGCGGCTTTATATAACAGGAAGGTTTTTCCTCTGCATCCGGAAAATAAACCGCCCTTTCGGGTTGACCTCAACCAAACTCCCCAAGGTGCTGCCTGACCAAACCCCCCCCACTCTCCCCGCACCCCAAAACCTTGTGGGACCCCCCGAATCGCCAGGGTTGGGGCCGCGCTGCTCCGAGGGGTTTCCCAGCGATTCTGTCCCGCCGGGGAGTGACACTTCATCCCACCCGAAACGCCCTGTGCAAACCTGAAAGAAAGAGGATTTTGTTTTCTTTCTAAATATCTCATGGAAAAAATCCTTGCACGGCCTCTTTAAAAATAAACTGAAGTGTTCATTAGCTGGCCTATTTTTTCAGGTGTATTCTAATAGCGCTAATTAACTCTAAGGTAGATTTTAGCACTTCAGCCTCCCTTTCTGCCTTCAAATGCCAAAACAAATCTTGCCATAATTACCAGCAATCCTTTTCATTACCGGCTGCCTAATTATCCTATTAATAGCACATCCTAAGAGACTATATTTGCTTGGCAGGCAAATATTTGTTTTTAAATTAGCAAACACAAAGACAAACTGCTCTGTTTGCTGAAGGATTTTGAAATGCAAAATGGTTTATATTCACGGAAAAAAAAATTAATCCAAGTAAACCCAAATGCTTAATCCGTTTGAAGCATTTGAATCTTTTCAGTGCGTTCAACAAGGGGGAGGATAACTCTGCCAGAAGAGGTGTTTTGGAATACCTTTATAATAACACGCCTGTGTCTGTACGAGGGCTCGTGCTAGTTTTATTGCTTGGGGAAGAATGCAATGCCCAGGAGACAACGGGGACGACGGACCCTCTCAGCGAACTGTGTCACTCAGAAGCCATCGCGCTTCAGCAAACAAGAAAAAGATGATTTTCACCATCTTCTTGAATCTTCTTGAATATAAAACCCAACTGGAAACTACTTTCACACAGCACCCGCGGAGCATGGCTGGCAAAGACCCTCTGGGGGCTCACGAGCGACTTTTGCGCAGGTCCTCTGCTGCGCTGGGGGGCTGCGGGTGCAGCGGGGCCACCGTTCGCCCCGCTGAGGGATGCTGCCATTCTGCGCCTCGGACACGAAAACAAGCTGCCCACGGCTGAAGCAGCTCTCCCTCCTCTCAGGGCTCTACAGTGCAATATTTGCCCAGCATAGATGGCTCTGGTGCTGGGAGGATGCTGTCATGGTGGGAGGATGATGCCGTGGCGGGAAGATGCTGCCATGGTGGGAGGATGATGCCGTGGCGGGAAGATGCTGTTGTGGCGGGAAGACACTGTTGTGGTGGGAAGATGCTGCCGTGGGGGAAGATTCTGCCATGGTGGGAGG
>NW_009650081.1:642821-643171 GCF_000708025.1 Charadrius vociferus | reverse complement strand
GGATGCTGTCATGGTGGGAGGATGCTGCCATGGTGGGAAGATGCTGCCAGGGTGGGAGGATGCTGCCATGGTGGGAAGATGCTGTCATGACGGGAGGATGCTGTCATGTTGGGAGGATGATGCCATGGTGGGAAGATTCTGCCAGGGGGGGAGGATGCTGCCATGGTGGGAAGATGCTGTCATGACGGGAGGATGCTGTCATGTTGGGAAGATTCTGCCACTGGGGAAGATTCTACCATGGTGGGAGGATGATGCTGTGGTGGGAAGATGCCGTGGTGGGAAGATGCTGTTGTGGTGGGAAGATGCTGTCGTAGGGGCAAGATTCTGGCATGGCGGGGGGGAGGGGCGCT
>NW_009650081.1:639023-642785 GCF_000708025.1 Charadrius vociferus | reverse complement strand
GGGGGGAAGATACTGCCACGGTGAAAAGATGCTGCCGTGGTGGGAAGATGCTGCCATGGCAGGAAGATTCTGCTGTGGGGGAAGATGCTGCCACGGCGGGAGGATGCTGCAGCCACCGGGAAGGCAGATGGCTCTGTACAGTGCTGGTCCCGTCGGGCCAAGGGGATACTGCCATAACGTTTTGCTTTTAATAGAGAGCCGAAGTGCTCCCCTTCAGTACGCAAAACTCCAGAGTGATTAGCCAGAAGAGTTAATTATTCATCCTATAGTTAAGAGGACTGGTGATAAAGGGCTTCAGCGACACGCTCCTTGGGAGCAGAGGGCAGCGGGCAGCACCGGGCGCTTCTGGGGCCCCAGTGGGACGGTGGCTCAGAGCCGCTGTGAAACCTCCATCCCGGGAGGCGGAGGGTGCCCAGCGACTCCTCTGCTTCTGCAGGAAGGTGATGGCAGAGCCTGTGCAGGAAGCTCCGTCTCCGGGGTTCAAACCAAACAAGGATCAATAGATTTATCTGCAGCAGAGGAACTCCGCCGACACGCTTGTTGCAGTCTGTGTCAGAGCCGCTGAATTATTTATGGACCTAGAGGGGCTCTCTCCCTGTAGGATTGCAGAGCATCTACCTTCACAGGCACAATTACAGGCAGCTCTCTTCAGAAAACCAACACCTCTTTTCTTTCTTTCTTTCTTTCTTTTTTTTTTTTTTTATAAAAACCCAACTACTTCTTCCCTGGGTTATGAAAAGAGAAATACAACCTCATCTTGCAAACCAGCGAGACGAAGGTGGTAAACGGGCAGCTCTGTACAGCCGTGTTACCGCAAGCGCGGTGGGGACAGGCGCGCTCCCGGGCTGGAGGGGGATCACCCACGTTTAGGGGTGCGCAGGCAACGCCCCCCATAACCTCCACCTCCCTCGCTTTTTCTCTGCAGCCCGAGGCGGGAGGAGGGTTAAATGTGCAGCTTTTCCTTCCAATTCCAGACCAACCTCCCACGCCGCAGCCTGGGAGATCTCCATCCTGCCGGAGCGGGATATTATATCTGTCCGGATCTGCTCCCCGTGCCTGCCTGCCCCCCGCGTGGTCCCCCCGCCACCGCCGTGCCCGTGCCCGTGCCTGCAGCAGGCAGCACTGCCAAGGAGCTTAGGGGACTTTATTTGGGATTAGAGGGCGCAGCGATAGGGCCAATCTGCTGCTCCTCCGCTGCAGGGACCCCAGCGCCCCGTAAGCGAACCCCCTCCGGCCCCTTCTCCGGCCAGTCGGCAAAACCGGGCAGCCAGGGCGGGCGGAGGGCGCGGGACGCCACGCTGCGAGGGAAAATGAGTCAGTTCCTGGGAAATAAAAGGTTAATCAGCCCGCGCGGAGCGTTGCCCAGGGTTTACTTGAATGACTCGAGTCTAAAATATAGCGGGCGGCCACACCGAGCATACAAAGGGGCTTTGCAATCCATTATGCCGCATCGGAGACCTGGCTGGGACCACACATGCGAGAGCGGCAGTAAATAATGCATGGCCGCCCCGGCCAGCCTCCCTCCTTCTCCCGCTCCTTTCACCCTGTCAACCTCCTTGTCAGAGCCCGGTGCCAGGCTGCCCGCTCGAATAAGCGCCGCGGGATAACGAATCTCAAACCCATCCTCTTGCAACGGGGAGGAAAAAAAAAAAAAAAGACAAGAGAGCGGTACGGCAGCGAAACGCGGGGTCCTGCCCCGCTCCTCGAGGGGAGGGAAGGGACGGCAGATAAAGCTCTCCCCGCACAGCAGCACCCCACGCGGCGCACGCACACCCCCCCACCAGTGGTGTGGTATAGCCTCTGGGTTCCTCAGGTCACGTCGTTCGAGCACGATGGGGACAGGGACGTACCTTGACTCGGAAAGGCAACTGTGACCACCCCCTGTACTGGCCGACTCCGGCAACCGGAACCCCAGGACCTGCCAAGCCTTGGGGGCACGGCGGAGTGATGCTGCCTGAAACATCAGAGGCTCGTTGGTACCCGACCTGCTCCCGAGCGTGTCGAACACTTGTTTGGCACCCAGCAGCCATCCCCCCTCCCCGCCCCGGGGACCACACTCCTCCTCCTCTCCAGTGGCTGGGGGGAGGAAGCAAAGGGCCGCACCGCCGCGGAGAGCCGAGCCAGGACAGATTGTGCACCCACGTGTCGTGTTGACACCAACCGGCGAACGCCTTTGGGAGGGTGACAGCAGGATGGCTGTCCCTGCACGGCCATCGGTGGCGGACAAGCTGCGTCACCGGCAGAAGTTCGTCAAGGCTGCCACCGCCTGCTAATTGCATCGTGGACGAGGATGAGGTTTGGGAAGGGGTGAGAGCCTGAGCTCAGCATCCTCGAGGCGAAGGAGAGCCACCACTTCTGCAGCAGTGGACTCGGATTCAGGACTTCCTCTGTCTCTATCGGACACACACCGACACGAAACTTGGCACGACTCCGTCCCAGTTACCTTCGGGGATTTTTAGCAGCAGCTCAGCAGCCTCCCGTGCTCTGCCAGGTCCAGAAGCTCAGCCCACGCTCGCCCCTGAGACTCCCCGGGGACTCGGAGCATCCCTGGGCGCACGCCGAGCCCCAGGGCTCCGCGCTCACTTCTTCGCTATGACTTTTCCCAGCAGAAGGTCTCTCTCTTCTCAGGTCTGTCTCCTCTGGTGGCACAAAGAAAGCAAAGGGGGTTTCCAGCGGCAGAGCCTTGGCGAGCAGGGTGAGCACGCCCCGCTCCCGAGCGCCCCAAAAAGGGCCCGAACCGGAGCGGAACCCCCGCTGCCGCCCTGGCGGAGCCGGGCAAGGCGGGATGGGGCAGCAGTTTGGTGGTGCCCTGAGGGGCACGAAGGGCTCGTCCCTGCGGATTCAGGCTCCAGATCACTTCCCCCGGTAGGAAAGCGACGCGCACGCCGCTGCGACAGCAGCCGACAGCGGCCAGATGCGCCGCTCCCGCCGTCCCCGCGACGCGGTGAAGGGTTGGCCCAACGCCGTCCGACTGCGGAGACGGGTGCAGCGGCACCAAGAAGTGCTCCCAGACAACACGGCAACGAAAACTCCTTCACAGGGCAAATCGGGTTGAGGTTTTTTGGGTTCTTCATAACCCCCCTTGTAAGCCGGTGCATTACCGGGCGCAGATTGCCGGCTGTTCCGAAATTCATACCAATTCTAGGAGAAACCGAACGGCAAAGATTTCCCCCGTCTCCCGAGCGGTTTCTCATTTTCCCCGTGGACCCCAGAGGATCAGCAGACCTCGAGCCCAGAAGGTTTAATCCATCCCCCAGGGAGTCCCGGGGGTCACCCAGGGAGGAAGGCTCCCCTCTTCCTCACCGGGCAGCCCTTTCCCGGTGCTCCGGGGCTTCTGCAGGGGACCCCGTCCGCCGTTCCCACCTCTGCTCCGCGGAGCCGTGCGGGATGAGCACGTGCCTGGAGCCTTCTCGGCAATTCGGGGCTGTGGGGGATGTCCTCGGCTGCTCAGCGATTCCCCTCCTCACCTCCTTTTAGGTCAAAATCACAACTATTTCACGTTTAATTGTTTTGGTGATGAGAGCAATTCTTCCAGCTCCTCCAGCACCTTAATTAGCCTGGCGGGAGGTGTCCCTGAGCAGGGCAGGGGGGGTTGGGACTAGATGATCTTTAAGGTCCCTTCCAACCCAAACCATTCTATGAGTCCATAATTAACTCGCAGCGCGTGTCGTGCTCGGCGTGTGCTGCCGTGCCGCGGCCAGGGCAGCTACACCCAAGGGGGGGGAAAAATTTACCACCGGCAATCTACTTTACGCTACCGCT
>NW_009650081.1:628695-629772 GCF_000708025.1 Charadrius vociferus | reverse complement strand
AATAAAAAAAAAATAAAAATAAAAATAAAAAAAAGAGGAGAAAGCAGAGGCAGAGCGCCTGGCGCACCGGCGGCAGGAAAACAAACCCGGCTCCCACAATTCACCGAGGTTTGTTTTCACCTGGCGCGGGGTGGGGAGCAGATGGCGTGCCGAGGGACGGCGCCCGCCCAGGGGTCCGGCCGGGTTCTGGGTTTGATGAGCCGCGCACATGCGAACCCCGAACATCTGCAGCGCCATGTGGTGCGTGCAGCGGGCCAGGCGCAGCAGCCCCCCGCACCCACCGCCCCGCCGCTAAACACCATCAATTATTCATGACCGAGTTATTTGTGGTGCAAAGGGTCCATCAGCGACTTTGATTAAAAATCCAATGAGTAATGAATATGCAAAGGCGAGCGACTGCTCGGAGGAACAGATTTGTCAAATTGTCCGTACTTCATCCAGATAAAGAAAAATCTCAAGAGGTCCCGAAATTGAAAAACTTACCATCAAATCACAGCATTATCTTAATGATTAAATCCCCTCCGCCACACAGACGCTTCGCGTGAATCTGAATAGGAAAATATTTGTATCTTAAATTCGAAGTAAGGGCAGCAGGAAGAGTGGCGCGCACACAAGAGGAAATGTGATTTTAATTCACATTGTGACTCCACAGCCATTTAATTATTTTAATTAGGCTTAATTAGTGGTAAATTTACAATGATATGCTTGATACCTGGCATTAAATCTTTCATGCATAAATGTTTTGTTAAAATGAGAAAATAGGCACGTGGCATTTTGCCAGCAATTAGTGCTGAACGCTCTAATGAAAGATTACTGCTCTGCCGTGATTCATGATGACAGGCAGAGCCGCCGCGCGGTTTGTGTTCCGCCGGGCAGACAATAACCCCGGCATCCTCACCTGCAGCCCCAGAGGTTCGGACCGGAGGTGGGGGCATCGCTGCTTCCCCAGAGAGCGGCATCCCCTCTGCGGGCAGGGGGACCGCCGGTGGCCCTGCAGGTGGCCCAGGGAGGGGACCAGCCAGCTGGTGGCCACCCAGTCCCCCACGCCAAGGCAGGGTGCGGGGTCACCCCGAGCAT
>NW_009650081.1:622920-624316 GCF_000708025.1 Charadrius vociferus | reverse complement strand
GGGGGTGCCCCGCCGGGGGCCCTGCAGGTGGCCCAGGGAGGGGCCCAGCCAGCTGGTGGCCACCCAGTCCCCCACGCCAAGGCAGGTTGCGGGGTCACCCCGAGCATCCCCGTCCCTCCCAGGGGTGATGGTGCCCTGGGCCAGCCAGCTGCCCCCGCAGGCTGCTCCCTCTCTGCCTCCCTCCGCTGCAGAATCCACCTCCATCCCAAAGTCCCACTCGTCCCCCTCTCCCCGCCACTGCAGGGCCTTTCCTGACACCTCCTTTCACGCTCCTCGCGCCTGGATCCTCTCCCACATCTCGGCGCCGCCATCAGCACTCGACTGCGCATCAGCTCCCTTTGCCTTTCCACGTCGCTCAAGTTTCCTCAGCCCCTTCTTTCCTGCGGAGCTCCGGCTACGGGAATCCTCACGCACTTTTAAAAAAGTCCTTTGAGAAGGCCGGAGGAGAGGTGATTTATGAGAGATACTTGTTGTGATCGAAGCCCGGCTCTTGGCTCGCCGCTGGGGCCAGGCCAGATGGACCAACTCCACCGGCGCGCACGACGAAAAGGAGCGTTTCCATCAGCTCAGCGTGAAACACGGGTTTATTTCTTACCCTTCCCGGGGGGCTGAGCTGCGGCGAGGTGACTGCGAGGGCTGCTCTGCGCTAACGGGAGGATTTGGGTGGCGTCACCTCCCAACCTGACACGCCGTGGGATTCGGAGATGCTGCGGCGGAAAGGACACCCCTCTCCCACCGGGGACCGGCTGCTTCCAGGCTCTGGGAGGGGATTGCGGAACCAGACTCACCTTTGGCTATCACAGACCACGGGACCTGGGGGAACTCGGTGCAAGGGTGATGCTGACGTGCCCTTCGCACGAGCTGTCCCCGAGCCCCGGTGGAAACACCCTGGGCCACCTCCTGCCCGTTTCAAAGAAACCCAAACCGGCCGCACGGGCTGCCCGCGAACGCAACGGAAGGGCTCAGTTTGGGTGACGCCCCGCTGCCGCCTCACTCCAAATGCATCTGCCGTGGAGCGACAGAAATGGTTAAAGGACTGCTAAGATTTCCTCGGCTTTGTCTGGCTCTAATTGGGAGCAGTGCTAACGAGAGGCTCCCCGCAGCCTGGGAGCAGGCAGGTGGGGGTGCACCCGATTTTCCTGCGCAAGCCTCGTACGTTTGCATTGTAAATGTGCCCTTCGGCGCGTGCGGTGGCCGGGATGCAAAGCGAGCCGCTGACCCCGAGCGAAAAAACCCAAGGAGACATCGGGAAAGGCGGTAGGAAGGGGCGCGAGACCCGGCGGAGCTGGGGACAGCACGGTCCGCTGACGGCCCCCCAGCCTGGGCACAGAATCACAGAATCACAGAACGGTCAGGGTTGGAAGGGACCTCTGGAGATCATCTAGTCCAACCCCCC
>NW_009650081.1:619658-622527 GCF_000708025.1 Charadrius vociferus | reverse complement strand
TAGTGTACATCAGGATGCCATTGGCCTTCTTGGCCAGAAAGACACATTGCTGGCTTGTGGTCATCCTGTTGTCCATCAGGACTCCCAGGTCCTTCTCCACAGAGCTGCTCTCCAGGAGGTCAGCCCCCAACCTGTACTGGTGCGTGGGGTTATTCCTCCCCAGATGCAGCACCCCACACTTGCCCTTGTTGAATTTCATCAGGTTTCTCTCTGCAAATGGGGCATACCCCCATCCAACCAGAACGGTGGGACATGAAGACCTCCACAGGCAGGCGACGTGCAGCCGGCGGATGCGCACACCTTTCGGCTTACAGCGACGGGAAATCATTCCGTTCATCTCGGCATCAAGTTGAAAATTGCAAAAATACCTCCCCTGGCTATAGTATAGGGAAGGCGCAGTGCCGTCCGCCGGAGGGAACGGCCGCCGAGCTTAGCGGGCACCGCGAAAGGCGGTTTGGTTGGGTTAGCGCGAGGAGGAATGGAAGGAAGCAACGAGGCTCTGGAGACCTTGGAAAGCTCTTGGCAGCCGATGCGAGTGAGTTATTGGAAATATATGCAGAAGGAATGTTTGTTTTGCAGCTGGTGGCACACCATTTCCTCATTGCTCAGCAAACACAACCCAACCCCCACCGTCCCGGAGCAAATGAGGCGGTCAAGGCTCTTTGGGGGAAGAGTTTCATTTGCATCTCTCCCCTCGATAAGGGTGTCCAGAATGTCTAAAGCTGCCCCGTGCAGGGGAGGGCAGCTGGAGAAGCGCGAGGCTGCTCCGAGCCTCCAGGAGCGGGCGAGGAGAAGGGGCGAGCAGAAAAATTAATGCTTTACACAGAACCCAGCGCACAAAGAAGTCCAACTCACGGGCGCCCAACGTTTCAATTACAAACCTGCTAAAAATCACGGGAAGATGAATTCCAGTATTTTCTAACCACAGTTAAGCGCGCTGGGAGGATATTAACTATCTCCCCGGCCCTATTGATCTTCCTGTCTCCCGCTACTACTGGAAACAATTAGAGGTCAATAAGCAACATGAGATGAAATTTACAGCTGCCAGATAAACCATTTGGAAATATTTCCTTGCCCTTTTACATCAGTGGTTCTGTCAATACCGCAATCAAATATTTTTTACGGAAAAGAAAGTACCTTAGAAAATATATCTGTCCTGTCCCACGGACCGGGAGCAGAGCGTGTCAATAGGCAGCCGGCGGCCGGCTGCTAGCAGCCCTCGCAGCAAAATCCAACCTACAAATAGCAGCGAGACTTTCTGTTCTAACAGCACCATCCGTCCGGGAGCCGCACTAATGCATTTACCCTCTCGCTGACCCTGCGAGAAGAAATAAGAAATCTTCCTCCTGAAGCGGCCAAGGAGGAAATCAAGGGCATGAAGAAGGTTGTGGGCGCAGTTCGTGAATGGCACATGTGCAGTGACCCCACCGCCCGCCGGTGAGGGTGTGGGAACGGCAGGGCAACGTGGCTGCGGCAGCCCTGGTGGGGGCACGCTGCCCCTCCCTGGTGGATGCGTGTGTTGGAGCCCTCGCTGCACCCCGTGTGGGATGCATGTTGTTGGACACACATCTTGGACACATGTTTGATGCATGTGCTGGATGCACATGTTGGACGCGTGCATTGGACCAATTCTAGGGATGCACGTGTTGGATGCATGTGTTGGACACATGCACTGGACGCACGGGCTGGATGCACGGGTTGGGTGCATGCATTGTGTGCACATGTTGGATGCACGTGTTGGATGCATGTGTTGGACACATGCATCGGGTGCATGCATTGGACGCACGGGCTGGATGCACGTGTTGGGTGCATGCACTGGGTGGATGCATTGGATGCACACGTTGGATGCATGTGTTGGGTGCATGCGTTGGGTGCATGCATTGGGTGCATGTGTTGGATGCCTACATTGGGTGCGTGTATTGGACGCATGCATTGGATGCGCATGTTGGATGCATGAGTTGGGTGCATGCACTGGACACACACGTTGGATGGATGCGTTGGATGCATGCATTGCACACACACGGATCCCTGTGTTGGATGCACGTGTTGGATGCATGCATTGGATGCACACGTTGGATGCACACGTTGGGTGTTGGACGCATGTATGCGTTGGACGCGTGATGGATGCCCACAGCCGTGCCGGGACTCCAGGACACTCGTGCAGGCGCTGTGCCTGGTCCACGGCCCCGCAGAGACGCCTGGTTGGGCGCACAATCAGACCCAGCACGGCCACGTTGCCACGGGGCACCCCTGGGGTCGTGCCGCTGCAGCCACCCCGTCCCTGCCCGCCGCCCCGGCTCCTGCAGCCGGTAACGCAGGCACCGTCACGGCGCTGGGGCGAAGGGGGACAGAACAACCACAGCGGACCCGGGAAAACCACAGCACGCGAGGCAAGCGCAGAGACACCCCGGGAGCGGCGGCACCCCCGCCCAGCCCCCAGCACGAACACCGGGGCCTCAGGACGATGCACTGGAATCTAATTTTGCTCATGGCAAGAGATATTCGACCTGAAGAGATGCACAGTTCTTACTTTAAAAAAAAAAAAAAGACCATAAAGTCTACGCATACATGACAGATTTACTGAAGAAGCAATTCACTGCAGTGCCATCAAGCAAGTGTACATACAGCTCAATTTTGTAAGGAATCATTCATGGTACATTTAGTAAGGCTCCAGGATGAATGGGCTGAAGCATTCTTTTGCTATTTATCTCCTATTTCCCTCGCTTGTTAACTCCTCCCCTCCCCGAACTCGGCTGTCACCGCGTTCCCACCCCTCATCCACGGGAGCAGCCGTGGCGGGACGGGGAGAGCCGTGGCGGGATGGGGAGAGCCGTGGCGGGATGGGGGGAGCCGGGGTGGGACGGGGGGG
>NW_009650081.1:619208-619462 GCF_000708025.1 Charadrius vociferus | reverse complement strand
CCTCCAGCCCCGCAGGACCACCTGCATTTTCAACCCTGCGGTCGCAAAACTCCTCCACCTGCCAGCCGAGCCGGTGGGTGGGCAGGTCCCTGGTGGGGCGTCCCGGCAAGCCCTTCCCCGCTCCCGCATCTCTGTCTGCATCCTTGGAGCCATCCCGGAGCCACCCTTGACCTCCCACCCCAGCGCTTCTCCTTCCCGAGGGCTGTGGTGGTCAGTTCCTTCTGGCAGCGGGGCCCCTTCTCCTGCCCGGGCTC
>NW_009650081.1:614132-619139 GCF_000708025.1 Charadrius vociferus | reverse complement strand
CCCCCCGCCCTCCCTCCCTGCCGCCGTCCCCTTCACTCCTGCCCGGCCAGCCCACCCACCGGCTCGGCGCTCAGCGCTCACCATCCTGAACTGCTGGGATGTGCCGCGCTTGTGAGAAACCCCCCCCGCAGGGAAGCAACACTCCAGAGTCATAAATCAAAAGAAAAGCTCTTCCTAAATCAGCCTTTCTCCCCCCAAGAGTGGGTTTAGCTATTCCCTAGGTCCAGCCGCATCCTCCCCATCCTACGAGCCGGGGCCGGCCCCGTGCCGTGCCGCGCTGCCGAAGCAGCCGGTGAGCCGACCGTGCGGGCTCCTGCAGTCTGAGCACGTCCCCCGCAGACCCTGCGCGGAGGCGGTGGCGGGTTAAAGGCTTTCTGTCCCCGAACGACCCCTGCGCCTCTCCGGAGGGCTCGGCTGCATCCGTGCCTTCACCCTCCTGCCAGTACCTTGAATTTCGGCAGGAAGGGAGACGTGCAGCTGTGCCTACGTGCCGCTGGGAGCAATTTTGTCAACAGCACTTTAACGTCCAAGTGATTCTCCTCGCAGCTGGTACCAGGAGCGCTGGGAACTGTAATAAAAATAGTTTTATAAAATAAATTACCTAGCATTTGCATACACTGCGCATAAAAGCACACACTTGGATGCTGACACTGAAGACTCCCCGGGTCCAGGTCTGCTCGGGTAGCAACAAGGAGAATAATAAACAGTGAAAAAAACACCCGCTCTCTCCCTGTTATACCAGATGGCAAACAAGGGCTGGAGCAGAAAACTTAGAACTTCTTAATTAAATACCACTTGAGTTCAGAGTCCAACGGGCTCCAGGTCAGCGAACAAAACATGGTCTTTCTCTTGGAGGTGAGAGCACATCAGCTTTCCCGGAGCGGGAGGACCAGGAGCTCACCAACAGCCAAACCCTCCCGCAGCCCCGCGGGCAGGATTTAGCAGCCTGCTCGCCCCGTGCTCACCCCGTGCTCGCCCTGGGCTCGCTCCGCACCCTCTGCCAATGGTCCCCGGGCCACAAGCCCCCCGTCAGCACCTTACCCCGCCTCTACCATCCACCAGTTAACCCACAGATGTCAGCCATCCCCTCCACTCCCTCTGTGCCCACTGGCTGGGAATTTGGGGACACTGTTACTGAGGTGCACTGGGATGTACTGGGGTAACTGGGGTGCACTGGGATGTGCTGCAGCCAAGTTAATGCTGGAGGTGGAGCATCACCGCAGCTCCGCGTGGATGCGGCAGCATCCCTCGGCGTGAGACACCGCAGAATAACCCCGCAAAGCAAGGGGTGCCCGCTCCACTAAATGCTTTGGTCGTGGATCCCCAGAAAGGCAGGTGGAGAGGCATCTCGCGCCCCTCTGCACGTGGCACCTCTTCTTCTCACCCCACATTTGTGTGCCTCCACAAGACGGTGTCCCCCATCTCCGCTCCCAGCCCCAGGACGTCTGGATGCCGGCTCTCGGAGCATCCGTCCCCAGGCTGCAAGAGCACAAACTTATTCATTCTGAATATTAACAGTGTAAAACAAACGTCTCGCCAAGAAAAGGATCGCTCTTGCAGCAGGTGGGCAGAGAGCACAGGTCACAGCACCAGATAATCAGCAGCTTTTTTGAGCTGGGGGGCTACCGTGAGTAACTCGAAGGTTGAGAAAGAAACGAGCCGTGGTCTCAAGTTATAATTGCAGGACGTGGTACCCAAATGTGCCAGCCGATGGCTTCAAGAGAGCTGGGTATGGAAACCTCCCCTGGAACCCCTACGACAAAGCCTCAGGTACTCGGTGGCTGCTCGAGGAAGATTTTCATGAGAGTACGCCACGAGTACGGCAACGCACACGTGGCCCCACAGCCGTGCTGGGGACTACACGCGGCCGAGGTGCTCAGGGTGTGAGACAACCCTTACTGGGTTGTCTCCTTAAAGGTTAAAGCCTTACTGGGCTCAGCAGAGCAAAAATAAAGGCTCCGGGACTGAGGTGCCCTTTCAGCCTACCACCCTCCTCAGCGGGCTTTCAGCACACCAGAGGGGGCAAAAACGGACCCGCCACAGCTCCCCGTGCCCCGAAAACGCGCCGTGTGCCCTCCTGCCCGTTCCTCCTCCAGCTACGGGCGCAGGCTTTGGGATGCAGGAGGTGTGTGCAGCTGGTCACGCGTAGCTAGGAGAGGGAGTGAATGAGGAACGGCTAAAAATCCAGAAAAAGGGATAATTACAGGAGTTAAAGAGGATTTCCCCTCTGCTGGAGGCGTATCTTCCACCCGAGGCAGAGGCACCCAGCTCACCACAGCACGGAAACCCCCACCAAAAACACAGCCGGACCCCACAGCCCTTCGCCAAACCCCACGTCCCCTCGCTGTGCACTGACCCCCCCGGACAGAGCACATGGGGCTTGAGCAGCATCACACGCAGGACCACCCGGCTGCCACGGACAAAGCCCTCCTCGCTCCCGGGGCGGTGGGCTGCTCTACGACCTCGCTCCCGACCAAAACCCCGGGCGCTCACCCCGTACCAGGTGACCCCAACCGAATACCCCATGGGTAGCTTCGTTTTATTCGCATTTAATTGTATTCGCACTGCAGGTCCTCCCTGCCCGTCCCGGCGATGCCCGGAGCCCAGGCAGGGTCCCCCTGTGCTGCTGGAATTAATAAATAACAACAGTCAGCGTTCGCGCCCAATACCTGCACCACCACAGCGCAATAAAAGCTAACAATAAGAGAGTAATTTGATGAGGTCAGAAATGCTCTCTAGCTTTCTAGTAGGTCTCTTTGCCAAACAAGCAGCAGGCGCGCCCCAAAACTCAGGGCTGTGGCATCCCCCAAAACTCAGGGCTGCGGCATCCCCCGAAACTCAGCGCTGCGGCATCCCCCAAAACTCAGGGCTGCAGCACCCCCCGAAATTCAGCGCTGTGGCATCCCCCAAAACTCAGGGCTCCAGCACCCCCCGAAATTCAGCGAGCATGTTAATTCTTCACCATCAGTCTGCCCACAGCAACCATGCACAAATGTCAAGCGACAGTACAAACTCCCTGTGACAGGCCTGTGCAAGGAGGGACTGAAAGTTCAGGCTTCCCACCTTCCTGGAGTCAACATGATGGTACATGTTTTACAAACCATACAGCTTCAGCAGTGCTGGTTAGTCCTGTCACCATGAATCACCTGCAACACCTTTTCCTTTCTGCTGTTCAAAACTTTGATTCCCTTTCAGTTCCTCAAAAACCCCCACAATCTAAATGCCAGCATTTTTCTCAGCTCTGGACCTAATTTTCCAATATTTTAGCATTCTGCTTTTAGGTCAGAGTTAAAGGTAACTTATTCAGGCTTTTTTAAATTTTAAATTAAAAACTATACTTATGTTGCATAATAGGGATTAAACTAGCCTTGCATGGTGGGCTTGAATTGGTGGTGTGCTCAATCAAGGTTCAGTTCTGTTCTCCTTTTTTGCATTGGCACTAGCCAGGCTTCTGCCAAAATCTGACTCTGTTCCTATTGAGAGTGTCGCCAGGCTGAAGAACCACAGTCACAGAGACACACAGATGCCTGGGTGGAGGAGACCTCTTGGTTTGGACACAGCAGGACAAACCATACCTTGCTTTCCCCCTCCTCCCCCCCGCCCCCCCCGAAATCCAGCCCTGCGGCACCCCCCGAAACTCAGGGCTGCGGCATCCCCCAAAACTCAGGGCTGCAGCATCCCCCGAAACTCAGGGCTCCAGCACCCCCCAAAATTCAGGGCTGCGGCATCCCCCAAAACTCAGCGCTGCGGCATCCCCTGCCCAGACTGCAGAGCTCCGAGGGAAACTGCTCTCCTTCCCGGCCGCTAATACAATTTTCTTTACTAAACTCCCGAGCAGTGATACATAGGAGTGCTAACAGCCTGCAAGGGTCTCATACATCATCTGCTTTTTTCATTAGGAAAGGAGGGCACGGGGATTTTGGAGGGCCGGCTATGGAAAAGGCACGGCACACGCGCTTCTACCTCCAGGCTTTGGGGACGGCGAGAGCAGCTGGGCGAGACAAGATGAAAGCGAACACACAAAAATATCCTTGCCTTGGATCACCGCTGACGCTCTGCGCTCCCACCGCCCTATTCCTCTTCCTTTGAAAGAGATCATTGGCAAAGAGAAAGGCGCACCTTGAAATTGCCCAACGCTTTCCCAGAATAAAACAGGAAGGAGAAAAGACAACTCAGTGACCTGTCATTTTGGGGGAGAGCAGCCCCTGGCAGGGGTGGGGATGCCGGCACACCGGCTCGGCCCCCGTTTCCCAGTGCTAACGCCGGACCCAGCCTGGGAAAACCCCACAGACACCCATCCTGCAGCTTAACACCGAGACCTCCCCGAGGGCTGCAGCCCCTCGCGGTGCAGGAGCCCCGGTGGTTTGTGGTTCTGCGGGCAACAGAAAGGAGGATTTTTTGGATACGCACCCTTAAAACCGAGGGTGGACATTTTTAAATGCCAAACCTCATAACGATGGTACGGGAGCAGCATCCTGCCAGAGCCAAGACGCCCTGTGTGTGGGAGACAGCAATTCCTTTGGTGGTCCGAGAGCAAATGTCACCGTTTCAGTGGGGAAGCGCTTATTTGAACAACGGCAAATCCCTTATTTTACTGAATCTTTTCAATTTCGAAAACAAACTCCCAGCGAGGACTCACTATTTGACGACCAGAAATCTCTGCAGACGGAGGGGACGGCCGCTCAGACGCCGAGGAATTTACAAAGCAACCTGTTGGAGGCTACAGGCGTTGGGCGGAAAGAGAAGGAAGGGTAAATGCAGAGCGCGTGTGCCAGCCGCGACGGGGGGCTCGGGGCCTCAGATGTCAAAGGCTCTAAATTTGGACATTACAAACAGCAAAGTCCCTCTCCCCAACCCCGGCTGCAAACGCCGGGATGCTGCTGCGAGACACAGGATGAGGGACCATTGCCGAATTCAAACGCCGTTTCGAATGCATCGCCCCGGGAAGGGCGGACGGGAGCCCCTGCCCTCAGCGGGGAGAGCAGCCCAGCGCACCGGGGTGGAACT
>NW_009650081.1:613758-614090 GCF_000708025.1 Charadrius vociferus | reverse complement strand
CGCCTGCGCTCGTTATTGGCGAGGTGGGAGTCTGGCCCCCTCCGCCTGGAGCCCTCACGGCTCGCGACACTGCTCACAGCCGTGCTGCTGCTGGAAGGACGGGGGGGGATTCACATGGTGCATTTCCTGCGGCCTCACCGCCTTCATTCAGTGAGTGCAAACGTAGGTCCAGACCTGCTCCCACCCTCCGGGCTCTCGGGGGCACCAGGAACAGCTTCTGGACCAGTGCAACCCCTTGGCTCCATGCAGCCCCCCAGCCTTGTGCATGCCCCAGCCCCCTGCATCCCACCAGGCCCCTGCATCCTCCTGCCCCATGCATCCCCCCAGCCTTG
>NW_009650081.1:609045-613216 GCF_000708025.1 Charadrius vociferus | reverse complement strand
CAGCCCCCTGCATCCCCCAGCTCTGTGCATCCCCCCAGCCCCATGCATCCCCTTGGCTCCCTGCATCCCCCAGCCCCCTGCATCCCCCTGGCTTTGCGCATCCCTCCCACTGCCTCCAGTCCGGCAGCCAAGCTGGGGGCACAGGGATTTTTTTCACCAAAGGGGCACAAGCAGGTGACCGTGCCTCAAATGCCACCACACAGGTGACAGGGCACGTCGCTCAGGGACTGGCATGCCCTGGGCTGTGCAGGACGCAGGAGCTTTCCCAGGCTGCCGGTCCCACACAGGCACCATCCTGCGGGTGCTGAGCCACCCGCGATGCCCCCGCTCCCCCAGTCCTGCCCTGTGCCTGTTGAGGGTGACCGCCACCTCGCGGGAACAGCCCTCTGGAAAGGTTGGGGTTAACAGCATCCCATTGGAAAGGCTTTTATCTAAACAACAACATTATTTACAGCTCCTACCTCCTCAAGGGTAAATTTGCAGCCACATCATTAAGCACAGACAAAGGCCTTTAACCAGGCTGGGGCAGGGGTATCACCGCCCCCGGGATGGAGCCGGGGGAGACATCAGCTCCCCAGGGATGCAAACCTGGAGCTGGGACGGAGCTGGGGGAGACATCGGCTCCCCAGGGATGCAAACCTGGAGCTGGGATGGAAAGCGGGGGAGCCCAAAGTGCTCCCCGGCTTGTGGGACGGGTCGGGGGGAGGCATTAGCTCCCCAGGGATGCAAACCTGGAGCTGGAACGGAGCTGGGGGGAGACATCAGCTCCCCAGGGATGCAAACCTGGAGCTGGGACGGAGCTGGGGGAGACATCGGCTCCCCAGGGATGCAAACCTGGAGCTGCGGTGAAAAGCGGAGCATCCCAAAGTGGCCTTGTCCCTGGGTGCCACACAGGGCTGAGCCAACGCTGTCACCGCCGCCTGCTGTGAGATGGAAACCCATTAGCCGCCCGGCTGGCAGGCACCAGGAAGGGAGGCAGACCCAGAACACCCAACATCGCTCCTCCTGGGCCCGCCATCCCCGTGTCCTTCCCGCTCTCACTGCTATCCATCCTTTCGCCAGCCGTCCTGGCAGCCCATACACCAGACGACATCCCTCCCCAGCTGCAGGCACCCTCCCAGTGCGCGCCCGCTGAAACCAAACGTTCGGGGATGGGGAAAAAAGGAGCCAGGACGCTCTCAAGCTGGCTGGTCTTCGGGGCAGCTTCTCAGTTCTGCCAGGAGTAATTGAGGACCGCTTACCAGACGGAATAAACTGGCAATTACTTTAGTGGCGACAATAAAATGGGGTATCCTTCCAGCTGCGGCGTTGCCAGGGCTCGAGCACTGCGCTGCGGGGCTGTGACCTGCCCGCCAGCCCAGACCCCCGCGCAGGGGCTCGGGTGGGCTCCTGCCCTCCTTCCTCTTTTCGGACGGAAGGAAGGTGGAAGGCGAGATTGAATCCTTCTTCCCAGGGCAGCCCGCAGAGCTGGTGGTTATATTACGCAACAGAAAGCCCCTGCACCTCCCTGCAAAACGATGTGCTGCTGGAACGCCAGTTAATTCTTGCGTTCGACCTTCATAGCGTAATCAGGTTAATGTGGTTCGGGGGCTGAGCAAGCCCCATCTCCCCGCACATAATTCAATAACGGTTTGAAGAGCGAGATCCTCAGATGCTTATGTTGTCATGGAATCCATGAAATAAGATTAATCGGGGCAGAGGAAAAGAAACTGAGAAATCAGAGCCTAGTTGGGGAGGATGAGAGGAGCCGAGGAGGACTGCCATCGAATACCAATAGCGCTCTCATCTGAACATCTCCAGACCTCTTAAAACACAGAGGCACTCGCTGCCTCTTCGCGGGAGGAGCAGCGTGTCAGCCTGCACGGGGTCTCGAGTAGCAATTCACAGGTCAGGCACTTCTCCAGGAACGGAAAAGGCACCAGAAAACGCTCTGAATTATTTCTGTGTCACGGCAGCCCGCGCAGCCCCCACGCAGCCCGCGCCGCGCTGCAGGCAGCGACGCAGCTCCTGCCTCCGTCCTCGGCCGGGGCAGAGCCCCCTGCATCGCCTACGGCTCCTCACCCCATCAATGGGCCATACCGCCTTGATTAACCGCATTAATTAGGGGAACATGGGAAACTCAGGGATGAGAACTGCTATAAATCTCCTCCTGCAAAGAAGAAAATACTTCTTGAATCGATCTTGAGCGGCCGGGGAGCAATCTGCGGAGCAAAGGGCCCTGCTCCGGCGGCCGTCTGAAACGAGGGGCACATCTTGCCTGCGAGGAGCTCCTCCTTTCCAGTTAACAAAACAGCATCGATTTCTCTATACCGGGGGGCAGACGAGCGGATAATGCCCCGCACACACTTCTCCAGCTCCATCACCACCAAAGCACCAGCCGATGTAACGCAGCAGCATCTCACACATCTGTTTTCCACACCTCTTTCTCCAGCTTTGATGGTTCCCATGGAGAATCGGAAGGATGCTGCTCCGGGTCGCGGAGTGCAGGCAACGAAAAGGCGTGTTTCTGTAGGTGAAATTAGGATGCTCGGATTCAAAGGGGATCCCCGGGCTGCCACCGCCAGCTGGTCCCTCTCCCCGGGGACTCTCCCCGGCACCGATGCAGCGTTACCACCCTCCAAGTAATTTCCAGGGCACCGGAGCACCGCCAAACCGCACCGAGACAAGCGCTGCAGTACGAGCTGATCGCGGGAGGCAGCACTAAATCAAACCCACCGCTCTCATTATATATCAGAGGTGGAACCGAGCCATAACACTTGGATATGGATTTGTACATCCCCTAATTTAGAGGTGGGCTGAATTTCCCTCAGAGCCCATCTGACACACGTGCACTGGGGGGGGGGGTTGGTTTTCCAGCAGGTGGGGAAAAAAAACCCAAAGATTTTAAAAGGAAGGAGAGCTACTTCCTTCTTAGGCCTCCTTAATGTTGCTGGGAACATCTTACAGCAGAAATCACTCCAGAGATCATTTAGACACGCTTAGCTGATAATTTAAGCTTATAATTAAAAAATGATTTATTGACATAAGCTTTAGTGGAAGAAGTTGTTAGAATTTCATGTTAAATCTATAAAAGTCCTCATTCACATCCTTTAGACTCGAGGATTATTTATAACAAGCCCTTATTACCTAGAGGGGTGGGGTGAGAATAAAATCTCTCTACCTGCTCCATTTCCCCCACGGGGATAAATCCTTCTCGGTTAATACTCAGACGGGGTAGGACCTGAGGAACTGTTTCACTTTCACACTTCATCATGCGCGCCCTTAATCAGTTCGGCAGGATTTCCTCCGCTCATTAGAGGAGGCAAAGCCAAGCGTCTCGGCTCCCTGCGTGGTGCCCGTGGCTGTACAAGGCAGCCGAGCCGGCTGAGGGCAGGGACAGCATCCGCCGGTGCCACAGGGACAGAAGGAGGCAGGGAGGGACCTGGTGAAAAATCCCACTGCTACGTGCCACCAGGAAAGACGCCTTGCCCGTCCTTCAGAGCAGGCAGCTCACAACCCACCGGGTGCTCTACGAGGTTTAAAAACTCAAGTTTTTATCTCCGGGGGGTGCCCGGCTGGGAAAGGACTTTAGGGAGTCATCCAGTCTGGCCAGGACTGCCCATCCGCGCCAGCGTCACCCAAAGCTGGTGGAGATGGGGAAGACCTGGTCCTGCTGGAGACCCAGGGAGGTGGGCAACTCTTCCCGCCGCCCTCCGTATTTGAAAATATCGCATCAAAATGAAGGTGGAGCATTGAATATCTACGGCTGTGAGCAAAATATCTACCATCCTGTGGCACGCAGAGGCGGGCAGCGGCTGCGGCAGGAGGAGTGCCCTGGGGGGGCTGCTGCTGTGTCTATAGGACCTCCAAGAAAAGCATTTTCCTCTGCCCAGCCCCCAGCCCGAGCTCCAGCCGTCCCCCAGCGACAGCCCCTCGGCCGCAGGAAGATGACAATTAGAGCAAACATCTTTTGCAAGATAAGGAAAAGGTTGTTTCCTGCAGACTTCACAACAGGGACTGTTCTTGGCAAGGCCAGAAGAAACCCGGGGAAATGCCGTTGGTCGCAGCGAAGTTGCTCCTTTTTCCTTTTTAACAGTTGTTTTAGGTCAAAGTCTTTCTTGCGTGCTCTAAATACGCTCTGTCAACAGCAGTGAGGCAAGCAGGAGACATGGCACGTGACGGCCTTCTGCTA
>NW_009650081.1:608601-609009 GCF_000708025.1 Charadrius vociferus | reverse complement strand
CTCTGCGCAGTGCCCACAAATCCACCTGATGGGAGAAGGTAAATATTTCCCAAGCTGACGATCTCCCAGAGGAATGCTTGCACATCACTCAGCTATGCTGGAAATGAATCACCTTTCAAATATTTGCTTTATCTTCCCTTACCGTATAATTACCATCTCGACTCCCCCACCAATTTTATTTGGTGAGCAGTTAAATAGTCGGCCTTTAAACCCACGACGGAGGCAGCTCAGCCTGAAAGCGCCGAAGGAGCGGGGATGCTGCGGGAAGACAGAGCCCAGACTACAGCTTCCATCATGCACTTTTCCCCGGGGGACTGCAGCCCATGCCCGATCCCAGCCTCCTCCGATCCCAGCCTCTCCGATCCCAGCCTCCCCGATCCCAGCCTACTCCGATCCCCGCCTCTCCCG
>NW_009650081.1:605679-608082 GCF_000708025.1 Charadrius vociferus | reverse complement strand
CTCCGATCCCAGCCTCCTCCGAGCCGCAGCAGCCGCAGTGCCGGCTGACAGCCCCCAAACCTGCCCGAAAACCGAGACAAAACCCCCAAGCCCCCCATCCTGGGGACACCCCGCTCACCCCTCTGCGGCCACAGCCACCCTCCTCACCCCCCCGTCAGAAAAGTTGCGATCTAAGCGGCTGTAGCAGTGAATTATATGGCTTTAATTAGTATTTAATTTAGATTGGAGAAGATAACTATTATATGTTTACTAAATATCAATTAATTGTTCAAGATATATTTGTCGCAGCTCACAACAATGCGATAGATGTGTATCGCGCCTCCATTAAACCTAAACAAACACGTGCTTTTAACAAACAATCAGCTTTTAAAGTGTAATAGCTATTCCGCGAGATGAAATTAAAAGATTAGCCAGAGCCGGTGCGCGATTTTGACGCCGGGTGAGAGAGCCGAGCAGCGGAGGGGCCGGGAAACAACCGGCGCTTGGTCCCCTGGGCATCTCCACCAGCATCCCCACCCAGCGCCGGGTGGTCCGGGATGTCCTGAGCATCTTTCGCAGGCGGGAGCACTCCTACGTCCCGTGTGTTAAAGGCAGTCAAGTGTGAGGCAGAATATGAAACCGATGCTCGATCAGCAGTACGCGGATGAGAGGGGACTGTCACAAACAATGACTTTCTTTATCCCTTTGCGTTTTGTTCCCATGGCATGAAGGTCAGGAGGAAAGTCGATTTATTAAAGCATAAACAAAATGCATAAATGCTTATGGTAATTCCACTTCCGTTAAAAATACCGGTTATTTTTAAAGCTACTTTAAATTATCTCCTTTCTAATGAAAACTCACATGTAATCTGTTAGTGAGGGATGTCTGTTGAACCATGAATTATTCAAAGAAGTCTCTGTTCTGTTATCTGGAGTCTCTGGAGATTATTCCCACCATTGTCCGTTGTGATGGGTCATTATGCACTCTGTGAATTTAATCTTTTAGGCTATCCAGCAGCACAGAAAAAATGTATGAATAACAATTTTCCTGTAATAACCTTCAACTAACCTTTCAACCAGAGTGAGTAATTCCAATCCTATTTTCACATCAATAGGAGAGTCAAAGCTAGGCAATTATCTCTTATCTGTTCCATAACCCTCCCCCTTTAATTTTTAAAAAGGATGTTAAAGTACTTACTGGAGGCAAGAAGAAGAAAGGAGGCTGGAATGAAGTATGGGCAAATTTTGATGAACAGTGATAGGGGTGCGGTTTAGATAATTATTAATTTCTCCCCTCCCCCCCCCATTTTGCCGCATTCCTCCGTTCCCAGTGGCACACCAGTTGCCTCACCCACGTCCCTGCTGGGGCAGGGGGAGGAACACCCCTCCAAGCCCACAGTTTCCCCCTTTTTGCCCTCTATCCCTCCAGGAAAAGGTCCCCGAGTGGGGGCAACCTGGGGCCCGGGGGGCTCTGGGGCACATTCGGCTCCTGGGGTGCCCGGGCGGCTCTTTGGAGGGGTGACAGAGCCCAAACCCGCTCACCACCATCCCCCAAACCCCAACCTTGCTCCCCGGGGATGGGAAGGCAGAGGGGAACGGGACACGCGTCCCACCAGCATCAGGCGAGGGTTACCCGGAGGCGCTGGCATCCCCGGGGGGGGTCCTCGGGGGACGGACGGACACAGGACGTGACTTTGCAGGGAGGTTTCAGGCGGCACTAAGGAAGCGCTGGTGAATCCCCCGTCTGTTTGCCGGGGCGGGCACCGCACCAGCCGTGTTTGAAGGTCAGAGGTTTGTGATGATAAGCCAAGAATGAGTAAGGCGATTGCCAGCCTCCAGCTCTCCGCTGGGAATTCCTATCGGCTGAACTCCGGAAAAAAAACCCAAACCAAACCAAACCAAAAACCACTGCAAAGCTCAGGAAGGGACATTTTGTCAGCGAGGGAGGCTCAGCCGGGGGTAGGAGCTGCGGGCTGGGGACCGGGACCTCCCCGTTTCAGCCCCATTACTGAATGTGGTGGGACCGGGGAAGGAAATGGGAGCGGGGAGAAGCGCCCAGGCACGGCTGTGCCCCCCCCAGCCGTGCCCCGCTCTCCCACCTGCTCCAAGCACCTTTCCCACCGGGTGGGATGCGGGGAGGACGGGATAACGGCTCCCCCGTTGCTGCCAGGCAGCGTCCCCGGCACACCGCGGATGCCGATGTCTCACCGTATCTTTCATCTGCCGCACCGAACCTCTGTTCACGAGGCCTTTCAGGATCACGGAATCACGGAATCTCCAGAGTTGGAAGGGCCCTGTAGAGACCACCCAGTCCCACTCCCCTGCTAAAGCAGGACTGCCCGGAGCACAGCGCTCAGGACTGCATCCATCGGGTCTCGAAAACCTCCAGAGAAGGGACTCCCCCACCCCCCCCGGCAGACTGTGC
>NW_009650081.1:603964-604860 GCF_000708025.1 Charadrius vociferus | reverse complement strand
CCCATCCCGCGTCCCCCCCCCATCCCGCAGCCACGCAAACAGCGCAGCCCGAGCCCCGCACCGCCGCTCCTCTCCCTCCCGACGGGGATTCCTGGTGTGACTTTGCTGACGGAGAAAACCTGGAACATCTGCTCTGAATTAAAAGGCCCCCGGTTCTCGAGGTCAAGGCTGCGGCGCTGGCGGAGCCGCCTGTCCCACCCGGGCCAGTTTGGGCCCCTCTTAAAATGTGGATTATTACACATACGCAGACACACATAGAGAGAGAGAGAGAGCAAGAGTTGCAACCTGGCGGAGCCTGTGCGTGCCCTGGCTCCAGCTGTCGTTGCTGAGAACACAACAGCATCCACCAACGCAAATCCCCTTCCCCAGTAAGTGTATAAAATTGCCCAATTTGCACTTGCTATTTCCTTCAGGAACAGGAATATCGCCGGAGTAATCTCAGCCGGATCGCCAGCGCTGCGTGGCAGAAGGATCGCATTTGAAAGTCTAATGACGGACATATTCCTCTTAATCAGAACAGTAATTTCATGGGCAAAACACCCCATTGTTTTGCAGAAAATGGCAACCGGGAAACAAGAATGCCGCGCTAAACATTAATTGTATCAGTGCCCGGGCATTTAAGAGAGCGGGGACTTCTCAGAGCCACGCACACCCCAGTTTTTGGGACAGTTGTCTTTAAGAGCCCTGGAAGTGGATGAGAAGGCTGATCTGCCGCCAGCTGGCAGGCTGGCGCGCTCCGCATAAATGCAGGCTATTGTTCAGGGCTTTTCCAACAGCACCATCGAGCAGAGAGGGAAGAAAAAGAAATAGAAAAAAATAAAATAATAAAAAAAAAAAATAATCAGCTGGCAGCGCAGAGGCGAGGGCGGGAAGAGGGATGCTCAGCGCACGGGGCT
>NW_009650081.1:602766-603953 GCF_000708025.1 Charadrius vociferus | reverse complement strand
GGCGCCCCCCCCGCCGGGGGGGTGGCCGAGGTGCCCCCGCCAGGCGGAGGGGTGCTGGGTTCACCCCTCGCATCCCGCTGGCGGTCGAGGACTCATCCTGCCCGGCCGGCACCCCTGGCCAGCGGGCAGCCCCGCGGGGAGCCGGTTGGGCTTCTCCAGACCTGGGAGGCACCGGCTGCGCACGCCATCCATCAGCGGAGGAAATCAGCGCCCGGCTCGCTGGGCAAAGTTAACAGTCAGACCTTGTTTTGGGGGGAAATTCTTTCACCATGAGCTTCCCCGGCAGTGCATCTGTGCAAACCGCCCGGGCTTTGCCCGTACATGGTCAGGCGCGACCGTTCCCCGGCCCCGGCGCAGCCGGAGCGGAGCGTCCACGCTGCCTGCTCCCGTCGACAGCAGATTGTGTGAGCCCCGACCTGTTTATTCTCCGTATTGCACGCACTCCCCCGTTCACGCCGCTTTAAGCCGATTAGAGATCGGTAGGTGTTGCTCAAATGCACTTGCCGCGCGTGTCCCGACACGTCTGCCGCGCCGTAACGCCTGTCTGGCCGGCAGAAATGTTTGAGCGATGCTGGCCAAGTCTCTATAAATTACTTCTTAGTCACCCAGACTAAGATCTCCGTGCCACATCTCAAAAATAGCTGTAGGCTGAGAACAGACTTCTAAAAAGCAATTAAAAAGGCCCAGAAAGTAAACAGAGAAGGGTGAAAACTGAGAAGTTGGAGCTCTGCTGGGTCAGCTTATAAACGCCGTGCAATCTTCTATTGAGGGGGTGGGCAATAAATCAGGGCCCCTGTGAAGAGCCCGGTGAGGTGCGTTTGTCATGCTGGATGTCCCGGGAGAGGAGAGCGGCTCCGCAGGCAGCATTGCCTCCATGCCCCGCGAAGGTTGGCGTGGGCAGAGCGGGGCTCTCGGAGCGGCGGCAGGAGGAGGAGACGGCGTCCAGCGCCTGCAGCCCTTGGGGGGGCTCTGTTGTTTGCTTCTTCCATTTATTTAATCCTCAATTCAAAGTAGTAGGAGGGCTGCGTTCTGGAGGAGTGCTGGTGTGGGTGAGCACCCGGACCTGTGTGCTGCCGGGGGCTTGGGGACATCTCCATCTCCATCTCCATCTCCATCTCCATCTCCATCTCCATCTCCATCTCCATCTCCATCTCCATCCCCATCCCATCCCCATCCCCATCCCCATC
>NW_009650081.1:588193-602346 GCF_000708025.1 Charadrius vociferus | reverse complement strand
CATCCCCATCCCATCCCATCCCATCCCCATCCCCATCCCCATCCCCATCCCCATCCCCATCCCCATCTCCATCCCCATCCCCATCCCCATCCCCATCCCCATCCCTGCAAACCCACCGGCCTCAACTGATACCTTGCGTGAGGCCCCCACCAACATGTACCAGCCCCCCCTCTCACGGGTGACCAAGCATCGCTTCCCGAAGACCTGAGGACCACGTGGGCTCCCCGAGATGTTGTGAGCCAGCCGGTGTGCCCAGCAGCTGTGCCACAAGGGCACTGTCCCCCACGGGTGGGCAACCCAAGGCTTCCTCTGCCCACGGACCCAGCACAGAACTCTCCGTTGGGGTCTCATCCGCTGATATTTCTGGACTCCTCAGACATGAATTCACCCAGACACCAACGCTGGAGCGAGACCCAGCACTTGTGATGGAAAATTATGCCCTATCAACAACTGTGCTTCCTCCAGAGGAACAGAGTATGTGGTTTAATGACTCCGGTTGGCTCTAAGGCCTGAAACACAATTGTGCTGCCCGTGGCCAAATTTCCACTCAGACAATTCATAAAAGTGCAGTCGCACGCCCAGGCTTACGGGTGTCTGGCTGCTCGTCCCCGAAGCCCCCGCGGGAGCTGGCAGCCCGTGCCCCGAGCGCTCAGCCCCCGGCACCGGGGGAACCCGGGACGCGGGGGTCAGCCCTCTCCGTCGGCACGGGGCAGTGGGCTCAAGGAGGGTCACTCGGGAGGTCCCACCACCCACCGGGCTGGGCGCGCTGCAGATGCAGCAGATGATGGACGAGGCGGCACCGGGGCACGGCAGCCTGAGCGCCTGCTGTGGTGCCATGGAGAGGACCATGGATGGGGTGGACAGGCAACTTGACATCCCAACGGTGGCAAGAGAAGCAGTACTGCAGGCAAAACTTGGAACACTGTGCCCGTCCTCCCTGTTGAGATCTGCACGTGCTGCCTGGGCTGGGAGAAGCTGTCATCTCATGCAACTAGTTTCCACTTGGGCGGAGGGGAAGAAACACCACCTTGGAAGAGCCGTCGAGAAGAACAGGAGGGCTGTCTCCTCATGGGAAGTTATCTGAGAGCAGAGAGGGTTGGTGAACGCCTGGCCAAAGCCAGCTCTGCTGAGTCAGCACTGCAGACGAAGCCCACCGCAGCACAGATGGGCAGGAACACTTAAAGCTCCTCTTTGGAGCCACCTTCACCCACAGGCCCCATGGCTGGGGTAAAGAGCAGAGCATCAGACACTGGAGTCCTGTCCCTCCGCACCGCTGAGAGACGGAGATGTGCCCACTGGCTTACCAGAGGGGCTCTGCTGCGCCCTGCCCTGCTTCCCCTGGTTTAGAATCACAGACTGGTTTGGGTTGGAAGAGACCTTGAAGACCACCCAGTGCCACCCCCTGCCCTGGGCAGGGCCACCTCCCCCCAGCCCAGGTTGCTCCAAGCCCCGTCCAACCTGGCCTTGAACACCTCCAGGGATGGGGCAGCCACAGCTTCTCGGGGCAACCTGCCCCAGGGGCTCACCGCCCGCACAGGGAGACAGTTCTTCCTCACATCTCATCTCCATCTGCCCTCTGCCCGTCTGAAGCCATTCCCCCTCGTCCCATCACTCCATGCCCTTGGAAAAAGTCCCTCCCCAGCTCTCCTGGAGCTCCTTTAGGCACTGGAAGGGGCTCTGAGCTCTCCCCAGAAGTCTCCTCCGGGCCGACCCCCCGCAAGCCTCAGCCTGTTTTGCGGCAGCAGCGGCAATCAGAGCTGGAGCCAACACTCCCCCTTCCTCAGTTCCATCTGTCCCATCGAATTGCAGAGCAAAATGCCCCAAAATACTTTATTCCCCGGTCTGGTGGCGCAGAGCAGGAGCTAATTTGCCGGCACGGCTTTGCGCCCATCCATCCCGCTCGTTCCAGCGGTGGCAGTGGCTGGGGCAGAGCAAACGCTAATGAGGCAGCAAAGACAAACATTTTGTCAGCAGTGACAGAGGTGAGCTGTTATTAAAGCAACTAAAAAAGAAAAAAAAAAGAAAAGAAAGAAAGAAAAAAAATTAATTGGGAGAGCTTCCAAAGGAGCCCTTGCGCTGAAGGGGAGGGCGCAGCGGGGAGGCAGGTGTCCTCACCCGCCCAAGGAGAGCCAGCGAAAGCCAACGGCAAGCAGGTAATTTTAGAGACAGTGATTTAGAGCGAAGCACAGAGAGGATTTCGGAAACCATGGTACCGGGTCCCCACGGTGCTCATTAAGGTTGTACAGATTGCATTTCCCATCTCCCTGCTAGCCCTCCAAAGTGCCCGTTATTAATTCATAAAAACATTGCAAGAGTGATTGAATCCAATGATTACTGGAGCAGGCAAACACAAGAGATGGTAAAATATTCTGTCTCTCTCTATCAAGACTCTCCAAAAACAAAAAAAAAAAAAAAAAAAGGGGAAAAAAAAAAAGTGTTGTGAAATATTAATCAGAGCTGTTTGCCCCTGGGCAGAAAGCGGGGAACGGTGCAATCAATGCAGCGCGAGCTTTCCCAGTGACATCTATTTGAGAAGCTGATTACTGTGGGTAAACATAACTAAATATTCTGGATCTCTGGATTTCACCTCTTGTGTCGCCGCTAAAATCCGATTCCCTTATCATCCCTCCGCAGGCACGGCCCCGGGGGAATCCGGCGGCGCTGCTCCCGCTGCAGCTGGCGGCGGGGCGAGCGGAGGGACGGGGTCTGACGCGGATTGCTTCAATTGCATTATAAACATTAGCCGGGGGGATGAGCGCCTGAAAGGCGTTGCAGGAGCCCTGGGCAGACCAGAGGATTTATTGCCTGCTACGATCCCGGAAAGTGTAACTAATGGATTGAAGACACATAGGGAGTGCAAACAATTAATAGAAAATTACCAGAAAGCAGCGTATTAGCATCATTACAGCCAGATCTGGAAGTGCCGTCCCACGGGTCCCCCACCGATGTCCCCCGGCTGCACAGACCGGGCAAGGACACCTCCGCCGCCCCCGGCAATAACCCCGCGCTCCTAATGAAGCTCTCACCACGGAGGTTGCTGTTAATTAGCCACGTAGCCTAACGTACTTGTTTCAAATATAATTGAATTTAATAGAACCGTCCACGTCGTCGTTTCTCGGTGGCCGGGCTCTCGCGGTGCACCCAGGCACCGGTGGACACGGGCTGTGGAGGGCAGCGCCGGGGCGGCAGAGCAGGCAGGGTGCTGCCCGCGTCCCCACGCATCACCAACTTGCCTTGCCCTACCTTTCAACAGAAAGGTAATTTCCCTTTTATTTTTATTTATTTTTTTTTTTACCCCCAGGCTTGTCAATCATCTATCAAAAAGCAGAAAACTTTGGGCTGAGAAAGGGTTGGTTTTTTTTTTCCAGCAACCAAAAATATCAGAGAATCCTTTTTTTTTTTTTTATGAAAACCTCCGATTTTCTCAATAGAAGAAGAGAAATCATTTTCGCACAAAGCCATTTTTTCTTCGGAAAAAAAAAAAAACCAACCAAAAAACTTCAGTAAAATTTTCAGCTGGCTCTCGTTCTCAGGAAGCTGTTAATTACTTGTCATGCACTTTTAAAATAATTCTCCCCTCTTCCAACCTTGGCCCACACAGGCTCTGCTTCCCCCCGCCGCTCGAAATGCCTCGGCGCAGCCAAAGCAAACGACTCTGGGAGCGTAACATGCATCTCTCCCAGATGTTCGGGCATTAAACCGAGCGTTAGGAAATGTGTGCGAGAGTGATGATGGACTCCTTTCATTGTCAGGCTTTCCTGGCTTGGCAGTAACGCCGGGGCTGGCGCTGATACGACGGGACGAGAAGCCGTAAGGACGTTGATGGAGCGGTGCGGGAGCACCAGCCGTTTCCAGGAATGTTTTTGCTAAACATGGTGTTTTGCTTTCAGCCGTGCTGGCTCGGATGAGGAGGACTTTCCCAGAGCAGAGAGCTCCTCGCGGAGCAGCAGGCAGGGCTGCAGCCCGGCATCGCCGTGCGGGCGGCGCACGGGGAATTTCTTTCTCTGCAGGGCTTCCTCCTGCCCGGGGAGCAAAAGATACCTCGAGGCGGGGTGATGCTAAGCCTGGGAGAGCTTTTTTTTCTTCTCTTTTTCTCATAAATGAGGGTCAGACTTTTCTCTCGCCAAGCTGTGAACCCCCAAACAAGCCATCAAAATGAACAAACCTACAAAACCCGAACGACTTACTCCCTCTGGGTGTGCGTGACCCAGACGAAACACAAATGGGCATTTTTTGGTTTGCTTTGGGGTGAATTTTTCCTGGACTTACAGCCATGGAAACTGTGCTCTCTTTATCCAAAGCTCATATATAACCTGCTAATTATCACACTGCCCGGCCAATAGAGTAACTTTTCCCCATACTCACGTAACTGTGACTTGCTTTTTCTGACTGCACTACTCGCCCTGTACATACCGTTCTTTCCAACTCATTCCAACCCTGGACCGTTTGGGGACAATACCAACCACAAGGCGTGCGCTGCATGGCAAGCACTGCTAGGTTTCTCCCATCCCTTGACACCAGCTACCCCAGAGCGGCTCCTTCCCCAGGTCCTCCATCCTCCCATAAGGCTGAGTGGTCACACACGCCGATGTTAAACGCTCACCCTGACATCAGCATCTTCAGCCTTCCTGGATTTCCCTGGGCTGCCTTGGGTTTGGGCTCATAGAATCACAGACTGGTTTGGGTTGGAAGGGACCTTGAAGACCACCCAGTGCCACCCCTGCCCTGGGCAGGGCCACCTCCCCCCAGCCCAGGTTGCTCCAAGCCCCGTCCAACCTGGCCTTGAACACCTCCAGGGATGGGGCAGCCACAGCTTCTCGGGGCAACCTGCCCCAGGGGCTCACCGCCCGCACAGGGAGACAGTTCTTCCTCACATCTCACCTCCATCTGCCCTCTGCCCGTCTGAAGCCATTCCCCCTCGTCCCATCACTCCATGCCCTTGGAAAAAGTCCCTCCCCAGCTCTCCTGGAGCCCCTTTAGGCACTGGAAGGGGCTCTGAGCTCTCCCCTTTTTGGCCTTCTCTTCTCCAGGCTGAACCCCCCCAACTCTCCCAGCCTGTCCTCATAGGAGAGGTTCTCCAGAACTCAGATAATCTTTTCCTGCAACAAGTTCATGGGGGGTGGACAGTCCCTCCCTCGCCAGCAGACAGAGTGGCGGGGCCAAGCCAAGCCCTGCGGTCCCCACTGAACCCACCACAGTAGGCTGAAAACAACCCTGGACATCTTTATGAGGTTACCTCAGAGCATCTTTCTTTCTGCTGAGAGGTTCAAATCCTGCAGCGCTCGGACAGGCGGCTGAAGCACTTTGTGTTTAATTGCAGAGGAGTGCACATTTTATAGATACAAAAATTTGTACCACTTAAGTCCCATTAGGAGAAGACAGCACCGAATGTGAAAGGCAGCATTATCCTTACGTAACAATGAAATTAAATATTTGGAGCAGTAAATAGAGATGGGCTGATCTCAAGAGGGCTGGACATTAAGTCCAGTTCAACTAAGTGCTCGGATGATTTAAACCACTTGTGTGTACAACCCCAGGCTGGGGAATCCCAGGGGAACCCGTGTGAAAACTTTCGCCTGTCCTGAATTTCAGTGGACGAGCGAGAACGACTTTTCCTGTGGTGCTTCAGTGTTTTTCATTCCAGGTCCCCGAAGAAAACAGGAAGCGCGGAGTCGGGTGGGAAGAAGCCAGACACATTTTTGACCTAATAAAAAGGTCCTATTCAACAGCCAGGCAAAGCCAGCTGCAGTTTGCCCTTATCCTGCCTGCTCCTAGATCCTGCAGCATCCCCCGCCACAGTGCAGGGGATGGGACAAAATGCCTAAAAAGGACCAATGCCGCCCTGAAATCTGAACTAGAAGAGAGGGGACGCCAGCCCACTGCAGCTCCCACGCTCACCGCTCGCAGGGATGTGCATGGTTTACCCCGAAACCATCTGCCCGCCGGCCGGCGACGCTGCCTGCACTCACCCTGCCTGACCCCTGTGAGGCCGCGGTGGCTCAGAGGTGGCTTTGACCCTCTTGCAGCCCTGGGTGGAGGTACTCGGCAGGGCTGCGACCTGCCCGTGCTGCTGTAAGGACAGCCGAGGCGATGTCCCGTTGCCAGCCCGAATCCCGGACTGCGGGAGAGCACCGCTCCCGCGCTACCCCGCAGTCCAGCCTTGCACCCGCGGATGCGAAGTGACGGATTTGAATAACGACAATCATTTACATGTGGCTCCAAATTACGCATGCACATATTTTTTCTCCTCTCTCCTGCGAGCTGAGCTGGCAGCGCAGGGATGAGCTCGTGGCCGCCTGTCAGAGCCCCAAGCTCAGAGCAGAGGGGACAATTACTCGGGGACTTGTTTGAGCAGGACCAGACCTGTTGCTGTTCTTCCTGCTGCCCAACTCTGACATTCTCAGAGGAAAAAAAAACAAAACCCAACCCTGAATGCGCTCCTCGACTCATCATCGCTTACCGCTTCCGTCACTTTGGACCCCAGGATAATCCTCGCTGGAACAACACGGGCACTCTCGGTGCATTGCTCCAAAACCCAAGAGCGGCATCACGCCAGGCGCCGTGGGACTTTGTGGACCCTGTTTCAGGGAGGTGAAAGCCAGTGCCCGGACTGGCCCTTGCAGGGATGGCCAGCACGTGGGATGCTCCCCTGGGAACCGGAGGATTTGCCCAGGTTTGTGCTTGGCCCCCGGCGTCCAGGGTAACCCCAACCACCACGCGGGGACCTGCCCTGGACACCTCTGTTGAGCAGCCCCGGAGGATGGCATGTGCCATCCACAGTCGGTGCCCCCCACCATTCCTATTCAGTGCGTGCACCCGGAGCTCTGTGCAGCTCCATCCATCACACCACCCACTCGCACACCCCACGAGCACCTGGATCACCTTCTGCTCTGGAAAACCTCTCCGCAATGCAGTGACGCCAAGCTGGCAGCAGTCTTGCCCATGCCCAGCGGACCCCGAGCACTCTCCCTGGCTGCCGAGGACCTGTAGGTCTTGGGGCTGGGAGAATGCTGTGGTCCCAGTGGGATGCTGAACTGGGAGCGCGAAAGGAGCTTCAGGAGCAATGGATGCAGCCTGCAAGCTCCGGCGAACTCGCAGCAAGCTCCGCGGGCGCCCCGGCGGTGGCAGCCTGGACCAGCTCCTCCGCTGCCTCCCCACCGCCCTGCTCCTCAGGAAGCCTCTCAGCAAGCCTCTCCCTTCAAAGAACAACTCGTATATATATTTTCCTAAACAAACAAGGCCGACCGCGAGGTATTCCCCAAAGAAACTTTCAAAAGCAGGATCTCGTTTGTACCGAGGAAGAGGGTATGCAAATGCGGCAGCTGTCTGAAGCTGCGCGCAGCGACAGGGATACGTTTAATATCTGCGCCCGGTGATGGAGCCCGGTCGAGGCAAAACCGCTTACATCAGTGAGCGCGTGGTTTTAAGCGCTGAACTTGCTGTTACTGCTGCTAACGGGAGAACAGCCCCATTAGCACCGACCTGCGCAGGCGAGGCAAGGCGCTCGCTCGGAGATCGCTGCAGAAACAACAGAACGCAGAATGCAGCAGAAAGGCTAAAATTAAAAACCTCCAGGAAAAGGGGGTGAAGCAGAGCGCTCGTTAGCAAGACGAAGCCAACATCCAATAAAACGACATTTTGCTTTTCAACACATTGCGCTTGGAGGGGTTTCCCTCCTTGGCAATTGAGTTGCTGCTTGTAGGTACTTTCCCTTCTGCTCAGTCACCAAGCCCAGTCTCATTATTGCATTTTTAATTATATTTCTTTTTTACAGTGAGACTGGAATTGAAGTTTCCACTCAGAGACCGTAAGCGGTGATTGGCGGCCATTCCCATTAATAAACCACATTTGGTCGGCGGTCGCTCGCAGCACGGCCATCGCCTTAGCTCGTCTCCAGCAACAAGATGACCGTTGGCTTATTTCTTCAAATCCTGGTGAATCCCAAAAGGTTTGTGAAATGCAGCGTGTCTGGATAGTCGCTTAAGGAGACAGGTCAGTCATTATTTAGCCCTCTCCCATTCAAAGGGTTTCAGCCGGCCAACCGATGAGTAAAACCAGGACAACGCTGCAAGCATCAAAACCACAGCCAAAGCCCAATTCCCAGACGACAGTAAAGCTCATTCATCCCCGAAGGATGACGGCAGGGAGAGGAATCGTGATCGGTTCACAAATGACTTTCAGAATAAACAAAGGACTAAAGTCATTTGATAATGTATTTGCCATTAATGGTGTGTCCAGTTCCAGCTCCAATGGACGGAAAGGGAGAGGGCAGCTGGCAAAAGCCTCACTCTTGTTGACACAAGTCCTGTCGCATGTTTTAATGGACAAATTAAATCCCGATATTGCAGAAAGAAAATCACTTGCAGCTCCGATGTTCCAGAGCCACCGTGGTGGAAGGGCAGAGGGACGATATGACCTCATGGCCCTGAGGGAGCCGCATTCATTCTTCTCCTTTTTTTTTTTTCCAAAAGATTGGAAAAGTTGAAGAAACGGGAGCATGGTTCTCCCAGACTGGAGCATTAAACGCTCATTCGAATTTCACCAGAAGAATTGACGTAAGGAGATGCTCGCCTTCCAGAAACCGTCCATCCTCGGGGAACCAGCTCTCCTGGGAATCGGGAGAGGGGCAGAGCCCGGCCACACTGCAAATTCAGTGAGAATTTGTCAAAATTTTCGGCAAAAGCCCTGCTGAGGCTTTGGTCCAACTAAAGCCAACCCTATTTGAGCACCATCCCGAACGTCTGGGGTTTGCTTAGATAAATGGTTCCGCTTTTGGGTTGCGTTAAATAAATAAATATGTTTTGAAGCTGCTAAAGTGTTTTAAAAATTCATTGAAGAGAAGGAGCCTGGCGAGAGGCAGCCGAGAGCAGAGATTGCAGTCTGAAAGCCTTTTCCATCCCGAGTCACCGCTCTGATTTGCGCAGAAGAAAACGGTGAGCTCTCCTCGCAAACCCCACCAGGCAGCACCAACCCCCGCCGTATGGGTGGAGAAAATTTCAAGGGACGTAATTAATAAGAACGAATTAACCTCATGAAATGCGCTCGTTGCTGGTGGCCCGGCACGTTTATTGACCGAGTCCTGTACGAGGCAGTTTCCTCTCCGTCTCCCTCTTTCCCGTCGCCCGCACGCCCGGCTGCAGATAAGGCAGCGGAGGCAGCTCCGGCACTTTAAGGAGATGTGGGGACACAGAGGGGATAAGCCAGACAAAGCACTTCACATGGTCCACTACACCTTTAATGTACAGAAAGTAATTAAAATGGGAGACAAATTCATCATCAGTCAGTTCAGTTCAAAGTGCAGCCAGGCTGTATCTTCCTTATGCATGGGCAGCGTGATGTGCATATCCGTCATAAAACCTGCATTAAAAATTAGTCAAAGCTGTTAGTACATCACAGCAGACCAGATGGTTTATGCTCTGAAGTGTTTCAGGAACCTCATTTTATTATACATGAATGCCTCATGTCGTAGGCCCGGGCTGATATTTTCATTAAACACACTCCACAAAGCATTACAGCTCTCTTGTCATTTTATTCAGCACGGATGATTTCTTGCACACAGGCTTTACGGTCGCGGCTTGTCGCGGCTGCTCCCGCGGCACGGCACGGCACGGCTCAGCTCGCCGCAGGCACGGCACGGCTTCCGACAGCCCCTGGTGCAGATGTGCCCGAAATCCGCCCCGCAGCATCCCGCAGAGCTGCCTGCACCGCCGTGCGTGCCGCTGGGTGGCTGCTGCGCTTTTTGGGGATGCGCCCCGCAAGGCAACCTCCCATCCCCAAATATCCCCAAAAGAGGAGCTCTCCGGCTGCCTTCAGTGTGGTTTTTCCTCAAGCCAAGCCACACACGCTGTCACAGCCGTGGGGATATCCCCAGCGCATCCCCCGGGAGCTCTGCCCAAGCCGCTCGGCTGGGGAAGGGCATCTGGTAGAGAGAGGCAACAGGAAACAAAGAGTGGTTGGTAAAATCTTAATTAATAACTGCAAAGGTGATCCCAGCATCCCAGGGTGGTGGGGGCTGGAAGGGCCCTCTGGAGCTCCCCCATCCCACCCCCCGCCAGAGCAGGGGCACCTCCAGCAGTGGCACAGGACGGCGTCCAGGCGGGTTTGGGATGGCTCCAGAGGGGGAGACTCCCCCACCTCTCTGGGCAGCCTCTGCCACTGCTCTGCCGCCCTCACAGCAGAGAAGGCCCTCCTCTATTTTTGGGTAATAGCTATTCGGCATTTTAGATTAAGTTTAAATTGGCTCAGGTCATGTGTGTTATAATTTAAAATTTGTTATCTGAGCTCAATAGTCCATTAAAAAAAAATACCTCACTGCTGAGAACAATTCAAAATGATCACGTTCACTAAAACGAGTCCCGAGACGGAAAAAGAGGGAACAAAATAACATTTTATACCTAAGACGGTGATCCCTTCAGGTCAAAGGGAAGTGCAGGCAGCACGGCGTGGCTGCAAGGTCCGTATCAGGGCTGGGGACAACACGATGAAGGGGAATAAACACCCCAATGAATTCCACAACTATGAACTGATTTTATTATTATTATTTTTTCCCCCTAGTTTTCCTTCTGCAGCTAAGGTAAACAACTTAGATCGGATGAGGGGTGCAGAGATGGACGGTTTGTGCTGCCTCAGGCTCGGCGAGGTTGCCGGCAGCCGGAGGCACCCGTCGGCATGGCTGGTGGGAACCCCTCGGTGCCCAGCGGCGCTGGGTGATGAACCCCGAATCCACAGCCAGGCTGGGCCCTGGGCGTCCTCCCGTTCGAGCAGGAGTTTCTGCAGGAGAGGCAGTGCCGGAGGAAGGCACGGGTCCCAGGACCGCTCCTGCCCTGATGCCGGGGCTTGGGTGGGAACTCGCTGCTGGGACATCACCCAAAGCCGCCTCCCCATCATCCACATTGCCGGCGTAACGCCACCTTTGGATTAGCCCGGGCCACCCGGATGGCAGTGGTACCCATGGCATGGGTTTGAGGTTCCTGAGAGCAGGAGCAAGTGGGTCTGGAAGGCAGGAGAGCCTGAATCCAGCCCTGGCTTTCCCGGGGGCCAGTGGTCCCTCGCTGCCCACCCCTGCCCAGCCACCCCACGGCACAGCCTCCTGCCCCCAGCGCTCCACACCACACACGGCACGGACAGGAACAAGCTCTGTTGAATGTAGGCCAATTTTTTTCAGGTAGGACCGGAAAGACCACAGAGCCCAGCCTGTCACGCCATAAAATCCCACTTTCAGCCTCCATCTTGACACATCTCCAAGGGGATGCCAGTGGATCCCCTCTCAGAGGGCTGCAAGCCTTCTCCTGAAGTCTCTGTTTATTCACATCATCTGCATTACATAGTTTCATCCTCCTTCATGCTTACATCCCCAGTATACCTATTAATCACAATTATAACCTCCTCCAAACACTCTTTTTCTTGAGTAAGCAAGCAAATTTCTTTCCACCCTCACAAAATGAACTCTCCATCCTCTATATCACCCCAATAACCATGCTCAGGACCAGCTCCGCTTGGAACAGGTTTCCCTCGTGGATGAAACCCATTGACCACACAGTACGCAGCATTTTAGCGCTGCCTTGGGCCATTAATTTGATCCCATCCCAAATGGAAAGAGTTCTCTGGAGAACAGCAGTTGTCTTCTCTTTTTGCAGGCTGAGTCACACCCATGGGCCATGGGATGTACGAGAGAAAGGAGCTCCGGGCTCCAACGCTGGTGACCACTGCAGAGCTTGGGTTAAAGGCGATGGGGACGGTTTGGCGCTGGGCTGCAGCACCACTGTGTGTGGGAGACCTCAGCTGGTCCGAGGGATCAAAATACAAGTTTAACACTGACCCTGAACAGATACCCGTGTACCCTTGAGGAGACAGAAGAATCCTGAGAAGATCCGAGCAAACAAGATAAGGGGTGGCAAACATCCTGGCTTTTCCCAGAGCACGAACAGCGCGTGATCAACAATTGTATTGGCTGAATGGTGTGTGATGTGAGAGTGGATTGGGCAAAAGTAGAATGTTAGAATATATGCACAGATAAGCAACCAGCTAAGAGGATATAAAAGAGCACTGCTTGTAAAATAAAGGGAGACGATTGCTGTAACTGGATATTTGAGGGTCGTGTCCGTCTCTACAACGACAACTGTGGGCAGCACCCGCTCCTCTGCAGGCCGGCTCGGCCATGGGCTGCGGGCAAGGGAAGGGGCCTCCGTAAGCTGCTCTTCTCTTAGCTTACCTCCAGGAGAGGAGCAAACGGTGAAAGAGAGAGAGAGGCAAAACACAGGGCAACAGCCACTGTGAAAGACAAGACGAGGAAAGAGAGCACCTCCACTCCTTTACGCATTCCCACACGGTGACGTTGGCAAGGAGAGCAAGCCCGTAGCGCAAACGAGCAAAGCCCCTTTCCCCATCCACAGCCACATGAAGACATTTGTTCTTTGCCAATTTTCCAGCTTCTGAGATAAACATCTGCACAGCCACACATCTCCCAGGCTTACACTTCCCACCCCGTCTGCCCAGATGGAAAGATCTCCGGGGCAGACGTTTGCACTCGGGATAGCATCAGCCTCTCTGGCATTGACCAACACAGAACAAGAGGAGACTTTCCTAAGAGAAGGCGTATTCTGCGTCATTACTCAGCCCATCAAAATGTACCTTTTAAACAAGATAACCGCCCTGTTTGCTCTGCAGCTGCGTGCAGCAAGGACTGAAGCAATGTTATCCCCAGGCAACACGCACAGGCGATGGGCATGTTGGATAACCACGGACGTGCACACACTTACCTGCTGGCACCACCGCCGCAGTGCCCACATCCAGGACCTCGTGTGCTGGACCACCTGCTCTGCTCAGCACTCCAGCTCCCTGCCTCCTCTTGCACCCGGGCACGTCCTCCAGCCACCTCCTGAGAGCCACCGGATCCTACAAATCCAGAAAAAAAAATGGTTATAACATTTATAGTAGAGGTTATGAGAAGAACTGATGATTTTCACATCCCAAAGTCCAGAGACAAGGAGAGTTGAGATGCTCTCTGCAATAGGACAACCACTTTCATGAGATGCCCGGCCTTCAAACCTGACAAAGACACTAGAGATGCCTCCAACGTTTCTCATGTAGGATTTTGCTCCTTCCATTGTTGGATTGATGGATCCCAGAGAGCCTGTGCTAAGGGGAACGGACCAGGAAAACCAAGCCTGCCGCTGCCCTTCGCACGACGCCGGTTTAGTAGCATCATCATCGGTATGAGCAATTCCATCAGTGCACATTGAGGTTCACTCACCTCACCCCACGGCTTGTGCCAGCGACCCCAAGACTGCGAAGTCAGGTCGTATCTGTAAAACGGGCTGATTTGCCAAAGATGGGGTTCCAAGCCCCGCTTCCCAGCCTGCCCCGCTACCCTTTCCCTTCCCTTCCCTTCCCTCCCCTTCCCTTCCCTTCCCTCCCCTTCCCTTCCCTTCCCGTCCCCATCCCTGTCCCCATCCCCCTCTCCCCTTCCCCCTGTCCCCTTGCCAACACCAGCCCGTGGGCTCCTGCAGAAGGGTTTGCAGAAGGGCTGCAGTGGATTGGGCTAAAAGGTGATGGAAATGGCCAGGAGGGGACACCTCCTTGGGACGTTGAACGGGCAGCAGCTCTTCACTGCCGTGACCACGTCTAGAAAGTCAGAACACACACAACTATGCAACTCCGAGATGAAAATGATGCACTCGTTTCTCCTGTCACCCATTTCTCACCGAGCCTTGCTCATCACTGACCGCTACGGTTCATCCTTGTGCCCTTCCCTCTGGGGCTGCTCCACAGGCAGAGGGAGAGAAGACCTGCGGGACACCAAACTGCTGATATCTGTAGGACCGAACGGCGGGACGTGGTGGCCGATGGCTGGAAGGCGCCATGTAGCAGCTAAGAGCAGCGGCGGCGGTGCGAAGGGCAGAGCAGGCAGCCGTAAGGCTGCCCAAAGTGGTCTGTCAGCGCTCCCCCCGTCCCCGTGCACGGCTGTGTCAGAGCTGGGCAGAGATTGGAACGGCTTCTGGCAATTTCCAAGGCCATCGCCATCAATCAGGAGCCTAACAAGTCCATTACTGTCAGCTGACAGCTCACAACACGCATCTCTGCTCTCGCAACGTTTGTGCTGACAGAGCCTGAATTATTTGCAACATCCCGCAACGTCCCGGGGCGCTTCTGCC
>NW_009650081.1:581590-587428 GCF_000708025.1 Charadrius vociferus | reverse complement strand
ACCCCAAGCACCCATCCACACCCCAGGGCTCCATCCACACCCCGGGGACCCATCCACACCCCAGGGCTCCATCCACACCCCAGGGCTCCATCCATACCCCGTGGATCCATCCACACCCCAGGGCTCCATCCATACCCCAAGCACCCATCCACACCCCAGGGCTCCATCCACACCCCGGGGACCCATCCACACCCCAAGCACCCATCCACACCCCAGGGACCCATCCACACTCCGGGCTCTCCCAGCACGCAGCCCCTCTGTGGAGAAAGGGAATAGGAATGGGGATGGAAATGTTGGGAAAAATGAGGAATTGCACCGTGCATCTTGAAATTGGAAAAGCACCGATAGGAAGCCCCACGGGGGGTCCCCTCCTCTTTATCAGATTTCATACGTACATGAAAATGGAAAAACAAATAGATCCACATGACGAACCCATGCCCAAAGTCTCGAGAGCGGCATGACTAGTCGCTGATCATGAGTCCTCATACACAGAGAAGATGCGCTGACACAACAACAGCAGTTTTGTTTCCTCATTTTCCTAAAGCTTCTAATGATGTTTAAAAGAAACCTCATGTGAGTTCTCTGCCATTTCCCCTCTTCCTTTTATCCTGGTTACGGTTTACGGTTATGTATCTGTCTCTGGACAAAGCGAGGTCTAATTAGCCACAAGCCCCCATTTATCATTTATCATCAGCTAAAGTATGTTGCAGCAGAGAATAAATTTGATATATATTTTTTTTTTCAAGGAGGATCTTCAACTTCTGCCAACAGCATTAACAATCTGTAAAGTAATGAGGTGTTGTTGATGGTCTTAGACAGGTCTAGACAAAAACATAATTGCCTTCTGTGCTGTTATAGTTCATTAAGGCAGACGCGTTGTAGACCAAACCTCTACATCACAAAGCTTGGCTCGGTCCAAAATATTAACAACATAAGAAAGAATAGACCCCTGACCTCTCCTGATGTCCTGTGGATAGAGCCGGAGCGTTTAATGGGGCAGTTTCACGTCTCTCTCTCTCTCAGCAATCGCTGCAGAAAAACAGAGCTATTATCCCACACTTCTGGTCTACATTTTATCTGTGTTGCTGCAAGTCTCGCCTGTATTAAAAGCCCTTTCCAAGACTTTGCTGGGCTGCGCACGGCTATTCAGCGCGCGGTTGCAGAGCATCGCACACACACGGGTCAAACCATATGCAAACAGCAACACTCCACCAGCCCCGAAGGCAGCCCTGGTATCGGAGGGTATGGTTGGTGCCAATTAACACCAATTATCGGTGCCACATTCCTCCTGGAGGGAGGTTTACAGCGACCACGAAGCCGAAGGACCTGCAGGGTACCGCAGAGCTGAATATGTGGGTTCGTATCTCTGAGTTGTTCTTTGCAACCAGAGACTGGCTCACCGGCTTTGGGTTTCACTGATGCTATCTCGGCCTGTTTTTAATCCCAGGAATTGGCCCCGTTGAATGTCCCACAAACCATAGTGCCATCCCACCAGGCATGTTCACATTCCCAGCCGGAGCTGAGCCAGTGCTGGATCTGCAGCTTCCAGGACCACCAACACTCGAGCTCGCTGGGAATCGGAGCATCAGGAAGGGCCAGTGGTCCTGCCCAAAACTCAGGAATAGGATGCTCAGGAATAAGGATTAATAGGATGCAAAGGATTAAGAGAAATTCCATGGGGAAATGGGCTGCTGGGGCCTGAGGGGTTTTCCTCCCCAGTTTCTCCCCTCTCCTTCTCATGCAAAACAGCCGGTGGCTTCACTGGAAGCTTTCAGCCAAGGTTCCTTGGGTTACGGGATCAGGAATCATAGAATCACAGAAACATAGAATGGGTTGGAAGGAACCTTGAAGACCACCCAGTGCCACCCCCTGCCCTGGGCAGTGCCACCTCCCCCCAGCCCAGGTTGCTCCAAGCCCCGTCCAACCTGGCCTTGAACACCTCCAGGGATGGGGCAGCCACAGCTTCTCAGGGCAACCTGCCCCAGGGGATCACCGCCCGCACAGGGAGACAGTTCTTCCTCACATCTCATCTCAATCTCCCCTCCTCCCGTCTTGCAATGCTTTTTTTTCCTTTGTGCAGAGTGTCAAAAATTGTGAAAAGTGAAAGCAAACAAAGACACTTCCACCTAATTAACCCAAACCACAGTTTTAATCAGAAAGAGTTTCCCTAATGAAACCCGTTTACATCTTTGCCATCGTTCATAAGCGGCGGTCATTAGGCGAGAAGTGTTAATGATGATCCGGGTGTCAGGAACTTTAATCAAAGAGGGGTGGGCAAGTGCCAGGTTCCCCTGACTTTGCTTCGACTCACAGCTCTCGGCATCCCCCGGCGGTGCGGAAAGGCTGCCGAGCCCAGAGCGACCACTTATTTGGGGAAGGGAAAAAACAAGAGATGAGACAATAAAGATGAGCAAAATGCTTTAAAGGAGCAGCCTGGATGCTTTCGCCGAGGAGGACAACCAAGCTGCTGCCTGGGAAACTTAAAGGCAGTAAATCTAACGCAGAGCAGCTGGAGGCAGTTTAGCCTCCAGTTTCCTCAAGAGGATTTCAACTGGCCGCTTGCTCTCCTCGGGGTGCCCCACGCCGCGTCCCAGCCCCCGTGTTCCCTCCTCCGATGGGTCAGAGCAAAGCCCCCCGCCAAGGGCAAACACCCCTGAGCCCACCCAGCCGCACGCTGCTCGTAGCTCTGCTCTGCAGCACCCACCTCCCCCCCTCAGCTACCACGGGGTGCTCGCTCGGTGCCTTACCGAAGCCCCCCAGAGCCCCCCAAAGCAAACGCCACAATAAAGAAGCTCTCGGGACTGGGGAGGGAATTTGCGGTGTGAGCCCATCCCGAGCCACAGATGTTGGGGCAGGAGCTCCAAGGGTATTAACGGGGCTCTGCCCGCAGTGACAAAAGCTCCCCCCTAATAAACATAATAAATTACTTTCATACTCTATATAGGCTGGAGTCCCATGCAAATGCAGCCGAGCACTCCATCGTTATCTCTGCGCTCTAATTAGGCTTCCCAGCACCGAGAGCGGGGTGGAGCCCATGCAGGGCCATTCGTTATTTCTTAATGATGTTCTCCCTTCGCAGTAACAGCTACGAGGGCTGCCTGTGTGTACAAGCATAAAGGGCATCTCATTTTGTTAAATGCATCCCTTGATCTTTCCTTTTTCAAAAAAAAAAAAAAAAAAAAAAAAAGCCAAAAAAAAGCCTGGGATCAGCACCGCGCGCGGGAATCGGCCTCATCACGCTGCACCTCCTCAACCAGCAGTGTAATCCCTCCCGGAGCTGTACCCCTCCCAGGCTCTTCTGCGGCTCTTGCGGCAAAAGGAGCCTCTTAAGACGGCAAAGGGAAGCACAGTGTGACGGAGCGCGCCGGCACCAGCGCTGGGAAAAAACAACCCCATTTTCAGGCGACAAAACGCACACGCCTCGGTTCCCCTTCGCCCCACACACTCCTTCGCCGAAAGGTTTCCTATGATATAGCTTTGGCTGTAATTAAAAAAACCCACACTCATTCGCCTAATGGTTTAAAACCCCATGTGTCTCCCCGCATCTGTCGGCACGGCTCCGGCGGCCGGTCGGCACCGCGGGGCCCGGGCCGTGCTGTGGCTGGCGGCACAGGGGACGCTCGGCACGGGGGATGCTGGCGGGTTCTCCCCAGCCTCAGACTCCCCTTTTTGGATGAGTCTCACGCATTAACATCTCCTACTTGTGTCTCATGAGAGCCTCGCGTGTTTCTCCCCCCTCAAAGCTTGCCATCCGACGCCTCCCAGCTCCGAAAGTAAAATTATAAAATTATAACTGCATCACTGGACACGGACAAGGAAACCATTAATTACACTATTCCTCTAGAGCACGGCCAGGAGCAGCAGCAGGCAGACGGGTGCATCTGCAACGAGAAATTTGGGATGCAAACAGGAGAAGAGAGGGAGCGGCGGCCGTGCCCCCATCCCAGCCCCCGGGTACCCACTGCCCGCGGCGGTGCCAGCCCTTCCCCGGCAAAGCCCCACAAAGAGACACAACGCAGCAGCACTGCAAGGGAAAAAAAAAAAAAAAAAGGCATAAATCATGCATGTGCAAAGCCTTTCGGTAATTAACGTCACCGGTGATATGTCTGGGAAAGTTGCACCTCAGCCTCGCATGATGTTCTGCTAATTAAAGGCTTATTTTGTTACGGGAAGCCCTTTGTGTAAGATGTTTCACACAATCCAGCCTGAATTTTATGACCTGTGGGCTCCGCGAAGTGAGTAAACTGATGATCCTGGATTGTGCAACCCTCATTAAACGTTAATGCTGTGTGCATTTCCACCCCTGCGTTTGGAAGGCTACTAATCATTTTCCTAATAATTGTACAAAGCGTCTGCTCACCCCAAATTCTTTACTGAAATGAGTCCACAAGAGCCACCCCGGCGCAGCCCCGCTGAGACTTCCAATTTCATGTAAGCAAATGCCGGAAACTTTCTTCACTTCTTTAACATTCCGCAAACAAGTAGTTCCAGTGATGAGGAGATCGCATCTGCATGTAACAGGGCTGCGGGAACCAGAATTATAGGAACGGTGTGGTGCATCTAACCAAGGTTAAAACATCTTCTGATTTCCTAACCCCCCAGGGTAGCCCTGCCCCGGAGCAGAGGGCGTCTCACCCCAGCAGCATCCTCAAAGCATCCTCAGAGCATCCTCAAAGCATCCTCAAAGCCTTGCTGGGAAAAGGCGGCTGGAGCCCGGTTAGCGTTTAAATGGGCTGAGCTGTTGGTAAGAGATCAGAATATATAGGGATCTTTTTTTTTTCTCTAATCATTTTACTGGCAAAATAAAACGCAGCCTGCGAAGGGGAGCGAGGTGGAGGGCAGGCTGCTGAACAGCGGGCAGACCCCCGCCCTGCCTGCGCTCTGTGGTAAGGAAGGCACTGACAACAACTCGCTGCCCACCAGCATTTCTGGGCCCCAAATTGGGGGGAAAACCCATATAAACAATGCCAGCGATGACTATGCCAACCCCTGCGCAAGACAGACCGGGCTGCCACCTCCCCCGGCAACTGTCCCCGGCGTCCGACACGCGGCTCCGCCACCGTCGCTGCTTTTTCCGAGAGTAATTTGTGCCTATGTGGGATTTTATTAAACTGTGCCAAACAATTCTAATTTATTCCTGCCAGCTAAAATGATAATTTCTCTCCACTCCTGTTTTACTAAATTGCTACCTTTATTTTTGCAATGTGTATATAATTACCAAATGTTACTAGATTCTACCCAAAATTTCTCTCCTTGGAATAGCAGGGATGTCTACTCGCTGCTGTCAATTTTTTTTAAATGTTATGATTGATAAAATTAAACTGTGAAGCAAGGCATGAAATCTGTCTCATAGACACAATTTTTTTTCTTTTTTTTTTTTTTTTTGGCAATAGGAGAAAACAATGCCAGTCACAGAAAATTTCGCAAAATGATTCACTGGAGAACGGAGGGAACTTGTGTTTTTTTTTGCTTGAAGAACTTAGTAAGACATCCACGGCAACTCCAAGCTGTATTGTTATATTCAATTACTTATGAGGCCCCAAGTTTCTCCATTTTAATTGCTCGAAGCAGGGAAGCTTTAGTCACAGTGTAATGTACCCAGGCATGTATGGGGTTTAATGAATCATACTAACTCTGCACTCCAAGCAATTAGGTAAATCTAGCTGTTAGTTAGTGAGGCATAAAATAAATTTAATCTCTCTTCTAAAAAATCAATTATAGTGCTGTAATGTATAATTCAATTTGGGTCATGCTACATAAATTTCCTGTTTTTAGTATGTTTTTCAACCGGTTGTTATTAGATTTTGCAAGCTGCATGTGTGTGAGTTCGGGGGGGGG
>NW_009650081.1:580135-581485 GCF_000708025.1 Charadrius vociferus | reverse complement strand
CCAGCAGCCCCCAGGTCCCCCCGTGCTCCGCCTGGGCAGCCCCTCAGGAGCAGGTTTGGGGCATCCCCGCAAATCCCCAGGAAGGGGGAGCGAAGGCTGCGGGAACGATGTGACTGACCGAAACCACGTCTCCAGCGCGGGCTGGGTGAATGAGCCGGCAGCGCTAACTGCTGAAGAAAACGTTGAGACCAGGTCCTGCTCGCCACCCGAGGCATTCGTGCTACCTCTCCCCCCCGGGGGCTGCGGGGTCCCGGCTCCCCATGGGCACTGAGCCCCAAGCGCGGCCGATCCCCCCATAGATGCCGGGGTCCCAAATCCAGATCCGAAGGTTGCCAGGCCCTTCCCGGAGAGCAGCCTGGCTGTTTTCCCCGCTCATCGCTGACGGACACCCCCTCAGCTCCTCCCCAAACTGCTCCTCCCCTGAGACACGTCTTCTTGGAGGCCAGTTCACCACAAACTCACCCCACCTCCTCCCCACGGATGGAGCCGCTGCGGGAACGACCCCGGGCGATGGTGGGGATGTGGGTGCTCTGCCCTCCCGCAGCACCGGGGACCCGAGACACAACGGGGGGTCCCCCGAGTGCAGCTGAGACACACAACGCCCATCTGGAGGTGGCACAGCGGTCCCTGAAATGGCACAGGGTGCACTAGCAGAGGGTCCCAGAGCCCTGGGCGAACGCTGGGAGCTGCAGCACAGCATTGCACCCACCTCTTCCTAAAGAGATGCTGCACACGGGCATCCGCAGCATCCAGGCAAAAAAAAACCTTTTGCTTTGAGCATTCGAGAGAGCGGGGTGTCGGGAGGCGTGACCCCGCAGGGCGACGGTCCCCCCCGCCTGGAGGGAGATGCTGCGGTGAGCAGGGAGCAGCAGCGAGCGCGGGTGGCGGGGCGCGGGGGCAGCCCGGGAGCGGCAGGAGCAGCGCCGCAGCCTTGGCACGCAGAGAGCAAATGAGTCACGGGCTGATGCCGCAACATGGGAAATGTTCGGTGTAAAAAAGCACCCACGCTCGTAATGGCGTGGGAGCAGCAGGGCTTTCAAGTAAAACACACGGCAGCAACAGTAAAAAGGCTGTGAGTGACCTCGGGCACCTCCCAAGCACTGTCACGACACATCCCGGGAAGGGGACAAGGCGGCACATTGCTATGGTGTTCTCCACCCAGCGGCACGGATCTGTGCTGCCGGGCCACACACCACGCTGGGTGGCTACCACTGCTGCTCCACGTGCCCACGGATCTCACCAACGGGTGCAAATCCCAGCACCCCATCCTGGTGGGGGCTGGAAGGGCCCTCTGGAGCTCCCCCATCCCACCCCCCGCCAGAGCAGGGGCACCTCCAGCAGTGGCACAGG
>NW_009650081.1:573680-580088 GCF_000708025.1 Charadrius vociferus | reverse complement strand
GGCACGGCCTCTGCCACTGCTCTGCAGCCCTCCCAGCAGAGAAGGCCCTCCTCAGGCTGAGATGGAACCTCCTACGGTCACCTTTGTGCCCGTTCCCTCTTGTCCTGTCACTGGGCACCACTGGAAACAGACTGGTCCCATCCCCCTGGCACCTCCCTTGGAGGATTGATCAGCGTTGAGGAGATCCCCCTCAGTCTTCTCCTCTCCAGACTGAACAGCCCCACGTCCCTCAGCCTTTCCTCAGCAGAGAGATGCTCCAGTCCCCTCAGCATCTCCGTAGCCCTTTGCTGGACCCTCTCCAGCAGTTCCCTGTCCTTCTTGACCCGGGGAGCCCCGAACTGGACACAGCGCTCCAGATGTGGCCTCCCCAGGGCAGAGCAGAGGGGGAGGATGACCTCCCTCCACCTGCTGGCCACCCTCTGCTTGATGCCCCCCAGGATGCCATTGGCCTTCTTGGCCACCAGGGCACATCGCTGGCTCGTGGCCACCCTGTTGTCCACCAGCACTCCCAGGTCCCTTTCCACACAGCTGCACTTTATTTTCACATGAAAGCAAAAAGAAAAAGGCTCTGCTGGCTATTCCACAAGACAGAATCTCCTGGAAGAGTGTGTGTTTTAAACCACTTTTTTTCCAGCGGGAGCAAGGTATGATATCTAGAGAACCTGGATTTTTCCCGAGCAGGTAAAACCCCGGTGTCTCACTTGGACCAGCACCCAGGACCGCATCCAGCCCACCCTCCCCGGCACGGCGGGAGTGGGCGCACCAAGACGCACACACATCTGGCAGCGCTGCGACACGTCACACGCGCACACGTCCCGGGGTGCTGCCGGCTTCTGCACGCCGCGTTTCTGGGGACCTCAGCATATGGAATTAAAGGAGGTTGAGAGCATATTCACAACTCTGGCACAAAGATCAGCTGGCAATACAAACGAGCCTGATTCACCGCTAACTGGAGAAACTGGAAGCATAACTTCTGCGCCGTGTTGCTCGCTGCAACTGAAACCCAGCCTGCGGCTGGCGAGCAGATAAAGCAGCGCACCGAGGCGTCCCTTCCCAGGGACACGCCGTTGTGCCCTTCCGGCAGTCACAGGAGCCCGAGCAATAAAAATGTATGAATTGTCCCAATTTATAGCCTTCTAAAGACAGCTTTTCCATTTGGCGGACACTCGGGTAAAATAAGTACCGGTCCCAACAGCAGCTGCTGATGCAGGTGATGGTCTTGATGCAGAGGGAGCCGGGACGGGCTCCGGACAGCCAGAGAGGGAAGGGACAGAATGGGGAGTCCCGAAGGATACCTGAAAAGTGGAAACCGAGCGGGGAGCTAAGGCAGAGGCTCTGCCTCCAAAGGGCTTCCCCTTTCCCAGCCCAATTCGTGGCCTCCCGGGCATGCTGGCGATGCATTCCTGCAGGATGCGGGTGCAGCTGGAGGAGCTGGTGCCACGTTTCGGAGCCAGGCACGGATGTGTCTTACATCCCAGGAAAGCCAAAGGAGCAAATTCGGAGCCGGTCCCGGCACCTCCTGGCACAGCACTGCTGCACACGGAGTCTACGCACACAACCAGAGAACTGCTTAATCTTCTAATTAAGCTTCGCTTCTCAGTGGGTGATCAGGGCTTCGCAGTTTATTAAAGCCTTTCCTCTTTTGATAATCTTTTCCTCTGCTTGCATTTCGTTTGGAGGAGGATTGTATCTAAAGCTCTCTCCAGCTGCCCGCGCTCTGACAAAACAAATGTTGCCAGCCATTTTTATACCGACGGGTATTTTTTCCACCCCCACATCTTTTTGACCTAAAAAAATAAGAGATATTTATGTTTGTTCACATCGAATATATTTCCCAAGCCCTGTCCTCTCTAATGACTTTCCACGCGGCTCTCCCATGCTTTTATTTAATACCTTTATCGATCGGTAAAATTCTATAAAGCTTCGTTTGCAATCTGCAGCCGCTTTGGGGCTTCAGGGCTTGCTAAGAAATACCCAAAATAGGAGGCAGGAATAATTAAAGGAAAGACATGCCGCACACGGACCTCAGCGTTACATACCGTCTGGCTTGATCCATGAGATAAGTGTTATTTAAAATCCACCAGCCAAGTGCAGATTTTATTATAAGCACAACCTCCCAACTGCAAAAAAAACCCCTTGCTGTCAAAATAAGCGCTCACTATTGTTAGGCCATTTCAACTTGTTGCCTAGCATTTTTCCCTCCTCGCCAGCTTTATGGAGTTTATTCCGTGCTTTTTGAGCTCTCCGTGTGTGGAGGGGGTGGAATCCCCCCCCGAGCAGCGTTAACTCTCAGGCTTCCCGCAGGAAGTGATGCTCTGGACCGAGCATCTCGCGGGACACGGCTGCACTCACACCTCACGCCCGCAAGCAGGGCGCGTTTGCAGGGTTCCATGCAGGGCCAGCGATGCTCCTGCTGTCGGGGCCAGTGTCCTGAGAGGTGGGAATAAACCCCTCTTACGATGCAGCCTCGCCTGAAACAGCACCAGGGAAAGGGGACGAGTGTCCACGGCCGCGTCCCACCCAGGGATGCTCTCTCAGACTGCTCGGCGCCCGCGTGTCCCCTCGCCCAGCCCAGCAGGGGATCTGCAAGCAGCGACTCCAGCGGCGCCCTGATTTTGGTACCGCAGAGATTTATGATTTAAAATTAAAACTCCTGAGCTAAAATGCTTGGCCTTAAATTACACCAATGAGCGAGGTCTCTTGGACAAGGCAGGCATTTGCATACTTCAGAAGTTGGGCTTACGCGGTTTCATCCCTGTCACTGCAATCTAATAATAAACCCAGATGAAACCGTGCTCCCGACTTCAAAGCACGAGCGCCAGGTCAAGCCCGCCTGGGCAGGGGCTTCACGGCAGACGAGGAGATTTGTTCCATCCTGCGGGCTCCTGCACGGGGTGTCTGCTCCGTCGCAGGGCAGCGAACGCCGAGGGGATGCCATCCTGGGGACGCCCATCGCTCCCACCCAGCCATGGCTCCGCTGGGAGGTGTATATGCACTAACAGCCCTGTGCTCCGCTCTGTCCCCTGTGTGCAGCGGAGGCATAAATCAGCGCTGCTGATTGCACCGGGGCAAGAGCCATCGCGGGGGGGCCGTGATCAGCATCGGGGCTTTGCCCAGTCCCGCCGGCTCCGTACCTCCCCCATGGCTACAGCCCCTGGGGGGCTGCCCACGGCCCCGGTGATGGCTCCTGGCACAGCCCGGCGGAGGCCATTCTGCTGTGCTAAGTGCAATAATTGGAATAATTGCATGACTAATACGTACAGCGGGCTCTCAGAAAGCATAGCAGCCCCACACTCCTGCCATGCTGAAATTCCCCAAAATCAAGTTTTTAAAGGAACCCATTACATTCACCGCGGCTATCAAGCAGGGGGGCTTTTAATCAGGGCAATAATGAACAATAAATTAGGAGCGAATTAGTGCGAAATAATTGTTAAGCTCTCCAAGTTCCTAAACTCAGGCAGACCTTTCCCATCCTTTGATGTGACTAAGTTTTAATAAGCCCTGGATAAGTTCCAGGACCACAGGGTATACGTGAGAAATTTTACATATATATAATTGACATGTGTACAAGTGCCTGCAGGAATGGACGTGCGCATACATACACACACACACACACACACACACACACACACGTATTGTGCCGCAACATTAATAGCACGTCCCAAATTGATACGCTGCTAAATAGCATTTCTTGTCCTGAGATCCTATTTTCACACTCGCGGCAAATATGACCTTTGTCTACGGCTGCCAGCTGCTTATAATTTTGACAGATGCAAGCACATTTCTGGGAAGCCGTATCCATTCGGTGGCTAAAGATCAACAGGCTCCGCTCAGGCTTTAGTAAGATTGATTGGCTCAGGAGAATCCCATTTGCAGCCCCAACTGAGAATAGGTTTACCACGGAGAGGCGTTAATGACTTTGATATCAACGATCTAAATATGTCAACCTGCGACTCGTGTTGGTATTAAGGCACGCTATATTTATACAAAACAGCCATTAGCAGAATGCTAATTAATGTGATTCAGTTTCCAAGTAAATCTCAGCCCTTCCAAGTGGTGTAATGCAAGACTTTTATTTTAATCTCCCTGGAACTGCGGGGCTGCTGCTGCACCCGGTCATTCCTCGGGATTAGCCAGATTTATTTTTGCTGACATTTCACATGGCACCCCCAGGTCGGGAGCGCCGCAGCCAGTTATCGCGTGGAGAGAGGCGGTGGCATTGCTGGGTGCCACTGGGTGCTTCCTCACAGCTCTTCAACAACAATTCCATCTGGACGGTCCCAGCCCCACCGCCCGCCCTAGCAAACAGCTTCACACGCACAAACCCCTTACCTAAATGAGATGACCCGGGAATAACAGCGCTGTTATGCTCCAATTCTCTCCCGCGCGCATACGGGCTGGTACTTGGATGGATGGTACCCCAGAAAAGGTGTGGGAAAGCCATCTTCATCAGCCCGGAGAACGCCTTGGAGCTTCCCCTGGCTGCTCCGAGCCAGCTCTGGCTGCCCAACAAACCCCGTGACACATGGGAGGATGCAAAAGGCTCTCCTTTGGGACACATAACCCTCCTTTTGCCTCTGCTCCCAGGGCCCAAGCAGGTACCCAGGCTGGCAAGAGCATCGCTGCTGAGGGGGAGCTGCACCTCGGCAGCTGCTGTGCCATGTAGGGAGGAATTAAAATGAGCTGGAATTGAGGAGTTTGATCCCAACTGCCTGAGCTCCAAGAGCACCTGGATCAGTCTGGACCAATCCCTACAACACCCACGGACCAGAACACAGCGATAGCTGTGGGCACTCAAACCACCACCGCCTACAGCACCCAGCCACAACCCTCCTCAGACACGGACTCGGGCATCAAAACCAGTTACGTCTATGGATTTTGCCAGTTTTGCTTCCTAAAGTGTGCAACAAGAGAGAGTCTTGCAATCATGGCTGAAAGGTACCATGAGAAGAGCCAAATGCATGATCTCAGTTGCCCCCAACTCCCTCTCGGCTGTCCCCGTCAGAGAGAAGAAATAAAAAGCAAACGCAGAGTGCCGCCACACACGTTACACAGCGAGGCGTCGGCAAACTGATGCCACGGAGAAGATTAATGGAGCAGAGCTGCAAAAATAAGACAGAAAATGAAAACCGAGTAAACACAGAGCTGGTAAAACGCTCTGCTGCTGCCCAGGCGCCTGCTCCCCAACCACACCGGGTCACCGCCGCTGGAGCCCGCCGACCCCCGCATCTTGCTGATGGCTTGGGCAGCCCTGTGACACCAATCCCATTAACAGCCCATTAGGATAAATGAAAGAGATTTTTCCCCTTAAAAAAAAAAAAAAAAAAAAAAGGGAACAAGTGCTTGGGGAGGGGCTGGAGGGGCTGTCCAGAAGCAAAACGAAAACTGCTTCTTTCCATGAGCTGCTCTGACCATCTCCTTCAGCGGAATGGGAAATGATGGTGAAAACTGGTAAGGCGGGTGAATTTGCTTCCGAAGCCTTCGGCATGTTGTTCCTTTGTCCTGAACTCGGTGATAGATGGTGTTAGCCTTTTACGTTGCATCTCATGAAAGATGCCGTGGCACCGCATGAAACCTATTTGCCAGATCGGCGTATCTCTTGTTCTGCTGAAATCTCCATTAGCAAACAGATGAATTTGGGGGGGAAGGAGGAGGATGAGGAACGGGGCTGCCAGCTCCTCCGCAAGCGCAGGCGGCTCAGCCGGCGGCCCCGCCACCCAGCAGCTCCCACACACGCGCCCGCAGCTTCAAACACCAAACTTTTGTCTTCTTGCTGGAGAGACCCCACAGTTCCACGACTCACTGGTGGGGGATGACGCCGCGACTGCTGCTGCCGCAGCTCGCTGCACCCGTGCAGTGTAACCCCTCTCCGTGCGGCGCTGCCCCACGGGGATGCCCTCCTTCCAGAGGCTGATCTCATCAACCTGCAAACGGCATTATGGAAGCAATTGTGGGAAACACTGAGTTTTTATTACAGCTGAGACTATTTTCAAACTCCTGCTACTTGAGAAACAAGCTCTATGGATCATGCTCTTGTCCGACCGCAGGACAAGTGCCAGCACTCCTGGACACCCCCAGGGACACCCACCCCACTCGGATGTCCGCGGGTGTCCCGTGCACATGTTGGGTCTGGCACATCACCGCTCCTGCCCGGCTGGGGCGAGCAGAGCCCGGTGCCATGCAAGGGGTGAGGTCCAGTGCACCTTGCTGTCTCGGGAGCAGCCACCCCGGCCCAGGTGAGCACCAGGACCAAGACCACCATCGACTGAACTTCAACCCTAAAATTCAGGGATGAAACAAACCCCAGAGTAATTTTCCAGGCGCTGTAAGGGCTGTATTTCCCCACGGCAACCAGCGCCTTTCCCACCTTCGCCCCTCCGCCATGCGAAGTGAAACACTTGGGCACGG
>NW_009650081.1:553943-572804 GCF_000708025.1 Charadrius vociferus | reverse complement strand
AGTCCGCCCACGGATGTCCGCAGCGGGGCCGCCCCGATGCTCCCCGCAGCACGGGCTGCTGCAACGCTGCGTGCCGGGCAGAGCAGGGGCCACACCGCCACGCCTGAGGGTCACCGCATGCTTTGCACCAGTATAAAAAAGTGCTTCCTCCTGGTGTGGAGGATGCTGGCTGCAACCCAGGCACCCTCCTCACCACCACCCGTCCCTGCTACCATCCCTGCCCCAGTGCAGCCCCAGTACCGGCACTGCATCGGTGCCAGCAGCTGCCTGAGCTCCTGAGCACCCGGCGGACACTTTGCTCTTCAAACAGAAACACCCATTTCTCTGCTTCTGGTAACGATCAGCAAAATAAAAACCTGATTTTTCTACTGAGCCAGAGGAGCTCAGAAAGTGCTGAGGCACTTTAACAACAAGAAGTATTGGGGCAGCTCCAGCCCTCCTCCTCGTAGCCAAAAAATCATTTATTCTTGAAAAAGAAAGGCAGTGATGTGTGCACATGCGAGCTGCGGTGCAGCACACCCTGCCTGTCCCGCGGGCTTCCGCGCCAACACCACGGGACAGCTCGGGGGAACCCAGGGCCGCAACGGGACAGTGATTTTTTAAGCCAGCGCCTCCCTCTGTGGGGGGCGAAGGGCGAGCGGGGTCTGACAGCTCTGCGGTGGGCGGCCCAGGGAGATTTCTCCTTAGGTGACATGTTGAAAGGAAGATCTCTTCTGCTGCTGGAGACGGGGCCAAGCCCTTGGCTGACACCCAGCTCGGGTCCAGCGAGTGCCAATAAGTGCACATTTTGGCTCATTACGCCGCATTTTCACCCAAGGCGGTGCCAAGCCACACCTCCGAGACGGCAAACTCAGAGCCTCAGGAGGTTGGGGGGGTTCGGCCGGGCTCAGGGGGGCCAACAGGGCCAGAGCGATGCCAGCTCAGGTCAGTGACATTTGTCATCACCGCCACCGTGCACGGGGATGCTGCCAGCGCCGTTTGTGCGTGGGGCTCCTCCGACCGGAGCTCTAACGTTGGGAGAGCCCAATTACCCCACTCCTGCATCTGCTGAGAGCACAAACTGGACCGAAACCCTCTGGGGCGCTCGGCTGCAGCCGCTCAGAGTAAGCAGAGAATCCCTCGGGGGTAATTAACGGTGCGGGATCCTCACAGGAAACCCACGGGCAGCACGCCGGGAGGGATGCAGGCTGCTCGCCTCGGCATGAGCCCACGGGGAAGGGAGCATCCTGCTCCGGCCCTGATGCCACCAAAAAGGCACCAGAGAGCAGCATCAACAGCATCCCATCTCTCTGGGAAAGGGGCCCCTTTATTCTCCTCTCCTGGGGGGTTTCTCCAGCGTTTTCCCATTTTGCAGCTCCCCTGGTTCTCAGGGTCCCCGCGTTGGTCCCCACCACAGCTCAGGGCTGAGACCGGGTTTAAGGCATCACCCCCAGGGACTCACGTATCCCCGCCATCACATCCATCCCCACCAGCACATCCCGGCTTCAAACACATTCCAGCTGGAAGGCTTAGCCATAAATCTTGTGGGGATCTGCTGGAGCTCACCGTGACCCCAATGCGCGCCTGCTTCCTCCTACCACCGACACGACTACCGCTGCACACAACAGCCGCTGCACGCTGACAAGCCGCAGGAGGGGAGAAACATCTGGCTCTGCTCAATGCCCCCGCCTGGATATATATATATATAACATGCAATTCCCGCTCCAGCTGCACTTTAACGTTCGTGTGCTCGGTGCCTTCCCAGCCACACAGCCCTCCAGAAAATAAATAAATAATAAAAAAAAGGTGTTTTAATGCCTGAAAGCTGCAGCCTGAGACCGGTGTGTGGCACAGGGTGACCGGGGCAAATAGGGGCTGAGGAAATGGGGATTCTGAGCATAATCCCACTCTCCCGGCGGCTTTGTGCCTGTGGTTATATCAATTTTCCATAGCTCAGGGCAGGCTCTCCCCAGCCCCGGGCTGGTAAGGATGTCGACGGGTTCATTGCAATGTGCCCGAGGCAGAGGGTTGATTAGGACCCCCCCCAATTAGCACTGCAAAAGAGAGGCCCCCCCAGGTCAGCCCCGTGGGTGCACCCAGCTCTGCCCTTCCCAGGCTTCTCCGCACGGCTTTACACCTGGGGAAAATCAGATACAGAAAGCTGACATCTGGGATACATCTCTGGGGTAAAAAAAAAAGAAAGATGGGGCAACGCAGAGGGAATGGGCTGTCGGAGAGCAGGCCACGGGTCGCTCACCTGCAGAGACCTTTGCAAAGGGAAATGGCCCTAAAATTCAGCAAGTTAACTCAGCCTCCACCGCCAGCAGCCTGGCTTTGCTGCGATCCCACCCGTGATCCCAGCAAACCCATCAGCCGTTCATCAAGAGAGACGTGGCCTTTGAGGTCCCCCTCTCTGTGCCCATCTCCTGTGGTTTAGTGGAATGGCACAGCAAGAGACAGTAACCACCCGCGGATTAAAGCACTCACTGAAACCCGCAAAATCCACACCAACCCCAAAACCAAATCTCAAGGGCAGCTGTGACCGCCTCTCCCCCATAGGGGAGGCGATGCGCTCGTTGGAGAGATGCACATCCGGAGTCAATTCTGCAAAGGCCGTAAAGTTACACGTGTGCGGATCAAGATCAAAGGCAGAAGCATGTTTTTAAAGCCAAGGTTTTCATTTTGCTCTGGGAATGATATACCGGATCCCACTCGCATGCAAAGAAACCAGCGAAGTCCTAGTGATGCACGTGGAGCACCAACACCCCTTTCCATGCTGGGGTGCACCCACCTCCTGCCCCAAAATTCACCCGAGAGCTCGCGCTGAATCCAAGAGCCGAAGGAAATAGCACAAGATTATTTATCCTATCCACCTGCATGTATCCCGAGCCTCCCGGCTCCGTGTTATCCCTGCAGGCTCTGCCTCTCATCCCGGCGCCGGGGCTGCCGGCAGCAGTAACGCCTTCCCGCATCCCAAACCACGGGCTGCGAGATGATCAGGCGGATTTTCAACACACTTGTTTTCCTAATTGTCTCTCTGCCTCTGTTTTCTAATCGGAGATGTCTTAACACAAATAATTATAGCCAAGTAACTGATTAATCATTCAAATGAAATTAAAATTGAGTAAGTGATTTCATATATTTAGATAACGCACATGTGCAATAGAAAAAAATGATACTTATCTACAATTGTCACTCAAAATGGATGAGCTTCAATTATTTGTGTGGGGAGAAAACAGAGGTATAAAGTTCAGAATCCAAATTATTGTGTAAACTGTTGACACATTCTGAACACTGTTATTTAAATGCCATTAAATGGATATTTAAATGAGAATGAATAATTGCATCAATAATTCATTTGCAGCTTTAAAAGAAACTTTCCCGCAATGTTAGCTGTAGGAACAGGACAGTTGGGCTCTGAAGCTTTTTAATACTGGGATGGAGGAAGAGTCCCTAAAATACTTTCAAAAGCAGCCCCGAGGCTTACGTCTGACCCCAAACCTGCACCCCGATCCATCCGCACAGCCCAAAAATGCTCACAGAGCTAAAATCACCTGGTTATCAAACTAGGTGGGTGCTCGGAGTGGCACGTTGGGAGGGGCTCCAGGAGAGCTGGGGAGGGACTTTTTCCAAGGGCATGGAGTGATGGGACGAGGGGGAATGGCTTCAGACGGGCAGAGGGCAGATGGAGATGAGATGTGAGGAAGAACTGTCTCCCTGTGCGGGCGGTGAGCCCCTGGGGCAGGTTGCCCCGAGAAGCTGTGGCTGCCCCATCCCTGGAGGTGTTCAAGGCCAGGTTGGACGGAGCTTGGAGCAACCTGGGCTGGGGGGAGGTGGCACTGGGTGGTCTTCAAGGTCCCTTCCAACCTAAACCATGATTCTATGATTATGTTCCGGGGCGAGGAAGTATAAACCTACCCAGTGTTGGTTCTCTCAACAGCACGTGCGCTCATGGGGGTATGTGGCAAGAGGTGACCCAACCGGTGAGACACAGCATCAGGCATTTAAAAGAAATCGTTCCGCCAGTGAAAAATGTAGATAGCAAGTGCGTGACTTCGGTTGCTCCATGCCCAGGGAAGCATGAATGACCTTTGGCAACGGAGAAAGACAAACTGAACGGCAGAACTCTTGAAGTGGTGGGGATGTTCCCAGCCTGGCTCATACTGGGAAGACCTGCAGGATGCCGTGGACCTCTCTCGGCAGCACCCGCTGTGGAAGGCAGTAGGGGGGTGGCAGGGAGGGGGTGCCCTGGCCAGGAATCCTCCCAGGGGTCCCTCCAATGCACCTGCACTCAGCAGCTTCCCACCAGAGCCCGGTGGCAGTGAGGGTGAGGGCACAGCAGAGCCTGGCTGGCAAGGCTGCCACCGCCACGTCCCCCCTTTCATTTGCAGCCGCGCCTCATCACCTCTCTGACGGTACCGGTGTGGATGCGTTGCACATCTGATTTAAATGGGGAGAATGAGGTCTTGCCCAGCTTGGACCGCGCCGGTGGCGAGCGGGGAGGCGGTGCACACTGGCACAGCCCTGCGAGACGCGAAGCTTGCTGCGGGAGGGGAGACGGATCACTCCGAGAAGCCAAAACCACAGGCAGGCAGCAGAGGCAGTTCAGCGCCCTGTCTGTACCGGCAGCAAACCCAGCTCACGCCTCAGTTAAAGAATCAGTGTGTGGTATTTGCTGTCCAGGGGCAGGGGAGGCGGCTCCCATTATTATGAAATAATTGGGAGAGCACCGTCTGCCGTTTCCAATCACACACCTCCGTTGAGCAACAGTTTCTCAGGTATGAAGACCCACAGGTCCCAACACACCAGGCCATCACTGCAGCCCTGCTGCAGCCTCAGATGCTCAATGAGAAGAAACGGGAATTTAACAAAATTTTTTAACCTCCCAGATGTCTCTGGGAACACACTGCGGCCACTCAGGCTGCAAAGACATCGCCAAAGGTTAGCAGGGTTTGAGAGCCCCAGGGAAAACTCTGGGCGCAAGTCCCTCTGTCCCACCCCTGCCTGCGGTCCCCGCTGCCAGGTTACCCTCATCAGTAGATGCTCATTTGAACCCCAGGAAGATGCTCCAGACTTTCGGCTCCACACCAAGCCGGGGTTCCGGAGGTGGAGGGACGCAGCGGGGATGGCTCAGCCCTCTCAGCCCAGCGCAACGCTCAGGGAGCTGCTCCAAGAGCACCAGTCTCCGTCCCCTCTTCGCTCCCCAGTGCAAGGTGGATATATATTACTTAGCACAGCCGCGTTAAAAATATGATTGTCAGCCTCTGTAATTTTCCAGTGACAGCTCGAAAAGAAACAGCTGAGCCACAGAGCTCCAGCTCCACATGCCATCTATTTCTACTGTCAGCTCCAGAGAGATCTTAATTATAATGGCTTTTGGTGCTCATTCCTTCCTAATGCTGTAACAGGGAGATGATTGCAGCCGTAAATGAGCGATCAGTCTATTCCCTGCTGGGTAGTAAAACTGGTTGTCAGGCTGGGGAGGGACGGCACGCAAGAAACTGCTCCCCAGTTACAGTTCACGTTGCACAGTCTAGATAAAATTGAATTTGGCTTACTCATAGCTGAAAGTTACAGGGCGCAAGGTGGTAATTGCCCCAGGAATGGAGAGGGAGCAAGAGGTTTAATTGGCTGCGGAGCCTGGAAACAGCAAGGATCAATTTTGGATCGGCTATAAATATGGACGAGGAGCCTGCCCCCAGCTCCCGCTTTGCAGGCACCAGCTCTGTGTTGCTGCTTCCCCATCGCTCCTCCTTGGAGCTGCACCGGCTCAGCAGCTCCACTCGTTTGTTTTGCCCAAGCAAAGACAAATTACAGGCGCAGGGCAAAGATTTCCAGTGCGTGTCAGAAAGTTCGGGACTCCCCTGCCAGCCTGTGCAAAGCAGGCAGCAGCGGAGGAGCCCAGAAGCAAAACCCAGGGGACTCGTCCGACATCATCCCCTCGCTCCGGCGCGTCCCTCCCACACACCCCTCGCACAGGAAAACGCAGGGAAAACCCCACTGATGCCATTCCCAAATACATTAGCTGCCTTCAAAAATAAGACACACTTTTAAAAGCCATTTTCAAAGAGCTGTATTATTCACTGGCCTAGACTGAAAGTCTAACCGTGGAATTTCCTATGCAAAACCAGCAGCTCAGGTTAAAATTTATTTATGAAAATAAAGCACACAAACCTCTCCAAAATGATCCACCTACCCCCTCCTGGCATGCTGCTTTGGAAACACCTCGCCAAGGCAAGAACCAGCTGCTTCTTCGGCTGTGCCACATCCAGCACTGCCAGATCCTGCTCCATTCACTTTGCAAACTAAAAGCCATTTATTCTGCACAGAAAATTACTAAGCGCATGTTCATAAGGTAATTAGACCTGATGATGAAGCTGTCTCCATGCTGCGCCTCCCAAGGCACGCCAGGCTCCCACCTTTTCTTTTGGCTGTTTTCTTTGGCGACAGATCCCAGCATCACCCTCAAAGAGAGGAGATAAGAAACACAGGTGAACACGGAGCCACCCCGGGGAAAGCACCCGAGCTAAAACCGGCAGTTTAATTACCATTCAGCACGGTGGAATTACTTTTTGCATGGTGGAAAGAGAGTATCTGAATTACAGGAAAGACATTATTGTTGGACTAGGTGTTAGGACACGCCAACCTTGGAGAGACTGAGTCCGGGTATGTGGAATATTTCACTTTCCTGGAAAAATATGCCCATGGTGCAGGGCGGGAGAGAGCTGGGTCTGAACAGGCTGCGCCAGGCAATTGCTGTGACATCTCACGGCCAGGCACGGCTGTGCGGACCAGAAATCGTCACCTTTTCCCTCATTCCATATGCAGGTGCATGCACACACACGTGCACAGCAGGAGGGATAACTCACACGCGTCCTGTACACTCACAAGCGCTTATTGAGGACACGTCAAAAGTAAAGGTCACCTCTCAAAGATCTTCTATTTGCAGTGAGCCGCTACCTTCCACCTTTGGTTGGACTTGATGATCTTAAAGGTCTTTTCCAGCCATAACGATCCTATGATTGCCGGACACATAGGGGGTGTCGGAGCGGGAGGCAATCCCGCAGCGCCTATGCCGGCACTATGGGTGATGGGGCACCCGGTCCCCACTGCCCCCAGGGACAGCTCAGCATCGCTCCTGGCCCGCTGCCGGGCATCCAGCGCCCCATGTTTTAGCCCATCCTAGCCCCCCATTTTGGCTTGATTTACTAATTTTAATTAGCGAAGAGTAGAACCTATGAAACTAGTGCAAATATATTTCATCCATAGTACTATGAAAGGAATCAGCTTGGAGGAGTGAGGAGCAACGTGTGCTTATATACAAAAAAAGTCTCTGATCAGCCAAACCTGTTTAGTCTAACTAAACCACTAAGTTTATATGTCTCAATCCACAGGTCAGCTTCCCGTCCCCTGCATCCGCTGGGGGACCAGTGCATACTGACAGTTTTACCCAGGATATCAGGCCATCCGGCAAACCCAGACACTCCAAATTTGAAGAGGAAAACGGGTGCAATGAACGCAAGGGCAGGGAGTGGGGCTGGATACCCTGAGCGGGGCTTCGCTTCTCATCACCCTGGGATTTGGAAGGAGAAAAGTGCCCGTGGTGCACCACTCTTCACACCACACTCTTGTCCCCTTGCCTGATCCAGTGCCAGGTTTGTTGCCTTCACGGGAAGGCTGCTATCTAAGCAATAAAATGATCCACAAAATCTTCAAACGCTTATAAAAGCGGTGATTGATGTGCTCAACTGCCGGGCCCTTCCTGTCTCCAAAAGTCTGGCTCGTAATCACAGCATCTCAAAAAAAAAAAAAAAAATTAAAATCAATCTGTAAACACTCCAGTTGATATTTTCGCAGCTCTTTCTGCTGGCACCCGCAGCGTGCAAAGCCTGCGGCAGCGTGCGAAGCCTCCCTGGCCAGGCAGCCCCCCTCCTCTCCCCCCCGTCTGGCTCTTAATCACAGCATCACAAAAAAAAAAAAAAAAAAATTAAAATCAATTTGTAAACACTCCAGTTGATATTTTCGCAGCTCTTTCTGCTGGCACCCGCAGCGTGCAAAGCCTGCGGCAGCGTGCGAAGCCTCCCTGGCCAGGCAGCCCCCCTCCTCTCCCCCCCCCTCGGCAAATTAAGGCATTAGCAAATGTGCATCTTCCTTCCCTTCACCCCCATCATCACCAGCTGGGTGCGTCCTCTCCTGCTCACCCAGCCAGAAGGAAGGGAGCTCAGAAGATGGTTACTCTTCATCTTCGCTCTGCATGGCCCAGGTGCCCCTACCAGGGACGGGGAGATGGCGCTGGGCGGGTTTGCTTTTTGCCAAAGCTGGTCACAGCTGACGGAAACAATTTTACAGCTGAAAAGAAAGCTGTGAAGACCTCTCACGGGTCATGGGCAGCAGAGCAAGCTAGCCACACTGCTGCTATTTATGCTTCAGGGCTGCCACAGATTTATATCTTTGTCCTTATATATTGTTTAAAGGAAAAAAAAAAAAAAAGAGAGAAAGGAAAAGCGCTTGTCCCCTTCTGAAGTTACAAAGTCAGAAGATCGCTGACTCAAGCACTGAAAGTCCCCGAACAGCCGCTGCTCGTGCAGATTTAGACTCAACCCCAGCCAACCAAAAAGAATAATTATTTCTCCGCTCTGCTGTGCTATTTAAAGTACGATGAAGTACAAAGACACTGAATTATGCACAGAAGAGTTATGCTCACACACAGCAAGGTAGCAGCAGCCACCGCAGATAAATAAAGTGGATGGGGGCACTCCTGCGCCCGACCCCGGTCTCACCGGTGACTTTGATTCGTATAGAAAACATAGTCTAGATGGGACAGCAGTTTCCAAGGTGCCCTGCTCCTTTGATGCCCGGCCCTGGGCAGACACGCTGAGATGAGCACCGGGTGCTGCAGGGGTGCTGCGGGCCGCACGGGGATGCAGCAGGCAAGGACGGCTCTGGCCACAACAGCAGGATGGACCAAGGAGTAATCTTGTCCCTCGAAGGCGTTTAACACCAAAAATAGCCCTGTCCCTGTGAGCGCTCCCATCCCTCCATCAGAGACGGCCCTAAGGGAGGGGGGACATCGCTGCACCCTCACCTCTCGGGACAGGGACGGGCTCCCGGTGGCTCCAGAGCTGCAGGTTCACACCGGAGCAGGGCTGTTCCTGACACTGTGCAAAGTTTTAGTGGTAAGTCAGGCCCTGACCGTGTTGACTATTCTGTTCAGCATCTCAAGATGCAAACAAGAAAGGAACCAAGCGCAGCGTAACACGATGGGTGAGACCATCATTGCGGTCGTGCGTGAGCATCGTTCCTCCAGCCCAGCCCCAGCCCAGCATCCTTCCCACCCAATTCCCGCTTCATAGCAAGCCGCTCCAGGTGAGCTGAGCTGCACCTCCCAGTGCTGGGCTTGCTCAGAAAGCCCTGGGGGATGCTCTGCAGGGTGGGCAACTGTCACCCAAAACATGTCACAAGCCATCTCTACGTGCCCTTTTTCAGCCGGGAGGTGGCTTCTCTCCCAAACCTCTGCATCTGCCCGATTTTGTCCTGAGCCCCGTACCCACGGGCAGCCACCGGGGAGGGGGCAGCTGATGGGCAGCACAAGAGAAAGCAAATATGACATTTTCCAATGGGATGGGATTTGCCCAAAGCCGATCCACTGCCACATTCCCAAGAGCCCTTTGGGATGTGCCCAGCAATGGCTTGGGGCTTTGCTGCACAAAAAGAGCATTCAAATCCTTTCTTTTTCTTTTTTTTTTTTTTATTGGCTCTACAGTACTTTATGGATCATCGTTGGTTTCCTCATCTTCTCATAATTTATAAAAATGGCCTGTCGCTATACTTGGCTTCACCTCAAGGTCAGTAAATCAGGGTATTTAATTAAACATAGCAATTTACCAGCTCTCAGCCCAATTCATAAGAAACTCACGCATCATTTGAGCGGGATTTTCATATACTTCACTTGGAAAAAGTACAGAGACGACTTCAGCAGAACAAAATACATCAAAATACTTTTTTTTTTTTTTTTTTTGGCAACTCACAAAACTGCTTTTGCTCCATTGCAAGCACGTTACTGCCTCTCCATTCCCTGCCCAGGGGCTACCCGATACGTCCCAGGGAAAGCCACAGAGCACAGCCCTGGCAAAGTGGCAGGCTGGGTGCGGGCAGGTATACGAGAAGAAAGCATCGTTCTAACAGCCATCAGCAAACGCAGCACCCTCCCACTCATCTCCACAGCAGCAGGAAAACCACCGCATTGTCCTTCCTCACTCAACAAGAATAAAGATATTCTGTGTCACGACATGGGAATCTTTGGAAAAGTCTGGATTATCAAGTTTTGTACCAAAACTTGGGTTTTCCTCACCTTTTCTCTAACAGCAGTGTCTGACAGCACAGCCAACACCTTGTGCTTTAGGTTGTTCTCTGACAGGCTCGGGGATGGACCTGTGTCACCTGAAAGGTCCACCCGTGCGGGGACGTGGAGCTCAAGGGAGCACGTGGGGGGATACAACCGGGGACGGCCAGGCTTGGGGCAGGAACTTGCAGCTGTGATTGGAGGGAGGGAGGGAGGGCAGCGGGAAAATCCAGCCTTGCCAAGAGCTTTTGGTGATGGTCCTGGGGACCATCCACAGTGATGGTCCCGGGGACCACGTTTCCGTCGTGGGAAAAGCATCCGCAGGAGATCGCACATGATTTGGCCGCAGAGGCTCTGACCTCAGGACAGGAGCCAGACGGGACCAGGCTGCATGAACAATGGGATTTGGGTTTTCCCCATCTTTTTTCAGGTTTCCAAAGACCACCTTGCCCCGTGCAGGTGGAGTGAGGCTGGGTCTGTCCCGGGTGAGCCCCAGCACCCCACCTCAAACAGCAAAAGGGGTTCCTGCCTTCAGCAACCACCGACAGCAAACAGCTTTCCAGCAAGTTGGAGAGAGCTGCCGGGATGTGACTCAGTCCCCAAATGAAGATGAAGCCAGGCACTCCTGGGCAGAACAGAAGCTGGAAGAGGCTCCTTGCGGCAGAGCCCTGCCAGGGCTTCTCAGGGAAGCAGATCTGCAAGAAGGTATGTTGAAACGTAGAAGGAAAAATATATAAAAGTGTTGCACAGTTTCTGCATCTTCCTTTGAACAACAATAACGCTGTTTTACAAATAAAGTCATTAACAACCATCACTACCTAGAAGCTGCCCAGCGCCTCACCCGCCTTCACACTTCTGCCAGCAGAAACCCCGGTGCTTCTGGGTTTGCAGATGCTGAGGCTTGGATGGCTTCATTGGCTGTGCGGACAACCACAGAGATGCCACAAAATGCCCTAAAAATTTTAAAAAGCAAAATAAAATTTGGAACTTGCTTTAAAACCCAGCTTGGATCTTTAGGTGGGGCAGGGGGAACCAACCCAAAACCCAATGTGGTTTTTTTTTTTTTTAAAAAAAGATTTTTAATATTTGTTATTCTTTTCCTCAGGGAGAACCGGTCTCCCAGGCTTTGGCGAGCCTGATGGGCTGCACTGTGCACCCGCCGGCAAACTGCGCTGTGCCCCTCGGAGCCGGATCGGTCCCTTTAACAAGTACAAGATTTCTCGCTCAAATAGCATTTCAAACCAGAGATCTGAGCAATAACGCAAACACAACACATGCAACCACTTAGAAGTCAATTAATATCAGCGGAAGGCCCCTTGTTGAAGGCAGCAGAAGGAACGATGTTACATTTCCGGAATAATGGCTGAAATTTGCCATTGTGTGTCATCAGGAATCATTTAAAATAGTTTTGATCTAAGTTCTTTCTGTCAGGGCTCTAACGAATTAACAGATGACAGATTGCCGTAATGAGAGTCTCTGCTTTAAAGAAAAGGCTACATTGTTTTTTGCTGTACTACTCGTATAATTTGGGATGTTTAAAAATAATTACAGCAGAAGATTAATACCTTACAAGTTTTCAGACATTTCTCACACGCAGCGGAGAGCCAAGCCCGCCTTTTTCTCAGGTTTTAGGGATGTGGGTGGGAACAGGGGCAACACCCTTACACCCCAAAAAGCATCATTACACCCCAAACGCTGAAATCTGGGGCTGTAACTAGAAAAAAACATCATTCCTGCCCTGTGTTCCTAGGGATCGCGCCTTCACCCCAAACCCCAACAGATCCTTTGGGATAAGCCCCTGTGTCCCCGGTTTGGGGAGGTGGGCAGGAGCACGGGGGTTCTGGGGGGGCTGCAGAGCGCCCAGTCCGGGGGCCGGCCGGCCACCGAGCCCGTCGGCTGCTGGGGTAAAAATAAGGAAAAAGCCAATAACCAGAGCAGGCTCGTCCCCTGGTTTGTGCCGCATTCCCCGTACTCATTAGCTCAGTTGCTGGATCACATTTTTCTGCTGTGCAAAGGGACCACAAAGGCATATTATATTCAATGTTAAGTAAACAAACTTTTGAAAACTGCCTTTTATTGATTCCATACGGCCATCTGGTTTGAAGGAAAAGGCTCCCTCCCTCTTCCCCCTCCCTGTGAAAATATTCGAAGGTTAGGGACTGGCAGCGGCTCAGCATGGCTGAAAACCACCTAGTTTCCTTTGCGGTTAACAACACAGGAAAACGTCTAACTTTCAGATAAATGTTGGAGGCTTATTTGGTTCACCCATCTGGTAGCCAGCCTGTTCTGCGAAAATTAAAGATATACATATGCAAATATTCACAGTCTGCTTCCAAGATCTAAAGAATTTTTATGATGTAACCACAAAAAGAGGTTATTTAATGTTGACAATATGTAGCAGAGCAAAGCACTATAATGCTGCATATGGTAATGTAACTTATGAAAATGAAGCCGCAGTGCCCTTACAGAGTAATGAAAAGCAGATTTCACCTTGAAGACTATTTGAGCTGTTTAGCTTGTAATGACTTGAAAAAAAAAAAAAAACCCACCCAAAAAACAGGGGGTAAAAATACAACTTGCCACCCAGCCACACGAATCCCGGCCGTGCGTGGCAGCGTCACCACCAAACGTCCGCATCCCGGCAGGCGCAGGGGTGCCTGCCCTGCCCCAGGGATGTGCCACCATCCCACTGGGGATGTCTGCAGGGCAGGCAGGGCACGGACAAAGGTCCCGGTGATGCTGATGCCAACGGAGCCCTACCTTCCCACGCTGTGGCTCCCTGAACAGCTCCCAGCATCGTGGGCAGCCACAGGGACAATGCATCCCCTCAGCAGTCCTGGGGGGAGAGAACAGCCGAGCAATTCTGGGTCAAGGGATGCGGGAAGGACTGCACCCTGCAGACCCCGAGGGAGGCAGGGCACCCATGGTGGGCATCCCTCTATGCCCATGGGGCAGAGGCAGGGCACCCATGGTGGGCACCACTCCGTCTCCACGGGGCAAAGACAGTGGGAGGCGCACATCCACCTTCGCCATCATCGTATGGGGCTCACTACAGCCCCCAGAAATTGGGAACTGCTCAACTGAGAGACCCCAACCCAAGGGGGGACAGCCTTGCTACAAGCCTCTCCGCATGAGGCACATGTCACTCAGACAGCAGCATCCTCCCAGCTGAGAGAGACAGCAATGCCACTTCCCGCAACCAGTGGCCCATCTTAGGCCCAGCAAGCGGTCGGGATGCGCGGGGTGACCTGCCACCACCCCACCATCACTCCAACTGCATCAGCTGCACAAAACGCATTACCCCCACCATTCATCAGAAATGTCAACTGAGCCATGAGAAGCCTCTCCAACCAGCCCCGCATCCCTGATGCTGCTTCGCATGTAGCGAAGACTTATTGCTACTGCTAAAATTAATTATGTCCTCTTTCTGTAACAAGCACCTTTGTATATTATGCAAGCGCTTTGCCTGTCACCAACAGCCTCAGAGAAAGAGAAAGATGTTTGAATTAACAAAATATTACTGTGATCTTCTCCCTGACAGTATGGAAGCAATAATATTTAGTGAGTAACTGAGTTTCCTTTAATAATTTAGTAGACTGCAAAAACCTTGATCATCCAGCTGACTCTGAGAACAAAATAGTCAAGCTTTGTGCATCCTAAGCTGAGATAAAAACGCGAGCAGAAGAAAGAAGTTTAAAATTATATTTTAAAAAGCTAATTAAAAAGGCAGCCCACATGCAAGAAAGAGGCCGGGGAAACTGTTCTTTAAAGGAAGCGAAGCCACAGGTTTCCCTATCTCCCTGTTTCATCTGGGAGAACAGAGCAGAGGAATGTCGGCGAGGTGCTCTCCCACCAGCTCTCTGCGGGTGCACGGAGGAAGGTGAAGCCAGAGGCACCGGGGTGCAGGGACCCCCAGACCGGCTGTACCCCAGGAGATGTTTCTGAGACAGCCCCCTGGGGCATTCGGTGACATCCGAGGGGACATCAGCACCAGGCAGGTACCAGGTATGAACCCACCTCTCCACCAGATGGTTTCGGTCACCATCCTTGGTCACCATGTGAGAGTGGAGAAACCCCGCAGCCAGGCAGGTCCTGCAGAGCCCTCTGGGAAGAGCTTCTAGGAGCACAGGGCAAGATAGGAGATCTCCCCCACCTCCACCAGTGCCACGGGGCAGCACAGACCAGTGGAGGCAAGGACCCTTCCCAGGGCAAGTCACGCCTAAATAAAGCACTTGGCTGAGGTTATTGCCAAAAAGTGCCTGCAATAGGCCTCCTGCGTGCTCTGGGTATGTCACTAGTTGTCACCTGCTTGTCCTACTCCTCTGTCCCTATCTGGCTTCTTGAAGACTGCAGAAGCACAAGGGGGCTCCACTAGCAAAGCTGCAGCTATAGCAGGACATTGCAAGAGGACCTCCAAATCGCTGCAAGATGTTGAGCTTCAAATCCCGTCCTTACACAGCTCAACACTCCCCATCTCCTGTTCTTGCACCAAGTACTGGTGTGTGCAGGAGAAGGGACGAGAACCATCTCCAATGCTGCAAAACCCATGGCTGGAGCTGGCCCGGCCAGCATCAGCCCAGAACAGCAGGAGCAGAGGGATGTGGGTGCACCACGAGCACCCATCACCCTCAAGTTTTGCCTTCCTCCAGCTCACGAGCAGTAAACCAGCGAGGTGGACCAGAGATCAGCTGGTACAGCAGCTCGGGGCAGGACAGACCAGAGGAGGACCCTGTGCTTAGCTCAGCACTATCCTGGAGTCAGGCACGACCTCGTGGATCCCAGCACTCCCACAACCAACACCAAACAGACTTAATTTTTGTTGTTGCTGTTGTCATTAAGACCCTGGGCTTCTCCTGGGAGCCCACAGTCATTGAGGCAAATAATGTGACACGATGCATTTTTGAGCATCACTGTTGGAAGCTACAGATATTCCCAGCTCAGGGTTGGTGAAGCGCAGGGGCTTGGAAATCTCCGTCAAGGAGTAGGAGCTCTCAGGGAGCGCTGTGGAAGGAAGTTTGGAAGAAACAAGAAAGCAAAGAAACCTCAGCTTCTCCGACGGGGCCAGAACTATTAAAAGAGCACTTAGGCCCCTTAACATAAAAATGCATCAAAGAGGAAAACCAGATGAGAACAGAGTCATTTGCCTTGGAGAAATCCTGGCTCTCTGATATGCTGCCTTCCTCCAGCGAAGGTTCAGTGCGGATTGAAATGCCTTCAGGCAGCAGAGCTGTTTTGTCTAAGGCGTGTATTTGCAGAGGGCATTTTAAGGAGCAGCCTCTCCAAAGGGGCTCCACCACTGCTCCCTTCCCACTCATTGGCATGCAGAGCAAAAAGCCCCCGAATCCACAATAATGAAAATGAGATTCCTTTTTAGATAAACACGCTATATCAATGACAAAAAGATGAACCAAAGCTACATCAATGCTCAGAGCATCAAAGAGCTCAAGCTCAGGCTTCAGACCTGCTAACAACTGCCATCCACTGCCATACTAGCACCACTGGGATGTCTTGGGGACTCATCTGCAAGCAAATAGCTGGGTGATTGTCATCCTTGCAAGGTCACGGGACACTGAGGGATGCCACAGCTTGCCCTGGGGACATCACAGGAGGTCCCACCCATAGAAGAGACACCAATCCTGGTAAAGGTGTCGAGGAGGTCAGGAGCATCAGAGCACGGCTGGAGCACCGCAGACCCTGAGAGACACCTCCTGCTGAGTACTCCCAGCTCCCACCAGCGCTGGTGACAACCAAGACAGCAAAAGCCCCAAGGACATATCCTGCTTCACTGGGAGCTGATGCTTCAAACTTAAATGCATGCCTTTTGGTTTTTAACAGCTCTGGACCAGGGGGACACATAACCCACATAGGTGTGTGCGCAGAGGTGCTGCAGGACTCTGCAGGGTCTTCTCTAAGCTGCGGGAAAGGCTGTGTGACAACCAGCACCACAGCAGCTTCATTGCTGGCCCTGCTCACCCCCTCTCCCAGCACAGAGAGAAACAAAACCAGCATGCTATGCCTTAAATTTAAAGTAAAGCACCCCATTAAGAGCCTCAGGGATGAGGTTTAGCGAGAAGGGCAGTAAAGACCATCCACCGCCTTCGCAGCCAGCCCCACCAATGCCTGTTCCAGGCTTGCCACAACCCACAGGGAAACCTCTGAAGCCTTGGATGACTTGTGCAGGTTTTCCCCAAAAATAAGACCTCTCCAAGGAAGGCGTGTGAAACATGCACGAGCCCCTGCGTGCCCCTAGCCCACAGGTAACACTTATTCAGTCCTCCCCCTACTTTTAAATCTACCTCTGTTTATCCCCCACCGTAAAAGCAGCGGCTGACAGGGCACCGACACGCTGCAACATCTGGGAGCCATCTCGGCCCTGGTGCTGAGCAGTAAGTCAACAGAAGGTGTGATGAGAGCCAGATGTGTGGCTCTGCACATACATCCTAAGTGGAGGGGATTACAATAAGGGGACAAATAAAGAGGAAGGCCTGCGAGAATATGTGGAGCCCCTGGAGGCCTTTAAAACTGATTTTAAAAACCCATTTCCCTCGATTCAGAGGGAATTTTATAGAGTAGCACCAGCAAAGCGCTGGCTGTTTGTTGCAAGGCCAGGCGACGCGGAGCCTGGGTTTCGGGCAGGCATAAAACCCCCGATTTCCTGATGCGGGTAACATTTGCCAGTGCTCAGGCCCCTGGCGTGCTAACTACGGTTGCGCAGCATCCAGCACCGACTGCGGTGGCAAGCGGGCAGCACCTTGGGCGTCAGATGGCCTTGGCTGCAGGATGGCATCGGGGTTTGCCCGCTTGGAAAGCTGAGCAAGCAGCAGGGAGGGAGCCTCTCACCTGCCTGGTGCTTGTAGCAGCTTTTGCACGAGGTAGGTCTCCTCCTTACCCTGTCCCTGCCCAGGGAGGTGCAAAACCTCTCCTCCTCTGCTGGCAGCAGGTACCCTGAGAGCAGGCACAGGGCTCAGCGGCTGGAGCAGGGGCATTTTCCGAAGCCTGCCGGGACATGGACACTCACAGCCCTGCCACCATGCCGCACTCTGGCTCTCATGCTGGAGGCGGCAGCTCTCACACTGCTGTTATCTCTGCAATGCCCTGGCTTTTGCTTCATCAAAGCACTTTGCACCCTCCCTGTGTCGGCAAGCCCCAGCCCAACTGCTTGCAAGAGGAAATAAAATCAAGCCTGGCTTTAACAGGGATGAGAACTACAGGAAACCACAGAGCAATCCCATCAGTCAGGGATCACCAGGAGCCACTGTATCCACCACAGGCAGGAGCCGAGCGTGAGGACTCCCTCGTCAGCAATGTAATTACAGGGGCCCCGCTCACGTGCAGGCATGCCTGCATCCCGCAGCCTCGCAGGAGCCCGGGCACCCAGGCAATGCCTGGCCAGAGGCACTCAGAGATACAGCTCAGCTGCTGGGCAGAGCTTTAATGCCCAAGGTGACTCCCCTTCCTTCTTACTTCAGCCCTTCAGACAAGCTTAGGCAGGTTACAAAACCAGTTTTCATCTTTAAATGCGCCAGGAGTATCTGCAACTCTTAGAAGCTAACGTGACATTTACCTGTGCAATTCCCATGCACCTGAAACCCAGAGCATCACAGTTTCGGGGTTAAACAGTTTAATTTAGGTGAAACACTTTCCTACGATGTGAAAAATGCAAATGCTCACGCTGCTTCAGAGACACAGGAGCAGTGCAAGGGCTGCACCCAGGGTGGCGGGAGAGGACAGAACCCAAAAATGATGGAGCTGTAGGACCATCACCTTCCCCTCTGCTCCAGCTCTCCAGCAGCTTGGGGTACACCCCCTCAAGCCCCCTTGGGCTGGCACTGGCTCTGAGGCGTGTTTCTGATGCAAGGGACGCATCCTGTCATGCAGGAGCTCACCCATGGCACAGCACAGCATTCTGGCAAGCCTGCACCCCAGGCGGTGAGGCAGGACACCCTGCATTTCCCCTCTGCAGGGAAAAACCTTTTAAGGAGGTGAACGGGACTGTGTTTACAGCCCGAATCTGCTCCTTCCTGTGCCTCTCCCAAAAGGTGATTTCAAATGGAATCCAGCATCACCCTAGGAGGAGCGATGCTGCCGCCACATGAACCCTGAGGCCAAATCAAAACATCCACTGGAAGCCAACGCGGCTGCAGAATGGGGATGCTCTGCTATGAGAGAGGAGACGCTCGTGCAGGGACAGCGTCCCCTTCCTGGGGCTCCCTTCCTACCCCCCTGGAGCACTGCACAAGCAGAGTGGCAGGTTTGGGTTTGTCTTTGCACCGAATGGAAGAACCGCATCCCTTTCACTGAGGCAGCCCAGGACCACATCGTCCTCCCCGTGCTCCCATCAGCCCAACCCCGGTTGCCCACGAAAAGCCCAGCAGCCCCTTAAAGCTTTCTGTGGGACTCTGCTGCAGCACCCCTCTTTGGGGAGGCGGTGGGGACGGTCCTTTGAGGAGGACTGAGCGGCGGTGGGGATGCTGTGCTTCGAGGAGGGGCCGGGCCCCCAGGAGCTGCTCCGCACCTCTAACCCCACAAGCACCCACGGG
>NW_009650081.1:544410-553320 GCF_000708025.1 Charadrius vociferus | reverse complement strand
CGAGTGGGGTTCCACGGCTGCGCCACACCGACCGGCCCCTGCAAGCTCGGTTTTCATGGAATCACAGAACGGTTTGGGTTGTCTGGGTTGGAGGGGACTTTAAACATCATCCAGTCCCCTCCCTGCCCTGGGCAGGGCCACCTCCCCCCAGCCCAGGTTGCTCCAAGCCCCGTCCAACCTGGCCTTGAACACCTCCAGGGATGGGGCCAACCTGCCCCTTCATTACTCGTCAGGGCATTGCTCCGCTTGCCACCCTGATTAATTTGCTTCTCCTGACCCACATTGGCTCTGCTGCGCCCTGTACGTCGTTAACCATGGCCGTCACGCCAGCGAACGAGGGACTCAGCCACCCTGGAGGAGATGCTGGGTCATCTCCGTCTGGAGGACAAGTCTGATGAGGAACGACTGGGGGAACTGGGGGCGTTCAGCCTGGAGAAGAGGGGGCTGAGGGGAGACCTTATCACCTCTACAACCACCTGAAAGGAGGGGGTAGCGAGGGGGGGGCTGAGCTCTTCTCCCTGGTGACAAGTGATAGGACGAGAGGAAATGGGTTCAAGCTATGCCAGGGGAGACTTAGATTGGATATTAGGAAAAATGTTTTCACTGAAAGGGTTGTCAAACATTGGAAGAGGCTGCCCAGGGAGGGGGTGGGTTCGCCATCCCCGGGGGTGTTTAAAAAAAGGGTAGAGGTGGTACTTGGGGACACGGTTTAGAAGTGCTTTTTTCAGGGGAGGTTAATGGTTGGACTTGATGATCTTAAAGGTCCCTTCCAACCTCAGCAATTCTACGATTCTATCTCATTCCCATGGGGATATCTTGGTTTTTCCATGGCCAGTCTCCCCTCGGAGCCCCAACCGTGCCATAACCCGCCGTGACGGGGCCTCGCGGGTGAGGTGCCGCGGGAGGTGCAAACGGCGGGTGCAGCATCATGCGGGGCGTCGCGACGAGAGCAGCGCGCACACGTATCCCGATGCGCAGGTGGGAGAGGGATGGAGGGTTGCCAGGGGAACAAGGGCTGCGCTTCCCACCTCCCTGCTTTTCATTTCCAGCCTGGGAATCGGTGTATCTGTCTCGTGGCTGGTGCCAAGGCACAGCGGTGCCGGTGCCCAAATCCCCGCAGAGGGCACGGTGTGGCTTCGGCATCCTCCGCACCAGCACCGCGCGGCGGGACAGGCGAAATGGGGTGAGGAAAAGGTGGTTTGGGCACCGGCAGGCCCATCCTTAGGGTTTTATAGTTTGCTTTATCCTTCTCGAACGGAGACACTCTTCTTTCGGAACAAACAGGGGAAGTTTCTGGATGCGGATTGTTGTTTCTTAACCTGTAAATTGTCGGAGTTTATTAATCCACCTTCCGCGACTGTGTTATCCCCGCGAGTCGCATAAAGGAGTTGGGATTAGCAGAGATCGGTTTTGCTGAGCTCTGTAATTGGTTCTGCTCCACTGTCCTTTACGGGGCTTCGCGTGAGCTGGAGCTCGGAAGTGGAAAAAAGTTTTTTTTTTTTTTTTTTAAAGTTTGTTATAATGATTCCTGGTAGCTATTATGTTGGAAATAAGGCTCTTTCAAAGACTGTTGGGATACATTAAATGTTTCATTTTTTTCAGTCTCCGTTTCTTTGTTTTTGATCTCCATTCAGATTGATTAAAGACACTGACTGCTCAATTTTGATTAAATCCTAAATCATAACTGGCTTACAAAACAACTGTGAAAGCTGACATTTATGAAGTTCAGTAAACTAGTTGTAAGAACAGGAGTGCGAGATGGAAAAAAATAATAAAATTCCTTTCCAAACAAACATCAGTTGACAGCAAACAGATGGTTAGAGACTCTTACTTGTAAACTGGAAAAATTAAGATTTGGCAGGTTCTGTTAAAAAATAGTTACAAAACATCTTAAAGTTTTCCCCTTCATATCCTGGTGTTGCTCTGGGCATCGTTTCAATATTTTCATAGGCTACTGCATGGAAAAGGTTCTGAATACATGAAAGCAGCTGGCATAAAAGGGCTTAGAAATACTAGTTAAGATTTATGGGAAGTAACGTTGCCAGCATCCCAAAGATGCAGTATTTAAAACCCAGCTTCTCAGCCCACCAATAAATCACTGTAACTTAGCAGCATAGCATGAGTTTCATCTCCAAAGGTGCAAGAAAAGTGGGTAAAATGTAACCTTGGTAGATTTTTCCATAGTTGTTGACTTACCCCGTGATAATGTTAAGCTAATGTTTTTGGGCAAAGCACAGCCGCATAAAATTAAACCTCTCACTGACACAGGTTCCCCCACAGGAGGGAAATTCAGCCAGAGACCTGCTTCTTGCAGACAAACATTTCCTCCTCTCTGAGCTGTGAGGGAAAAAAAGGTCAAGGGAAACACGGGAGGAATGCCCCAAATCCCGTAGGGATGCGGCCCAGGGGAGCGGTCGGGCCGAGACCCTTTGCCGGTGAATTTGGCAGCGTGACCTAAACCTGCTTGGGACTTTGGCCATCGCGATATCCTGTGGCCATCACAATATCCCGTGGCACTGCGTGGCCATCGCAGTACCCCATGGCCATTGCAGTATCCTGTGGCCATCACAATATCCCATGGCACTGTGTGGCCATTGCAGTACTCCGTGGCCATTGCAATATCCCGTGGTCATCGCAATATCCCATGGCACTGTGTGGCCATCGCAATACCCCATGGCACTGCATGGCCATCGCAATACCCCGTGACCATTGCAATATCCTGTGGCCATCGCAATACCCCATGGCACTGCATGGCCATCGCAATACCCCGTGGCCATTGCAATATCCTGTGGCCATCGCAATACCCCATGGCACTGCATGGCCATCGCAATACCCCATGGCCATCGCAATATCCCGTGGCGCTGCATGGCCACTGCAGTAACCCACGGCCATCGCGATATCCCATGGCACTGTGCGCCCATCGCAATACCCTGTGACCGTTGCAATATCCTGTGGCACTGCGTGGCTATCGCAATACCCCGTGGCCATCGCAATACCCCGTGGCCATCGCAGTATCCCATGGCAGTGCACACCGCTGCTTCATGGGAAGCAGCACATGCTCCCGTGGACCTGGCAGGGGTGCGTTGGTGCCCTGCATGCCTTCCTGCGCGCACACCTCATGGGTGCCGCTGCTGAAGTCAAGGGATGGCGGAGGTGCTGGGAAGAGGAGCTCCCACGCAGTGCCCCAAGCTCCAAACCTCCCGCCGTGGTGTCTCCAGCAGGTCCCTGCAGCCAGGTTGCAGGGGGTCCCCAAAATCCAGGGCAGCCCCTCGGGCAGCTCGCAGTGATGCTCTGGCCCTGCTGCTGCGGCGTCCGGCGGGTCGGGCTGTTGGTAGCCCTGTGGCACGCAGGCAGCAGCTGGTTCTCCAGGGTTAACAACCAAACCACCGCGTCTTCGCTGGAGAGTCAATGGGGCCTTGTCTGCAACCTGAATTACTGCCCTGCAAGCGATCATTTCGGAGTCCGCATCCGAGCTCAGTTCCTCCCCTTTCCCCCCCCCCGCCTGACGCCGAAACAGCCCCTGAAACCATTTGCAAACTGTTTGCGATTGCTCTGGGCGCAAACACGAGGTTTCGGCAGGTCCCGCCGCCGCTCGCCGCTCGCCGAGGGCTGCTGGGGCGCGGGAGCCCCGCTCGGCTGGCGTCGCTCAAAAATACACTCGCAGGGCTGAAAACAATTTTAATTTTAAGATCAAAGAGAGTCGCAGGAAGGAGGGAAGGACGCGTCCAGGAGAGAGCCCGGTGTGCGTCTCTCCTTGTTAACGAGCTGCAGCAGTTGCAGGCGCTGAGCAGCCGCCGGACTCTGTGCCCGCAGCGATCGCAGCGCCGCGGAGGAGCTGCGCAGGGAAACCGCGAGCGATGCGCGGCCGGAGCGAGCGGCTGCAGCGAGGCGGGCAGGACTGCAGCAGACCCCGCCGAGGAGAATAAGGCTGCGGCGTTAAGTCAGGCCATGTTTAAAAGATGCTGTGGGTGGGTGTGAGAGCTCAAAACTCCCCTGAACCTGGGGAGGTGGATTTGCGGGTCCTGCGGGCACAGTGCCGCTGAGTGCCGATTCACCAGGTCCCCTGCGGAGCCCATGCAGGAGTACAGTGACCCCAAACCCGTGCCAGGAATCACCCGCTGGCACGGCTTACCTCCTTCTGCTGCGTCTGTGGGACACCGTGGTGCACGTGCTGCTCATCCAGCAGTGCCGTGCCTCTTTGTCTCCCCATAAATGCGAGCGTGTACCACGTTTCCCCGGGATGTGGGATGCCCGTGTGAAGCTTCTTCCAGAGCAATCGTCACTTTTCTTCTTTTCTGTAAGAAAAAATCCCTGGGGATCTGGGGCTTCGTTTCCTCTGCTCCCTTCCCAGGCAAGGCTCACTAGAGAGAGAAGCAGAAACATGTTAGAGAGAGAAGAAAACACACAGGCAAACATTTCTGAACCTCATAGCGCTGCTTTGATCCTCGTTTCATCTCTGGGTTTTTTTTTCTGAACCTGGTTTATCATTCATACATCTAAATCCCTGGAAAAGAAACCCCCATCTCAAGAGATGGTGAAAACTCTGTTCAACACAGTGCTAAAAATAATCTTCTCCGGGGAGCAATCCTACTCTGCCCTGGAGGGAAATGGAAAGATGAGTTAATAGGTCTTTTCCATCTCTGGTTCCTGTAATTCTGAAAAAAACCAAGGCTGAGTCTGCTGTTTACTTTTCTGAATATGCAAAAGTCGTCTCTGCAGGTCTCCGTCCCAGCCTTCCCGAAACACTGACCGCCCTGCTCTCATCCAGCTTTGCAAGTGCCTCTGACTTCTCCTTTTTTTTAAAAAAAAATATCTTTCTCTGCTACAGTTTTTTTCCTTTCTCCCTCTGCTCCTTTGAATGACTGCTCAGACAAACACTGGCTGTTTCCAAGGCACTGCCTCGAGTTGCCAACTTTTCTTCCCGGGAAGAATCCTCCTCTCTGTGTGCTGAGCAGAGATAATAAATCAGGTGAGGAGGAATGCGCCGTCCCTGGGCCGACACAGCCAGCGGCTCTCCGTGACTCCTCCGACCGGAGGGGAGAGAGCCCGGGAGGTTTATTTTGCAGCCGTCTGGCTGCGCTGGAGATGCGCTCCGTGCCACTCGAGCTGGCAGATGGGAGATGGGATTGCTATTTCTCAAAAAAAAAAAAAAAAAAAAACCTGACAGGAAAACAAACAAACGTCAAGTGCGTTTATAACCATGTCTCCATCACCGCTGGCTCAGTGGGAGATGAAGGTTTTGCCCTCAGAGCCCCAGCCACTGGCTTGGCCAGGGCTCCCCAGTGAGGGACACCAGTCACAAACTGGGGCTGTCCCTGTGCTGGGGACCGGGCAGAAGAAGCATCGCAGCCCCTGGGCAGGCAGAGGGTCGGGCAGAACACATGGCTGGGATGCTTGGATGCCCTGGAGCTCCCTGGCCGCATCCTGCGACATCCGAGCCATGCGTGAGCATGAACAGGGCAGCAGAGACCGGCCGGATCATCGCCAGATCGCTGCCAGCCACCCTTGGCAGCCTCCCTCGAGCTGCAGCATTACCCGGCGTCCTTCAGCTCCGTTCCCCATCCAAATTCCCGCTTGTTCTTCATTTTCTGCATTTTGCTTCTTTAAAATGTTATTTTTTTCCTAGAGGCTGTTGGGGTTTTGCTGCCTGCGTAAACTCGGAATTGGCCTCCTGCAACCCCCGAGGAGCCGGAGCCGATGCTTCCAGCTCGGAGCGGTGCGGGCGGGTGGTTCCGCTGATGTCCCCGCTGCTGGTTTGGCTCAGCCCTCCGCCAGCGCAGCCGCTGGACCACAACGCAGCAGCAGATGCTCGATGCCCTGCGGTTAGATGCCCTCCCAGTTGACAAGACCAACTGCCATGGCACGGTGCCGGTGGCCCAGCAGGTTGCCCAGAAGTCCATGATGGTCTTGAGCAACGCAACCTTGGGGCGATTGGTTCGCTGTTCACCCCTCAGCATCTCCTCCGTTTGGTTTCCCTTCCTCCGCCTGCTCTGTGATGTGATGTACAGCCGCTGTGTCGCTGCTCCCATCTGGGATGTGCCACAGCATCGGGGACCGTGTGCCACTGCCGTGCCCTGTGCAGCAGCATCCTTAATCCTGGAGGCCCTCGGTGCCACCTCCTCGGGGTGTTTTGCGGTAGGGGTGGGTGAGGAGGGCTGTGCTGCCGGCAGTTGTTTTGCCCTGTCCATAGATAATTAGAAATGCCACTGTTACCCAATATTTAATTAATCTACAGGAAAGGAAAGAAAGCTGGGTTGCCCTAAAGGAACTTATCACAGATATTAAAATGGTATCAAAGAAATTCCGCAGCTCTTTAAAGGGTGCTTTGAAATATGGGACCAAGCCCAGAGGTGGAAAAAATGAGGTTCCTGTCTGGTGTGTGATGCTACAAGAGCAGCCGTGAGATGTCCAGTGGGGCAGCTGTGGCTTAACTGGGGCTGCTGGTGGCAAACCGCTCACCTCCGACCAGGGATTGGCATGTAGGGCTTCGTTCTTGTCTGAAAGCCTCTTGGAGCCTGGTTTTAAGTACCTTTGAGTTTTCAGGCAAGGAAGCAAACCCAAGCCCCAAGCCCACCCTACAGTGCAATCCAATTATCCATCCAAGAGCAGAAAATCACAGATGGTTTTGCATGGATTTTCTGAAGGAGTGATACTCCAAATGCTGTTATCTGGGGAACCGTAACAAAATGTACACGGGCACTTATAACGGCAGCATCTGGAAGGAACGGATAAAAATCTACTTATGCGCACAGGCAAAATTTCCAAGAGCAAAAGTGCTTCTGCAATTCATCGCCTGAATAGGAAACAGAGCGTTCACCGGCCGAGTCAAGGACTGAGAGCCACTGGGAGTCAGCCTTATCCACCGCATCCTGGCTCCTGCTGGAAGCCAGAGCGAAAAACCCTTCCAGTCCCCAGGATTCAAATGGTGCACAAATTCAAACCCCGTGTGCGTATGTGGGGCAGGAGTGATGTGCAGCTTCAGCTGCTGAAGGGGAGTTTGGGAACAGCTGTAGAGCAACGGAGAGGATGTAATCACGGAGGATGCTGGAGGGGTGGAGGGAGGGAGGGAGGGAAGCAGAAAGCAAGCGAGGCACTGGGAGAAATCTTTGTACTCTGGATTCCTCTGGCAGGCATAATGGACGGGGGACCAGCCTTAAAGGAAGCAGAACAAAGGACAAAAGTAATGTAAAGGCTTGGCAGAAAGGGGGGACTTCTGAAGGCTGCAATATTGAAAGGGTTTTTAAAGGAAGCATCTGAAAAGCAAGCCGCCTGCACTTCAAAATCCGACACAGCGCTCTGCTGCTCGCGTGCTTCGGCGCAAGAAGGACCGGCAGCAGACAGAGGGGAACAAAGAGAATTTTTAATAAGGAGTCAGAAATACGGCCTGACTGCGCGGGGCACTCGGGTGGTGCGATGTCTGGCTCCGACACGAGCATCAAGCTAAACTGGTGCGTTGGCATACTGCCCACTGAACCATTTATCTCAGGTATAACTAGCATAATTAACCTACACGGTATATACGTTGCGTACCACCAGGATGACTTTTTGTTGGAAAACAAATAAATCTTCAGAAGTTTGAACCCTATTTGCAGAATTGCTGCTCCATAAATCATTCAGATCATCAAGGCTACTTTATTAACGCCTTTCTGGCTGCATGCTTGCCAGGGAAAGGCAGAGGGCTGCAAATAGTTTGCCATTATAAATATTCCCCAGCACACGGCAACTGTCTTTCAGCAGGTAATGAAACATATGACATGCTCCTAATCTATGACCGAGGGCTATTTCATGGTAGTTTCCTCCCAGTACGCAGTTCCAGTCGTTTTCCGCTCTCACGCTGGAAAAGGGACTGGGATTTCTGTAATGGGCACGGGAAGGGAGAACGGGGTCTGCTGCTTTCGCAGCCAAGACTGCTGCCGGGGGGGCTGAGGGCAGCCCCAAATGCAGCCGGGCTGAACCCCTTCGGCCCTTTGGAGGAGAGCGTCAGCGTCCACCTGCAGCCTCCGGCTGAGCCGTGGAGGGGAAGCTCACGAGCTCCGGCTGTGGGAAACATCCTCCAAACCCATCCTCAGCAGCAGCCTGGCGTGACTGTCCCCCGTGCTGCTGCTCCGGGGCGGCGCGGTGCCTGCGAACTCCCTCGCCCTTTCTTTGGGTTGCAACGAGAGAAGCTTAATTGAACCCAGCTGATTTCTGTAAAGTCTGGAACCACCCTCCGTCTGCCTTTATAGCCAACTTGATCCCTAACGGTCAGTTTACTGCACATGTGGAGAAAGGGACAAGCACAAATATTACTGCTTTTGCTTCCTCGGTCCATCGCTGCTTTTGCTTCCTCGGTCCATCGCTGCTGCAGAAAAAATGCTGGCTGAGAGACAAATGCAGCCCGAGTCCCGCTGCGCTGGCGTCACCGTGGCCAAACGCCTTTAGGAGGGCATCACCTGCACCAAACATGACCGTCAATATGACCAGGAGGGCATCACTGATGTCTGCAGAGTGTTTAGAGGGCCGAGCAGAGCAGTGGCAGCAGCTGCAGAGCCAGGCAGGTTTCAAGCACCTCTCCATGGCTTCGGTGCGATGCCAGCAGGCTGCAGACCAGTGCGGGGAGGAAGACAGGGATGGCGGAGCGGGTCCTCATGCCGGGGGCTGCAGCGCATCCCAGGGATGGCGATTCCCTGCAGGAAAAGGCAGCCTACACCTCACCACCCCGGACTGCCCACCTCCTCCCAGCTCAGCCCAAACCACCGTGTGTGTATATATATGGGGGGTTCAGCCTGGAGATGAGAAGGCCAAAAAGGGGAGAGCTCAGAGCCCCTTCCAGTGCCTAAAGGGGCTCCAGGAGAGCTGGGGAGGGACTTTTTCCAAGGGCATGGAGTGATGGGACGAGGGGGAATGGCTTCAGACGGGCAGAGGGCAGAT
>NW_009650081.1:541008-543426 GCF_000708025.1 Charadrius vociferus | reverse complement strand
CCTGCCCAGGGCAGGGGGTGGCACTGGGTGGTCTTCAAAGTCCCTTCCAACCCAAACCGTTCTATGGTTCTGTGATTCTATGAAAACCCAACCAGCTCTGGGGCAGGCAGGAGCTGCTGAGGCTCGGTGTGCAAGCAGAGCAAGATGGCATTTGCTGGAGAAAACCAGCAAAAATGTACATGCAGCTGGATGTTTCCTTAATATAAACACAGTCTTGCCACAACTGCACCATTGCTTATTTTCAAAGCTATTTGCAAACATCAAGGGAGGAACCCTCACCTCCAGCCCATCGCAGAGGTGTGCAGGGCAGGCAGAAGAAAGCAGCAGCCACCGCTTACGGCAGAGAGACTCGGTGCCGGAGCTCTCTGCCCTCCCACACTGCTGGACGTGCTCCTCAAAAACCTCTCCTCGCCCATCAAGAGCAGCTGAGCGTGGTGGGATCAAAGGTGTTTCCTCCGCCAGGTTGTCCCCTCTGGTGGGGTTTCAGCAGCAGCCCCAAGACCAGCGCTCCTGCTCCTTCTCCAGGCGGCTGCTCGGTCCCTCCCAGGATCAGGCCATAAGTGAGGGTCACCTTTATTATTGACGCCTCCTGGCGTCACCTAAATATGCCTATCGAATTCCCGAGAGGTTACGTAGCACCCGTCGGGAGAAGAAACACAAGTTTGTCTGTCCATGCCTGGTGGGTAGCTGGGTGGGACCCCAGCACCGGAGAGCCCACGGGGAGTCTGCCTCTGCCCCGCCACCCCCCCAGTGCACAGCCTCCGCCCTTTTATTTTTAGTTGATGGGATTTAGTATAAAATAGTGCTGACCTGGCAGCAATCTAAAAAATTTGCAATCGACAGCTAGATCGTCGTGTGCCGTATTTTTGACTTGCAAATAGCTTCCATGGATAGCGAGGGTGTATTTATTAAACACAGCTAGTGTTGCATCTTTATTTAGCTCCTTCTGTTACCACACTGTATAATTCATGAAATTCCCTGATAAAGTTAGGGGGGAATTAAAATGTTGACCAGCCCCTGAACCAGGCTTGACACTTCTATTATTCTAAAAAGAAAGCTGAGAGGAGCTAAAACCTGACGCATAACCCCGTGCCGGGGGAGAGGGACCGGCAGCGGAGCTCACCTCCGGCTGAGCAGGCGGAAGGCAAATCGGAGTCAGCTCCGGAGCATCGCGAGTGCGGCTGCCGGATCCACCCAGCACTGCCAGGGGAAGGATTTCCATCCCAGGTGATGGAGAGCCTTCGCAAGCCCTCCTCGGGGTCGCATCTCCTGCCAAACCCAGGCAGTCGTGAGGGTGAGGAAGCACCAGCGGGGAGGATGAGGATGCGATTTTAGGAAGCGAATGCCGTTCACCGCCAGGAGCCGTGTTTCAGAGCAGACCCAGTCTTTGGGAGACCTCAGCCCTGCGGCAGCATCGTACGCTGGGCTAAGGAACCGCTCGGCTTTCCAGCTCGGCGCCTGAGCCTTGCGCCGCAGGAGGGAAATCACACACCGTCCTCTTCTCAAGACGATGTTTTACAACACCACGCGCTCTAATAAAACGTTCCCTTCAAGTTCATCTTCACGATAAAAACAGTTTCTTTCCTTACCTCGGAGGCCGCGTGTGCCTTGGCTCATCCATATTTCATTAGCACCTGGAGAGTTTCCAGCAGCAAACGACGGGATTTGGGCCTCTGGGTTGCCCGGGCATCGCACAGACGCGGGCTGGACGCGGCCCCGCGGCTCCGCATCGATGCACGGCGGCTGCCGCCGCGGGGTGCATGGCTTGCGATGGAGTGCGTGGCTTGTGGTGCGGGGTACGCTGCCTGCAGTGGGGTGCGTGACTTGCAGTGGGGTGCAGTGCCTGCAGCAGGGTGCATGGTTTGCAGTGGGGTGTTCTGTCTGCAGCGGGGTGCATGGCTTGCGATGGAGTGCATGGCTTTCGGTGTGATATACACTGCCTGCAGTGGGGTGCGTGGCTTGCAGTGGGGTGCAGTGCCTGCAGCAGGGTGCATGGCTTGCAGTGGGGTGTTCTGCCTGCAGTGGGGTGCATGGCTTGCAGCGGGGTATTCTTCCTGCAGTGGGGTGTTCTGCCTGCAGTGGGGTGCATGGCTTGCGATGGAGTGCATGGCTTGCGGTGCGGGGTACGCTGGCTGCAGTGGGGTGCATGCCTTGCAGCGGGATATTCTTCCTGCAGTGGGGTGCATTGCTTGCAGCAGGGTCCACTGCCTGCAGCGGGGTGCATGGCTTGCAGCGGGGTGCACTGCCTGCAGCAGGGTGCATGGCTTGCAGTGGGGTGTTCTGCCTGCAGTGGGGTGTTCTGCCTGCAGTGGGGTGCATGGCTTGCGATGGAGTGCATGGCTTTCGGTGTGATATACACTGCCTGCAGTGGGGTGCGTGGCTTGCAGTGGGGTGCAGTGCCTGCAGCAGGGTGCATGG
>NW_009650081.1:539714-540909 GCF_000708025.1 Charadrius vociferus | reverse complement strand
TTCCTGCAGTGGGGTGCGTTGCTTGCAGCAGGGTCCACTGCCTGCAGCGGGGTGCATGGCTTGCAGCGGGGTGTTCTGCCTGCAGCAGGGTGCATGGCTTGCGATGGAGCGCATGGCTTTCGGTGTGGGGTACACTGCCTGCAGCGGGGTGCATGGCTTGCAGTGAGATATTCTGCTTGCAGTGGGGTGCATGGCTTTCGGTGTGGGGTACACTGCCTGCAGCGGGGTGCATGGCTTGCAGCGGGGTCCACCGCCTGCTGTGGGGTGCACGTCCCGGCCATCCTGGCAGCGTGGGACCCACAGAGCATCGGGAAAACCTCCCCAACTGGCCCCTGGCCCGTCCCTCGCCCCAGCGCCGGTCCCCAACAGCACTGATGTCCTGGAAGAGAAGAAATCCCACTCTGGTGGCTTGTGTCCGTGAGTAATCTCAGCACTGGGAGGTGTTTCCGTACCAATAAGGGAAGAAAGGCGAAATTCTGAACTTTTTAAGAAAAAAATCTAAAATGTTTCCTCTTGTTGACATCCAGAAAACAAAAGCCCTGTGCCCGACGCCCGGCTCCCAGAGGGTGCGAAGCCGGGTGCTGGTCCCCTCCGCAAGGGGGGATGCTGGGAGTGTGTCCCGCAGGCAGCCATCCCCTGGGTTCAGGCTTTCGGGGTGAACCCCAAAGCCTCCCCTTCGGAACCGTCATCCCCGGAGAGGCATTTCCCTGCTTAGGCAGACACGCCACGTGCAGATGAAAACCAGACTCCACCAGAAGCGCTCCGGCCAGTACGTTCTCTGCAGCTTTAAAGAAAATAAAATAAATAAACATCAAAACAAAATTAAATGCTAACACTGGCACACAACTTGACACGAAAGCCTAAATTCAAAACATGCCCGTCTCTGGAAAATATTCTTTTCCTACAGGAAACCTCAGGCAATGCATTTTCCAGCCAGCCCTATGCCGGGGGTCTGCCCGGTGGGTCCCGTCCTGTCCCCGTTGCGACCTTGAGGTGAGCGAAGGGCCACCCACTGCAAAGGTGTTATTTTCAACATGGGAAAAGAGCAGAAACTAGCCAGGAGTGGCAAACCCTGGGTGCAGGGGGGTGGCAGGCTGCCCTTGCCCAAACTGCCAGCCCCAAACCCCCGCAGCGCAGCGCTGCGCTGCCGCGGAGCTCGGCAGGGGGAACCCCCCCCGCCGCTCCTGAGAGGCAG
>NW_009650081.1:534881-537315 GCF_000708025.1 Charadrius vociferus | reverse complement strand
GCGCCGCAGCCCTGCGCTGCCGCGGAGCTCGGCAGGGTGAACCCCCCCGGCCGCTCCTGAGAGGCAGATTGTGTGTCGCGGTGAGTGTTTCCCGATAAACGTTCCCGTGAAAAGTTGCCAAATTCATCCTCGTTTACAAAATGTTTCCTTTCTCCTCACCCCACAACTCTCCTCTCCGAAATTTGCAGGGGGACCCAAGCCGCTGGCGCTGCAGCGGGCTCTGCACCATCCCACCTCTCTCCTCGATGGAAAAAAACCCCCCGTTATTAAAGCAAGGAGGGCAGATCCGGGCTCGGCCGGGGACGTACGCGTTGAGTGGTGTGTCCCGAATGATTTCCAGTAGGCGGTGGGCTCGGCGTTACCTCCGTTCCCACGTGGCGAGGCTGCCAGCGGGCCAGTGCTTCTCAGACTTAGCAGTCGTTCAGAACTGTTGCCTCTCTCATTTTTTTGGGAAGGATGCTCGGTCCGTCGGCTCGTTCCCAAAGAGCTCCCCGCCAGCGTTAAGCAGGTTCAATGGGAGCGGTGTTCGCCCAGCTTGGCCGGGCTGTGCCGCTCCCAGGGAACGCTGAGGTGCGTGTAGCGCTGCCATCCAGTTTTGTTCCTGCGAAGGCTCCAGTTTGCACGTTGACGCTTTTCCTGTGAGTTTTCCAATGTTGGCTTAAAATTTATAATTATTTCCCAAGCCGGCTTTGCCAGCAGCCTGGTTCGCAACCAAAGCCCCGAGTGACCGTGCTCAGGGCAGGACGGAGCAGCGCGGGGCCGGTGGTACCCGGGGGCACCTTCGCCGCTCTGCGTAGCGCTTTGACCACAGGGTTCGATGCTGCGGGCAAGCAGCAAGCCCTGACTTTATTTTTATAACGCCTCCGGGCACTCGCTGAGAATATGCATATTGGCAAATCCTCAGAAAGGGTTCGCCTGGAAAGCCAGGGCACAGGTTTGGCTGTAAACTCATTCCTGGCGTTAATATCTCTGGGAGGGGAGGGGGGAAAAAACGCCGCCGCTCACGCATCCGTCGGTCTTGGCGGAGGTGATCCCTCAGCATCGGCATAAATAGCAGGTCCGGGCTCTGGCACACAGCGAGCCTGGAAATAAACGGTCCCCGAATGCCCTCGCCAAGGGAAAGGAGCCCCGGGGGTGTTAACATCCCACCCCGTGTTACCGCTGCCCGTGCTCCTTTCTGCTCAGCTATTCGTGGCACTCCGTGCCTGTAATAACTGGTGTTTTGGCAGCTGACGCCATGTAATCGAACCGGGGCTGTCAGGGAAATTTGTAGCTATTTGCTTCACAGGGTTTCTTCATTCCACTCAGCAGCTGTCAGCCCGCGCCGCCTGGTTATTGATGATAGGCGCTAATCATGCAACAGATTCCCCACATAAATCAAGAGGCAGTAGAAAATAAAGTTTCTTCACACTGAGGTCATTTGCCCCCCTCCCAAGTGCCACGGAGAAGAAAAATACAAACTCGTACTCCTGCTATTAATAACCTCCCTCCCGCCGGCCCCCGGCCAAGGGAGATGGTGTCAAATTTTAAATTACGGCTTTTGTTACATCAACTGAATTGCATGTTTATAAAACTAATTACTGGGTAAGTTCTGCGTGTTACCGGCTTGATTTGTGGACTGTCACGTGTTTGCAGAAGGGATCCTGTAAAAGGCTTTTTTCTTTTCCTTTCCCCCCCCACCCCCCTCCCCTCGCACACGGGGGAGGTCAAGCGACGGATCTTGCGTACGGCAAGTGACAGCTTCAAGCACCTCAAGGGTGCTAATCCACCAGGAAACTTTTTTTCCCCCGTCGTATCTTTATTGCACTGAAAATGGAAGGCACTTCTCTCTCCTCGCGGCTGTCACTCTGCCCAAGTGTGAACCGGACAAATTTAGCCCCGGTTCAATGTCAGATGGCACAAACCCAACCTCGGCGCTGCTGCTTGCCAGGACGGCTTTCTCGCTGGCGGCACGGGGCCAGCATCACCCGGGGGGGGACCGGTGTGATGACAAGGGGTGGCCACGGGTCCTCTGGCAAGCGGTACGCGCCTCCGCAGCCATCTGAGCGCGGGGCTCTTGCCCCCCATGATTTGGGGTGCCGGGCTCTCGCCCCCGCACGCCCGGAGGGGTGGGAAGCAGAGGGGGTTTTTAGGGCTGTGTGAGCTCTCTCTTCTTATAGCCCTGGAAGCCACGCTGCGGCGTGCTTAGCACACGTTGAGCGCCCTTAAACCTGTGCTAAAACATCCCTTTCCCGGGGGAAGCGCAGCCCCGTGCCCGGCTCTGCAGGTGATGGTGATGCACCTCCGGCAGTGCCGGGAAACCCACGCATGCGATGGTGCACCATGCGATGCTCTGCCGGCTCCAACCCGTGCATGAGGTGAGGCACCATGCGCTGCTCTGCCAGCTCCATCCCGTGCGTGGGGTGATGCACCATGCGATGCTCTGCCGGCTCCA
>NW_009650081.1:533269-534737 GCF_000708025.1 Charadrius vociferus | reverse complement strand
CGCCATGCGATGCGCTGCCGGCTCCATCCCGTGCATGGGGTGATGCACCATGCGATGCTCTACCGGCTCCATCCCGTGCATGGGGTGATGCACCATGCGATGCTCTGCCGGCTCCATCCCCCCGTCAGAGCAGGTCCTGCACCACCAGGGGAATTCCTTTCTAATCCAGCTCCCCTTTTGGGGCTGAAGCTTTAGGCTTCATGATTCACCTCCCTTCTCCCACATCTCTCCCTGCTTGTTCTCTCCATGGCGGGATCACAGCCTCTCCCCCGGCCCTGAGCATGTGGCATGGCTGGTGATGGCTAAATTACCCCTTCGTTAGCTGCCGTGCCATGGCCCAGGACCTGTACCAGCCTGGCTGCTCACACCACGGGCGGCACATACAGCCACGCACGGCTGATGGAGAACAGCCCCTGTGATGGATAATGTTCTTGGAAAGAGATTGCAGCTGTGCTCCTGGGAAGGAGAAGAGGAGCACGCGTTATCAGGCACATCAGCACTGCCACCTCTGGCATCACCTTCTTCAGTCACCCAAAATCTCCCGTGAATCTCCCCCGCCGGGGGAACGCATGTCCTGCCCGTCCCCGGAGCAAACGCAGGCAGCACGGCGGCATTCGCGATGTGCCACTGGATGTCAAGAAAACAGCTAAACTTTTTATTATTATTGGGTTTTTTATGTACAGTTACCAAATCATGAGCCCCAACTCGTGCTAATTAGCCTCTAGAATGACGCGTTTGTTAGAAAAATGGTTAATTCGCTCAGCAGTGTGTCTCATACAAAAGAGGAGCCAGCCTTTGAAGGCAAAGCTTTTATCCTTTTCAAACACATCCTCAAGTTATCAACTTCAACACAACATCAAGGCCTGCTTTTGTTGGAATAATTTAACACTAATAGTTCGCGAATGCTGCCACCACTCGTGCTGCGGAGCTGTCACTGGCTGCAGCGAGACATTTGGTTCAAAGGCAGTGCCAGAACTGAGCCAACTTCAACTTTTTTTTTTTTTAATTATTATTTAAAGAAAAAACGTCTTTTTCCCCTTTCTCAGAGGCGGTTTGGCACTCTGGCTGTCTGGTTTGGCGCTCTGGCTGCCCGGTTTGGCACCACCAGTCTTGTCCATACCCGTGGCAGGGGCATGGCCGGTGGGTGATGCTCGGCTCTGCCGGGAGCCGGGCAGAGCTGTGCTGCGGCAGCTGGCGGAGGGCTGGTGAGCGGGCGCCTTGCGGGTCACACCACGGCACTGCTCTGCGTGGAGACGTGGCAATTTGACGGACACGGGTAATGCAATGCCGTACTGAAGGGCCGCTCAAGAAACGCGCTCCCTGCAAGGAAGGTGAACGCTCTGATGGTCCTCACGGCAGCCAGACAGCATCACCACAGACAGCATCACCGCCCAAATCCCCTCCGTGTGACCACGTGGCTGGCTGTGGTCCCGTGTCCCCCTTCCAGCCCCTGGAGCTCAGGGGCTCC
>NW_009650081.1:532554-533053 GCF_000708025.1 Charadrius vociferus | reverse complement strand
GGTGCTGCCATGTCCCCGGGGGTGCCAGCCCTGGCGCACATGGGATGCGCGGCGGCACGGCACGGGTGCACGCGGACCCGCTGCAGCAGCACGGGGGGACAGAAGCAAGCGGTAACCAGCAGGACCTGGCTGCGGTCATCTCCCAATTAACACAGGTGACAGCGGTGTTATGTCCCATCACAGTCAAAGGAGCTGGAGTAATGAGCCGCGCACCCAGATACACTAAAGTGTCCAAAAAGGAAAAATCAATGTTGGTGATTATTGACGCCCACCTGAGGGTTTTCTGCATATTCTGCAGTTTTGCGCATCCCCAAGAGCCGCAGCTCCGGTGATCTCCTGGGGAAACCCTCCCGGCTCGGCAGGATGTCCCTCAGCGCGGCTTTAGCCAGCTCTCACACTCACTTTACCTTTTATTGATGCTGGAGAGCTGTGACTCAAACCCATCAGGCTGTCCTCGGGCACACGCGTGCCTCCCCTTGCCGGTCCGGCTGCCGCCCCC
>NW_009650081.1:529164-532454 GCF_000708025.1 Charadrius vociferus | reverse complement strand
TCCCCCACCCAGCCGCGAGCGGCGGCCGTGGAGCCCAGCTGGGAGCGCGTGGCAGAGAGGAAAATTGCCAAGAAGAGGGAAAATACAACCAGTATTTCAGCACGCATCCCGCTCAAGGGATGCTCTGCTCAGCAGCCTCATCCGCAGCGGGAGCAGGGACAGAGTCCGGCCGGGGAGGGGACGTGCCCGGATTGCCCCATCGCACCCCTCATGGCACGGACGTCTTGCTCTGTAGAACGCACAGACGTCCTCGTGCTTCCCAAAACACCGGTGGAATAATTTTCTTCCTTTCCAAGGAGCCTGACACCCCAAATTCTTAACAGATGCAGCAGCAAACCTGGGTGGGTGCAGAGGAGCATGACGGCGCCGGGGCTGGCACCCCTCGGGGACCCGCTGGGCTTGGAGGGGCCGATGGCATCATGTCCCCACGCCAGGGACATCCCCCGCTCCACCGGTCCCCAGCACGTCCCCTCGCCGCCTGGGCACGGACCTTTCCTTGGGCCGGCTCCAAGGTGGAGCGAACCCCGGAATTCCTGTCCTCGCACGCCGTCCCATGAGGGAGCAGCCACCCCCCCGCCGCTCGCCCCCCGCCGGGAGCGCTCCACCGCCTCGTGCGTTGGGTTTGGCAGCGCGGTGGCACCCGCAGCAGAACACCGGGGCTCGCCCGGCTGAGTCAGAGCTATTCCTAGGTGAGCAGTTAAATAATTCAGTGACGTTTTATTTCAGAATTTAATTATTTTATCATTTATTTATTGGACTAAAGAGAGCTCTCCGGCACGGCAGGCTATAAATCCCCATTTCCTCCAGCCTCCCCCTGCCTTTCCTCGCTCACCTCTCACGTTCCCCGCTCCCGCGCTTCCGTGCATTATCGAGGGTGACATAATCCCACGCGAACGCGTCTCCTCCCCCACCTATTTCTCCGAATTATATTTTTTTCCCTTTGTTCCCCCTTTCCTTTTCCTTCAGCTGCTGAGCGATTGGGGAGAAAAAAATAAAATAAAATGAAAGGCGGGAAAGACCCACCACGAACCCAAAAGACGTCGGCGGTCGGCAGGCGCCGAGGCTGCTGTCTGCAACGCCGAGCATCCTTCTTGATGTACGATTGTGCCGCCGTGCGTCTGTGTCAACGGGAGCGAAGGCGCACGGATCGATTTCTTTATTTTATTTCTCCCCAAGACTGTTCTCTGGTCTGAAAAAAAAAAAAAAAAGAGCAAAACTTTAATCATCCGCGCCCAGCCCCGACGTGAAGGCTGTTGGCTGCGCCCGTGGGGCGACTGACCCCCTGTTACGGGGCTCTAACGTCGCGCAGGGTGCCACCACTTTGTCTTCAGGCAGCGGCTGTCTGCTCATGAATTATCACACCTACTTCATCCTTTTCAGGTATAACCGGTAATTTAGCTTTTGGGGAAACCAAAAAAAAAAAAAAAAAGGCAAAACACCCAACTGTGGAAAGGGGAAAATCATCTCGAGCAAGAAATAACTAAAAAAATGTGCGAAACAGAATGAAAATGACACTTCAGCTTTAACATCACATCATTAGCAAGATATTTTATCATGCAATTCATCTGCCTACCTACCTGCTTCCCAAACCACAATGTTCCCCTCAGAGTTCTGTTCCTCTTTTGCAATGAACCATAAATTACATGCTGACAGCTTTAATTTGTGCAAAGTATGCCTGGTTGCTTCTGGCACAAGCAGCCGGCTGCTATAATAAGGTCAATATATATTCATTGTCGCATTGCTTGATGTGCCAGATAACACAAAAATGCAGAAATGTGGTAGTTTCTTTGGGGCTACAAAGTGGGAATGATAGAAAGCTAAGAACGCTGCATCTCATCAGGGCATCACAAGCAGTTGGCTCATCATTTATGCATGGCATGAGCAATGTTATGATTTAACTAATCATCATCAGTTATTCATCCCATTGCTGTCAGGGGACCATGCAACACTTTCATTTCTTGCCAGTTCTGGATAATTTATGTTCCCCTATCATTCGAGGGTTGGTTGGTTTGTTTCTTTGCTTCCTTTTTTTTTTTTTTTTCTTTTTCTGTTTTTTTTCTTCTTGTTTTGCCTTGTGGTTGACCATTAGCGGGTAAACTCCAACATTTCCTCTGGAGCGTGAGGTGTTGATGTACGACGGAGTCTCCAAAACGTCGCCTGTGGAGGAGGAGGAGATCTGCCCTCCCAGGGGGAACCCGAACCCCCCCCCGGCGGCGAGAGCAGCGTGGGGTGGAGCTGCCCACCCCCAGGGAGTCCTGCGCTTCGCGGCCGTGCTGGTGGCTCGCGTTGGTCCTTCGGGGAGCAACACCGATGGGGCTGACGCCGCTCGGACACCGAGCATCACTGCCCATCGCTCCCCGAGGGGACGGTGACGGTGACAACAGCCCCACAGAGCTGCTTTTGCAGCAAGCAGTGCTGCTGCCTGTCCCCTCTCTGCTCTCCCCCCGAACAGCCTCCGACGCTCAGGCAAGGTACCGCATCCCTCAAAAACTTGGGAAGAGGAGGAACCGGGCACCAGGAGGCAGCTCAAGGTGTTGTGTGGGTCCAAGAGACCCCTGCAGCCCACCCCACACTGCCCAATAGGGGTTTTTTGGCGTTTTCCGATACCGTTTTAAGCTCATTAACCAAAAGGCAAGAAAGCGAGGCGCATGGTGGCCAGAGTCCCGGAGACGCTGTGGGAGGTGGTGGCAGGTCCGGGTGGCTTGGGAACGTCCGCGTTGGAGCCGGAGGGACCGTGCAAGGGAGACGGCCGTTGAACACCAACTTTTTCCGATGTGTCACTATTACAGAAGCACCGGCACTAAATGGCTTCGCACGGTGTCACTGCGAACATTGACAGTGCTTGTGACCCTCCCAGCACCCGCAACCTCCTGCCTGCGGAAATTATAAGTGTGGCTGGTGCCATGGTGGAGAAAGAGCATCGCTGCCCCTTGGACCGCAGCACCAGGGCGGAAAACCCCTCAGAGTATGCAGTGTCACACCCGGTGGTAGCACAAGCAAGTTCTGGGGTATGAACATTGCAGATGTGCAGGTCTTAGGGCATGGAGCTGCAGCAGCACCTCGCCATGGGGAGGGTGAGCAGCACGGCAGGGCTGGGCTGGCCAAGGAGGCCAATGGCATCCTGGGGGGCATCAAGCAGAGGGTGGCCAGCAGGTGGAGGGAGGTCGTCCTCCCCCTCTGCTCTGCCCTGGGGAGGCCACATCTGGAGCGCTGTGTCCAGTTCGGGGCTCCCCGGGTCAAGGAGGACAGGGAACTGCTGGAGAGGGTCCAGCAAAGGGCTACGGAGATGA
>NW_009650081.1:524371-528965 GCF_000708025.1 Charadrius vociferus | reverse complement strand
GGCTGCCCAGAGAGGTGGGGGAGTCTCCCCCTCTGGAGCCATCCCAAACCCGCCTGGACGCCGTCCTGTGCCACTGCTGGAGGTGCCCCTGCTCTGGCGGGGGGTGGGATGGGGGAGCTCCAGAGGGCCCTTCCAGCCCCCACCAGCCTGGGATGCTGTGAGAGATGCTCAGGAGCTCGCCAGCCTTTAAATCAGAAAACAACTACTCAGTGATGTGCTGTAGCAGCAGCAAAACCTTCTCCTTGGTTTTCTGGGCTTGGAAGGGCTCGAGCCTGGAAATCCGCTGCCTCTTCTGGGGTGTGCCCCGGTGCCCAGGGCTGCTGCTGAGATCTGAATTCAGTCCCAGTCCGTGAGGGAAGAGATTTGTCTCTGCTGCAGGACAGGAAAGGGCCGCGCTGGGGAGGTCCGGTCCCAGAGACGGCGCGGTCCCCACAGCACAGAGGATATGGGGAGGAGAGAGCAGCCCCGAGCCCCAGAGATGGGGTTCATCATCTGAGCATCTCAGCAACAGCCTGACATCATTTTTTCACGTGTGTAAATGGACACAAACGTTACTGTTATACTCGCGGATATTTTCGTAGAACGCGTATTAAAGGAAGTAGGTTAGACAGCTTTTCCCTGAGATCATAAGTATTTAAAAAGCAATAAGGCTTAATGCCTGTTTTTCTTACTTTGTAAGGTGGTTGGGGATGATAAATGATAGGCAATTTCATGGCTGGAATTTCAATTTCCCAAAATATTAGCGCTGTTCTCCACTTCCAAGTGCTCCATTTGGCAGTCTCCTGCGCTGCCTCCTCCTTCTCTGTTTCTGAATTCATTTTTGGGTCAGCCATCCACTTCTTGGGCCTGGCGAAGGTCTTGGGAAGCCGGTCAGCAGCGCTCAGCCCTGTCCGCATCTTGTCGGAAGAGAGTTTGGAAAGCTGAAAATTTTTATTTTGGCATTTCTTAAGTAGAACGACTCTTCTCTTGTTTCGAAAAATGTTTAGATGCAGCCAATGTAATTTGAAAAGGAAAAAAAAAAAGGCTCCAACATTGTGGATTGTTTCTATTTCAGGGCTACGAAATGTGTCCATTTCAGCGGAGAAAAAGAAGTTTCACCTGAGACTCATTTTTAATGGCTTTTAGTGTTGAAGTGAAGAGGAGAAGACAACAAGGCGTGTTTTCAGGCCAGCGCAAACAACTGCTTGACCCCAAAGCCTAAAACAAGAAAACATTCAACCCGGGTGTCACGCTGACGAGTGCTTCTGTGAAACCTCAGCATGCATAAGCTGAAATTTCCAGAATTTCTTATTATTTGTCCTACTTACCCGTGCTACGCACTTTTCTCCTTCCACCTGGAGAGATGCAAAAGTGCTACAGGATATCCCGGCCACAGAGACACTAAATGAAGGGATTTTTATCAGCCATGGAGTTGATATATCTTTCCATTAAAATGCTGCCGCTGAGGGCACGGCAGGGGGATGCGATCGGCTCGCCCCAGTGGGAGGAGGCAGGATGGGTATAGGAGAGAACTTTGTAGAGTAGGGTAGATGGTTGGACTCGATCATCCCAAGGGTCTCTTCCAACCGAGACAATTCTGTGATTCTATGAAAGTGCAGGGATCTCCTCCAGCTAACGGCAGACGAAAGCCCTGCTCGTTGCTGGCGTGCCCTGCCGGCTCTTGCTCGCCCTTAGGAGACCCCTTTGGAAATACCCTCCGTTTCACAGCTGGGGAGATGAAACCTGAAGTTTAGCGCTGCGCAGTGAAGGTGGCATCAGGACCAACGTGCAACCGCGTGTCCCAACCCTCAGCCACCATCGCCGACGCAAAGCCCGGCTGTGCCGGCTGCTCAAAAGGTAAAGCCCCCAAACCCTGGCCGCAAGGAAACCCGCCCCCCAGCAAACCTGACCCCCAACAAGCCCCAAGCCCAGTCCCCCCCACCCGCCCCAAACAGCTCAGCGTGTGCGGGGCCGCTTCTCCGAGCTGGGGTCCCTGAGCCCCACTGCCGCCCCACGGAGAGGGGATGGTGCTCGCCCCACAGCCCCCCTCCCTCCCCAAGCGTTTCCTCCCTGGACCTTCTTCAGAGAGCTCCAGCTTTCTGGGGAGGTTTTTCGGAGGCGGAGATGTCCCGCAGCGAGCAGAGCGACCCCTCCGGCTGCCAGCACCGGGGCGCTGAGGACCCCCGGCCCCCGCGATGTATTATTGAAATCCATTAAAGTGCGGCGGGTCTGACAGTGCTCTAAGGTAACGTGTCACGGCACCACCGCTCGGATGATGTACTTACATAATATATCAAAGCCCCATCACTCTGATTATGTTCTAATACAATATATCAAAACGCCATTGTTCTGATGATGTCCTATTATAATACATCAAAGTACCGGGGCCCCGCTGATGCGCTAGTACCGAGCGTCAAACCCTTGTCAATCTGGCGCTGCTCTGTCGTGCAATGGCCACTCAGAAGACGGTAATAAAATTAAGCTCATTCTTTAAAATTTATCTCTCTATCCATCTGTGGAGAGATATTGATTTAGTACAGGTTGGGAGCTGCATATATATCCCATAAGCTAAGGGGCTGGCTGATAAGGCTTCGTATGGTTTAGAGCTTTTAAAACGCGGCGGGAGCTTGATTTGGGTTATTTGGTTGTTTTTTGGGGTTTTTTTTGAGATTAAGGTCTCCAATGCCAGCCAGAAAGGAAAGAAAAAAACAACCACCAAACAAACCCTGAATATGGCAGAGCATCCAGCGCAGCGCATGCCATCGGCAGAGAGGAGCTCTCCGCGCTGCTGCGGGTGCGGGAGCGCTGAAAGCCCATCAAGCTTTTAAAACCAAGCGGCGTTGGGCCTTTTCCAGCAGCCTGAGTGCATTCTTGCTTCTCGGTATTTTCCTGAAAAACCCCATCTCCCGCCTGTCTCGCAGCCTGCTGTGGGTTGGTTGGGGTTTTTTTTATTTTTATTTTATTTTTTTACCCTTAGAGGCTAATAGCAATTTGCTGGAAAGGATCCACCCCCGTAGCAGGGGACGGTGCGCTGGCACCGGGCGGCTTCCCTCTCTGCTCCCACTCTTACCCGAGGACACACACGACCGAAAATATACATGAAGAAAGGCTAAAGAGCAATTAAAACAAAAAAAAAACAAAAAAAAAAAAGAAGGAAGAAAAGACAGTGCTGCTTGCCATGTTCCCAGCCCCAGGGCAGGACTCCTCAGCCCTCTGTGGCCAAAGGTGAATTTTAGAGCGGCAGCATCCTCAGGGTGACCCCCCCGAGCTGTTAACCCCACAGCAGCCCCCTGCCCTATCCCCTGCTGGGATAGACTGGGGTAGACGATCTGCCCTGCAAACGGCTTTTATCAGCACAGGGCTGAGAATCCGGTGCTTTCCGTAAAAAGAAAGAGGAACAAGGAGTGTGCAGCAGGCATATTGTGATGACGTGTAAATAAGCACGGATACCGACGGACGCCGGTTGACACGGCAGCTCGGGACGTCAGCCCCGGCCAGAGGGTGCAAACACGGACTTCGAGACATTGAGCCAGGAGGTCAGCGCGGGGCCAGGGTGCCAGACCGCAGCGATGGGGATGCGCGTGTGCCGTGGTTTCTCCAGCAGCAGAGCAGCTCCGAGAGAGCTCCTCACCCTTCTCCATCCCCAGGGCGCCAGCGAGTCACTGGTGGGGCGAAGACCCCAGCGCCGGTGGGGACGGCACCGGGACCCCCGTGCTGCCGGAGCACGTGGGGCCATCCCGGCTCAGCCCTCCCGGACCAAGGGCTTCGCCTCGGGGCAGCTCGTACCGCCCTCGCCGTTTTGTTTGGCTCCAGAACAAACCCGAGGGTGGTTAATGACATCTGCGTGCTTTCCAGCTCCCTCCCTGTAATTAGGGCTGCCCGGAGGTGCTGTTCTAACGAGGGCCGGTGGAATTTGCAATTTGCCCGGGTGCTGAGCGAGGGAGACCTGGCAGAGGGTTTTTGCCTTGGCTCGGGGAATCCTCTACAGACCTTCTGGGAGGTGGGGAAATAACATAAAAGCCCTCCCCTATGGCACCGGAGCTTGGCTGTGCGTGAAGCATCAGTTGAGGAGCACCTGCCCGGATAGCAGGAGCGGTGTTTAATGGGGTGAGAGTGGTTTGGAGCTGGGAGAAGCCGGCAGGGAGCTGCAGAGGCAGGTGGGGATGGGAGGCGTTTGCTGGGGGAGGAGAGGAGACCGAGAAGAGCCGTGAGACAGCCTGGGGTCATCCTACCTGGCTCTCTGGTGCTCCTCAAACCCTTCCGAGATAACAGTGCTCCGAAGAGACTGAAACTCCCTATGGGAGGGAGCGGAGGCGTGGAGGAGGCTGCCAGCCTGCGGCTGAGCTGACCGAGGCACCTCCAGCAGAAGAGAAGAAGCCGTTTTCTCCCCGTGACCCTTCCCTCTGGCCGCTGGGTTGCCGCATTTGAGTTTTCACGTGAAGTTTCTCCCTCTCTCCATGTTATCTGCCCTTCCTGCACGCCCCAGCAACGGCAGCGGTGTCTTCACCCCTCTGCCCGGACCACCTCCCTCAACCCACGCACACCCCGGCCCTTCCTTGGCCACCATTCCACCTGCCCACCTTCCCAGTCTGACCCACCGTGTCCGCACTGGGGA
>NW_009650081.1:523650-524067 GCF_000708025.1 Charadrius vociferus | reverse complement strand
AGCGGCGATGGTGAGCCGTGGGGCTCAGCCCCCGCACCCTCTTCGTGAGAAGGGCTGTGGGTGCAGAGCTGCCCCAGGGATGGACCTGCCCAGTTTGGGGAAAACACTGGTGGCGGTGAGAGCGGAAGGATGTATACACCAGCCGGCTGCTCCAATGGGCACTGAGGAGATGCTGAAATGGGAAAAGAGGGTCTGTTCTCCCTAAAATCACTCGGGGTCAGGGAGCTGTGCGTGTAGCAGCAGGGGGAAAAGGAGGAGGCGGCTTTGCCTTTGCAACCAAGCGGCCGAATCCCCTCTGCTTCGAGCGAAGGGGGGGGGCAGAAGTGCCCGAGAGCGGGGCTGGGACCCCGAGCGGGGTCCCGGGGACGCCAAGCAGCGGCGGCGGCAGCAGGCGGTGCCGCCGGGGCAGGGAGGGCA
>NW_009650081.1:523246-523493 GCF_000708025.1 Charadrius vociferus | reverse complement strand
TTGTGGGAGCCTGCGCTTTCGGTAGGAGCCGTGTCAACCCGCGGGAACCTCTCGTGTGTGCTCAGTCAGGGTCCCGGCTCCCCTTCCCCAGCACTGAGCCTACGCTTTTCGTTTTCCAGTCCTCCCAGTGCAACCAGTTGGAGCGGAAAAGCGGCAGTTTCCCCAGTTTATTCCCCGGGGCGGCAGCACCCGCGGGTGTCATTCATGCAACAGCCGCCGCCCACGGCGCGGGGGCCTGGCCTGGAGT
>NW_009650081.1:521036-522024 GCF_000708025.1 Charadrius vociferus | reverse complement strand
CAGCAGCATCCCCGCCACGCCGAACCGCCCGGCCAGCCGCCAGCGTGGCAATGCCGGTGCCGTGCCCCCTCCCCGGCGATGTGCACCCCCTGCCCCAGAGCGGAGGGGGATGCCTTCAGGCTGGCTTTACTAAGAAAACACTGGTTTTTAAAAGGGCTCTTTCTGGTGCGGTTGGGATGACGGAGCTCTTCCGCGGCCGAGCGCAAGGAGCCGAGCGAGCAGCATCACTTCCCTCCCGCAGCCCCTCCGCTGTTTATGTTAGTGTCTCTTTGGGAAAACGGCCATTGGTGGCAGGCAGAGATGTTTAATCAGGTTGGTGTTTACTTTCGGAGCCACTGTACAAACAACACACTGTGGGTAAATTAAACAAACATCGGTTATAAAGTCTACATAATCAGCTTAAACTCAAAGGATAATTACAAGAGTCAAAATCTACAGTATCATAAAGATAGGCAGTCAAGGACTGGCTCCAGCACATGACAGAAATATAAGTTAGCTTTGAAAGATAACCTTGTGAGCTACAATTAACTTGCAGGCTTTGACAGTTACCGAAACCCTAAATGAAAATAGCTCAAGGAAAACAAATACAAGGTTTGGCACTCCTGGAGAAATTTAAACCTAAACATACAAATTAAAAGCACCTCGAGAGGCAGGGTGGGATTTAATAACATAATGTCTCCCATTCACTTGAAAGTAATTGATGCACAATAAAAAACCCTTTCTGTCAGCACAGGCAGTGGGAAAACCCGCCGAGTGGCTGTGGAAATCGAACCCTTTTCATGTAGAGGTTGGGGTTTTATTTTGTTTTTGGTTTGGTTTTTTTTTTGTTGTTGGTTTTTTTTTTTTTTTTTTTTTTTTAAAGCAATGACCTGACAGCAAAAAGCCTGCAGGGAAATGACTGATTTCAAGAGACTGTTAACAAAAAGCGCCCGAGCCAGCCTGGCCCACGCACAGCGCCCGCCGCAGCGAGCAGCAAGTGCGGCATTCC
>NW_009650081.1:491784-520941 GCF_000708025.1 Charadrius vociferus | reverse complement strand
AGGGTTACTGAGGAACGTAGCAGGGAGGGGACCTGGCGGCAGCTCCTCGGAGAGGGGTACACCATGGTCCCCCCCGCACCCCTCACCCGGGGACCAGACACGGGATTGGGGGGGTCTCACGGGGCATTGGGGACCCCGTGGGAGGAGAGAGAAGAGGGGAGATGCCATGCGTGGATGGGGCGAGCACCATGCAGCAGGCACACACACACGGGACGTGCCCTGGTGGCCAAGGAGGCCAATGGCATCCTGGGGGGCATCAAGCAGAGGGTGGCCAGCAGGTGGAGGGAGGTCATCCTCCCCCTCTGCTCTGCCCTGGGGAGGCCACATCTGGAGCGCTGTGTCCAGTTCGGGGCTCCCCGGGTCAAGAAGGACAGGGAACTGCTGGAGAGGGTCCAGCAAAGGGCTACGGAGATGCTGAGGGGAGTGGAGCATCTCTCTGCTGAGGAAAGGCTGAGGGACGTGGGGCTGTTCAGTCTGGAGAGGAGAAGACTGAGGGGGATCTCCTCAACGCTGATCAATCCTCCAAGGGAGGTGCCAGGGGGATGGGACCAGTCTGTTTCCAGCGGTGCCCAGTGACAGGACAAGAGGGAACGGGCACAAAGGTGACCGTAGGAGGTTCCATCTCAGCCTGAGGAGGGCCTTCTCTGCTGTGAGGGCGGCAGAGCAGTGGCAGAGGCTGCCCAGAGAGGTGGGGGAGTCTCCCCCTCTGGAGCCATCCCAAACCCGCCTGGACGCCGTCCTGTGCCACTGCTGGAGGTGCCCCTGCTCTGGCGGGGGGTGGGATGGGGGAGCTCCAGAGGGCCCTTCCAGCCCCCACCACCCTGGGATGCTGGGACTCCGTGACAGCCCAACAATCCTGCAGCAGTGGGATTTTTAATTATTATTAAATTGAATTATTTGTGAGCTAGCAGACAACTTCAAAATTCACAGGAGAAAGGTGAAAACGTTTTGGCAGCGCTTTTACCAGTTCTCCTTCCCGTTTCCTGGACGGTTCCACCTCAAAATACAAACACACCTGCAAAACAGGGGAAGATTTCCCAACTCTGGCTCTCCTCGCACCCCTTGGATGTCAGCCCAGGCGTGACCATGGGTTGTGACCGTCTGCAGCCCCTCGGGTGACCGGGGTGGAAGGAACCTGCTCCTTCTCCATCCAGCTCCCAGCAGACAACTCCCCTCTTCCCAGAAATTGTCACCGCTGGGGCTAATTGGGATGCTGGCTGGCAGTCTCGGCAGGGAGAGAAAAGAAAACAACCTGACACGTTACGACTCCAACAAAGCTTCAGGGAGCAGCAGGCTTTCCTCGGAGACGGGAAAACAAATGCCTTTTAAAATAAAAGCCGATAAACTGACGAACTTAGTGCTGCTTCTCGCTTATAAATCACAGCGCGGCACTAGCTAATGGCTCTGGCAATGGGAGTTCAAAGGAAAGAAGTAACCTAATTATAAAGTTTGTTAGATTTATTGTCAGTTAATAACAGCGTTTTCAAAGATGCTATGAGTAAGATCAGTGGGTTTCTCATGCTTTACGCATTTTTCTCTTCCCAACAACTATTCTAGGTCAAATTTGTTGCGCTGCGCTTCTTTTTCCATCACGGGGAGCGAGGACACTTCCAGGCAAGCCTTGCGATGCGGTGATTAGCATAATGAGGGCAGGTGAGTATATGCTACTTCCTTGTGGCTTTTTTGGCTCAGATCGCGAGCGAGAAAAGGTGTCAGGAGCTGCTGGCAATTCTTGCAAATATTAAGGTAATGAAACAACTCGACGTTGCTGAATTATTAAAGGTTCTCCTGCCTTTCTGATATTTTATTCCTTTTATTAAATGTGTGAGTGGAGTATCAGGGAGCTGGGCTGCTTTCCTTCTCCCGCGGCTTTCCCAAAAGCGGTGGAGGGGAGGGAAAGGCAAATCCATCCCCGTGCAGCCGTTGCGGATGGGGTCGGAGGGACCGGCCCCAGTTCGGGATGGATGAGCCCGAGCATCCCACAGAGAAGCAGGAGCACTTCCCAGGGTTTGGAGGTGATGGAGGGACACTGGGCTGTCTTTTTTCCGTAGCATTAAGACTAATATTCTGCATTAAGCGCTCCATAATAGGAGCAATACTCTAAGGTTAATTATCATTTAAATATAATAGGAATCTGATGTTTCCACGGAGCGAGCGTGTGCCAATCAGCCAGCAGTAAGCATCGCGTTTTCTAAACAAATCGTTATTAACTTTAATATATTGCAGGCATGTAGCAAGCTGGATCCAATTTTAAGTGAAAATTAATGGCAAATTCTTGTAACCACATTAAGAGCCATCTTAGTTCATTTGAAATCAGTTAAACATGAAAACAATATGAAAGCCATCTTGTGTGCCTGGAATATAAATATTTGTCCTTATCCTTGCCAGAGCAGCAAGAAAAATTAAGAGACGTTGGCATGTAGGCTTTATATAAACACACTCACAAAAGGCCGACATTTGATGGATTAAACTATTTGTCAATTTTTCCATTTCCTTCATCAAAAAGTAATTAAACATTAAGCAGATGTCAGAATCTAATTGGTTCTGGAGAATATTGCACAATAGGATTTATGGCAATTGTGAAGTTGTATTTACATGTCTGTAAACAGGCAGCCGCTCGCCAGAAGACGCTGGTCACAAAGCTCTCGCCCCTTCTGCCTTTAAAAAAGCCTGGTTTTGAAAAGCCCTTTTCAGAATCGCCAGCTCCGCACCTGCCGACCAGCCCAGGAAATTTGGGAGGCGAGAGGGGCTGGGCCCCGCGCCGCGCTGGGATGCTCTTGGCCTCCCGGCCGCATCCTGCGGCGATGCCTTGGCCGCCCCGGGCTGGGGGACCGGAGCAGGGCAGGAACGGGGACCGTGGTCCTGCCTCCCCCCCCCCCCCCCCCCGCCACATCCCGGGCACCCTACAAGGAAATTAAAGTATTTCCTTTCCTTTGAATCCTTTTTCTCCCCTTTCCTTCATGGAAGAATGGCAGAGGGGGAAACAAATGGGAAAAACAAACTTCTCCTCCAGGATGCCTTTGTATTTATTTTTTTTTTATTTTCCTGCTTTTTAAACTGAAGGGAAACCCAACTACAAAAGAAGGAAAGACCCATATTTGAAGGTATTTTTTGAAATTTATGGTCAAAACCATATTTTTCTTTGCCTTTTCTGCCCCGCTTCGCCGGCTGCCTCGCAGCAGGGCACCCAGCAGCCCCCGCAGCCCCGTGGTCCCCATCCTCCGGGAGGCACCAGCGCGGGGGGATGGAGCCCGGGCACCCGAGGGGCTCTTAAACAATAATCCCCATTCCATTCGCCATCTCTACCAGAAACCTTACACGTGAATTTGAGGATACGGGCCCATTTAGGCAGTCAGGGGACCCGACACGGAGGAGCAGTGAGTCTCCAGCTTCTCCCCCCGGCCCTGCCTTAGCAATTAGCTGCCGGCACTACCGATGAAGACCGATACCCGAAAAACCCTCAGCCGCGGGATCGGCGGAGCCCCACGAGCTCCAATATCTCATCCCGGGACAAAGCTGCCTTCCTGGAAGAGGCTGTGCCCTGCATGACCTGCGCTACGTGCTGGGGTTTATCTTCTCGCCCAGGAAAGCGGTGGTGCCGGCGCCGGTGCCGGCAGAGCCTTTCCCCCTGGCGCTGGCACGGCTCACGCCGGCTCCGGCTCGTTGGATGACGGGGAGAGGATTGGGCATGTGGGGAGCCTGGGACACCCCCCCGGGCGAGCAGCAAGTCAGCGCATCTGTCGTCACTGATTATTTTTTCTGGTTTTCTTGAGAAAAGCCGTGACGACTTTCTTGTTTTCATTGGAAAGACGTAGGTCTGGAACGCCGGGGGTTTGTTCCCTAGAAAATGACTGCAGGTTTACGACTGATAACGCGTTCATAGGTGATACTGGTGTGGGAGGCTCCTCTGCACAGCCCCACCAGTGACAAGGGGCTGTGGCCTTCCTTGCCATCCCCAATCCATGCAATTTCTGGGCAGGTGAGACCTCTGCGAGTGCCACATCCGTCCCGGTGGCAGCGCTGGAGGCAGGGGAAGGACAGAGCAGCACACGAGGGGCTCTGTGCGGGGACTTCCCAAGGGACATCCCCAGCCCGGGAGGGTGGCAGGACTGGTGCTGCAGGACCGGGGGGACACAGGACACAGGACAAGCTGCTGCCGGCCAACGCAGGACCCGCTGGGGCTGCGATGGGCTCCAAGCGCTGAGAGAAAGCTAGATGCTCACCCATCTGCATGGCATCCCCCGGGGAGCCAGCCTGGGGAGAGGGCAGAGCTGGCTGTGGGATCACACCGGGGTCACCCTCTCCGCCAGCATCGGGAGGATGGCAGTAACCTGAAACACCCCGCAGGCGGCTGACAGGCGATCCGCGGGGATATATTCCAGGGAGATTAATTAGCCACCCAGGTGCCAGGGCCGGGGGAAGGCAAAGGCGATGCTTCGCGTCCTGCGCAGTCAGCGGGAGACGTCACCCTCTCGTGGTACCCATCGCGGCAGCGCTGGGCCACCCGCCGGCTTTGAGAGCGTTATGTCTATATGCGTTCCGCAGCAACGCCAGGGGAAGGGCAGCCCTCATTTCCAGGAGGGAGAGGAAACATCCCTATTTAGCAAAGCCTCCCCGCGCGCTCCAACGGGCTGTACCCTGCTGGGAGCCTCCTGCAGCCCCCCGACACCGGGGAGACGGGCTGTGGGCAGCAGGGGGAAGGTTTGCCGCAGCTTCTCTGAGCGATTAGAAGAGCAAAGTGGAAGATCCTCCTTCTGGCCACCGGCTCTCACTGGCCCCGGGAGGTGATGCCCGGATTAAACCCCGGTTCTCCCTGCCCAGGAGAGCCACTTTCTGCAAACCTGCCCAGGAGGGATGCTCGGGAATTAAACCACAAAGACAATGTGCAATACCTCTGGATGATGAATCAGTTTTAAGAAGGATTTTGCTCATACCTGGCTCTGAGCACACAGGACCCGCTGCTGCTGCTGCTGTTCGATTCAGCCGTACCGAAGTCTCAGGGAAGACGTGAAGCTCAGCCCAGAGCTGTTGTTTCCCTTGCCATTCACCCACCTTATTTAACAAGAGAAATTAAACAGTTGCATGAGCTTTTGATCAAACCAAACCTCCGCCCAAGTCACACGGTGACCTGGCTAATATTTGCGCGGTAGATCGATGCCCCGTTCGTCTCGCAGGCGCAGCGGCAGATGCAGCGCCCCGGGCAGGAGCCGCTGTTTGCTCTCGGTCCCGCTCCCTGACCAAAACCACCACGAAACACTTCTGTTCGCCCAGCGGTGGGGGGGAAGGGGAAAAAAAAAAAAAAAAAGGCAATGTCAACAAGGCATGGCTCGTGCTGCGCAGGCTGCGGGCTGTGCATCCCCCCGGCGCAGCCCCGACCCCGCGGGCTGAGCTCGGCCCCTTCCAGCAGCTCCCCCCGGCTCACGTCCAGGCAGGGTTTTCTTAAAAATGCACATTATAATTTACAATAAAGACATGGGAACAGTGACATTTACTGCAGACCTCGTGCTCATTAAAACAGTCTCATTGCCTCATTAATTCCATTTTTCAGAAATTACGTTCATTTTTATGCGCTGTATTAGCTCCTCATGCATTTCACATGCTGCTATTCCACATTTAAGGAATATGTCTCGGAGAGGTTTCCAAATCAGCGATCCCAGCACCCTAGAAGTGAAATAATTACTTTTTCCATTGCTACTTCCTGTTAACCCACTCAGGATAAATAAAATTAATGCGACTACATTTGTCATGTGAATTTAATTATTGCAAACGGCATTAGCCTGGGCTATAATTGTAGAGCAAACGTGCTTCATGATATCAAGACTCGCTGAGTGGCATTTGGTAGCGGCTGTTTTTACATTTCCAAAAGCTGCGGGGGAGCAGAGCACGGGCAGCGCGGAGGGAAGGGCTGCCCCAGCCCCACGCGTGGTCCCCCAGCGCCACTGGGGCCGAAGGGGACTGGGGCGGCAGTTGGCGACGCAACAGGCTGACGATGGGATGCTTGCAGAAAATTCCGGCAAATGCATGGACGGAATTCAGCCCGTGGGCGTGCTCCCCTCTCCGCAAAGGCAATTCCCCGGCGGATGCTGCTCCCGCAGCCCTCTGATGGCGACTGTCCCCAGGAGCCCCCCCCCAGCGATGGCGGTGCACAAGCCCTGGGGGGAAGGGCTGTCCCCAGAGCCACAGCGTGTCACACACAACCGCGTGAGGATGGGTGGGGGTTGCGGGTCCTCCCCTTCGCCCCCAGCCCGCTGCTCGCTTTGCAAAACATCTTCCCAGCGCTCTCCTTGCCTTCGCTGAAGCAGAAGGATGCTCTCGGTTATCCCCCGGCAGCTCCCGGGGATGCAGGAGCACTGCAGGCACAGGGGGTGGTTACCAGGGTGGTCTTTGGTTTGCCCTTCCCCTGGGGAAGAGCTCGCCCCCCCCTTCCCAGTGCTCCCAGCTGCCAGGGCACGCTCAGCCGAGGACAGGGCGGTAGGGCTCACCCGCGGCAGCGCGGCACGGCCAGCTCAGCTCGCTCCACCGCGCTCCCCGCTCGCCTCTGCTGATGTTCCACGCTTGGCTTGGCCAAGGGCAAAGCGCTCCTCCTGCCGAGTCCCCAGAAACCGCTCCGGCCAAAGCGGCCATCACAAAACCAGCAGCGAGCCAAAGCCTCCAGGTTTCAGACATCTCCCAGGCTCCTTTATTTCTTTTCTGCAGCCGGTTCTTCAAGGACCACCCAGTGTCCCAGGCACGAGCACACTCTGAGACGTTGGTACCTGCAGGAACATCTCCCACTGCCCTCATCCCCATCTCATCTCCTCCAGGTTTTTTTACCCTTCCCAACACCAGAATCCTCTTTCCTGCACCTTCCAGGAAAAGGCAGCCTACACCTCACCACCCTGGACTGCCCACCTCCTCCCAGCTCAGCCCCAACCACCGTGTGTGTATATATATGGGGGGTTCAGCCTGGAGAGGAGAAGGCGAAAAAGGGGAGAGCTCAGAGCCCCTTCCAGTGCCTAAAGGGGCTCCAGGAGAGCTGGGGAGGGACTTTTTCCCAGGGCATGGAGTGATGGGACGAGGGGGAATGGCTTCAGACGGGGCGAGGGCAGATGGAGATGAGATGTGAGGAAGAACTGTCTCCCTGTGCGGGCGGTGAGCCCCTGGGGCAGGTTGCCCCGAGAAGCTGTGGCTGCCCCATCCCTGGAGGTGTTCAAGGCCAGGGTGGACGGGGCTTGGAGCAACCTGGGCTGGGGGGAGGTGGCCCTGCCCAGGGCAGGGGTGGCACTGGGTGGTCTTCAAGGTCCCTTCCAACCCAACCCCTTCTGTGATTCTATATATTTAGTCCCTTGCCTATGCCTCACAGCTACTCTCCTTCTTTGGAATTAATTATTTAGTGCCCCAGCTGTATTATTTAGCTCTCCAAAGCATCCTGGGCTGGAGATTGCCTGAAAAATGTTACGCGGACCAAACCGTTAATTCAGCGCATCCACCCCCATCTGGGAAGGGGTCCTGTGGGGAGAGGGGCTCTGTGGGGTTGGGACCTGCTGCCCCTGCGCTAACCCGGCTCGGCATGTATATTTAACAATGCTTTCGATAAGGGAAGGAGCCTGGGATGAAGATGGGCCATGGCGTCCCCTCTTTAGCATGCGCGTTGGGTGCATGTGTTGGGCTATTCAATATTAATGAAGGAAAGGTTTATTGGATTTCGTTCCCAGGGCTTCTCAAAGGGGCGCTGGGCCACAGCCAGCGGGTTATAAATCGGCGCGTGTCGTTTAGAAGGTCACGCAGCGAACCTCGAAAAGTGCCAGAAACGTAACCAGAAACAGAGAGTTGCAAATTGAATCAGTCCCAGCGGCCGCGGAGCATCCTCGGGGCACAGCGGTGCCGCTCGGGAACAACCACGGCTCTGCCGGGGGACACTGCCTGAACATGGAGCTGCTCCTCCAGCAGCAGAGCTGCCTTCTAATGGACGATGCAACATCATCTGCTGCTTCAGCCCGCGGCTGCTCCAGCCCATTCCCACGCTTTTTCTTGGGGCGTTAAAGGTGGGGGGATCCGACAGTGCCAGCGTGAGCGGCGGCACCGCCGGCAGCCGTCTCGCACGCCCGGCTTTGCTCGCCGAGAGCTGCCGGAGGGGGATCCGCGCCTGCACCGCTCGTGGGGCCCCCACAACATTCAAGGAAACAAATGTGAACTTTAATAAAAGCCGACTCCTCTACCCTAAATAAAAAACATCCCCTGCCTTGAAGAAAAAACATATATATTTTTTTTTTTTATTATTATTTCAAAGTACCCTGTTCAGCAGCAGAGCACACAAACACTCATAGCTACGCAAATAGCAACTCTTTATTTGCTTTGTTTGCTCAGCTAATATTGACTTTCCAGCCTAACACTGCTGCTATTGAGTTTGGCTATTCACAATAATGTTTGACTAGCATTAGAACAGCGCGGCGATAACAGCATGCGCAACCGAAAAAGCAATCCATCACCCCTCCGTGGGATAGTGCCATTATGACAGGGGGGAAAAAAAAAAACAACCACCCGTCTGCTTATTCAGTCAAGTACAACTGTTGAATATAATGCCGGCAATGACACTCCTGGCTAGTTCAAACAACCCAAGGTTACAGCGTTATTGTGTGCTCGCGCAGAGCAAACACTGCGGAAAGGCTCCGTTTCTGCTTGTCACCTTGGGTGGGACTGGAAGGGGTTTGTTTCGGGCCGGGGTCAGCGACCGCCACCCCCTGCCCGGGCATCCTCGTGCCTCCCGGCATCCCCCCCGCCGCCGGAGAGCGGCGCCGCGCCGCGCGTGGAGAGACGGATGGACGGAGGGCCGGATGTTCCCGGGAGGGAGTTGAGCGGTACCGGCCCCCCGCGCTGCCGCTCCTCCACCCGGGGTGGGTGACACCCATGGCTCGGGCACTGTGGGAACCTGCTGCCCTGCCGTCCCCTCCCGCCGCGGCCGCGTTCGGCCCTCTCCCCGGTTAGCGCCGGCTTTACTGATGTGTTTTGTTTCCCTCCCAGATTGCAGAGCCAGACGGATTGCCTTGTTTACCTCCCACGGGCGTCCACTCCTTTAGAGAAAATAGCCACGTGCGCCTCTCAGATGTACACGGAGGCAGCCCCCGTCTCGCAGGCGTTCCTCAGCTGGCTCCCCTCCCAGTAAAGCCCAAACTGGTGCAACTGGGTGGGCAGCGGGGACCCTCGACAGCCCGTGCCGGGGGCTAACACTGCTCGGGGGAAAGCAGAGGGGAGAGACCCTCGTCTTCCTCCTTGCCTTCTGGCCACAAACAAAAAGCATGGAGAGCAAGCACTTGAGAACGGACCATGTGAATAAACAGAAAAAGGCAAACAGGCTTTCTGCCACAAATAACTCCAAAAGAAGGAAACAAAGAGGTAATTATCATTGCTCAGCTGCTCTGCGGGCAGGGCACGGACTGCCTGTTTGCTTTGGCTGAATCATCAGCACCGAGAGGCACCTGCGCCCGGGGGTTACGTGGGGAGGGGAGGTCACAGAATCACAGAATCTCCCAGATTGGAAAAGACCTCTAAGATCATCCAGTCCAACCATCACCCTAACCCTGCCAAGCCCACCACTAACCCATGTCCCTCAGCACTGTATCTACACCACCCTTAAATCCCTCCAGGGATGGGGACTGCACCGCTGCCCTGGGTAACGCGTTCCAGTGCCTGAAGACCCTTTCAGTAAAGAAATTCTTCCGAATATCCAACTAAACTTCCCCTGGGGCAACTTGAGGCCATTTCCTCTTGCTCTGTCCCCTGCTACTTGACAGAACAGGTCGATCGACACCTCTCTGCAACCTCCTTTCAGACAGCTGTAGAGAGCGAGAAGGTCTCCCCTCAGCCTCCTCTTCTCCAGGCTGAACACCCCCAGGGCCCTCAGCCGCTCCCCATCAGACGTGTGCTCCAGACCCCTCACCAGCTCCAGTGCCCTTCTCTGGACACGCTCCAACACCTCAATGTCCTTCTTGTGGTGAGGGGCCCAAACCTGGACACAGCACTCAAGATGCAGCCAAGCTGAGTGCAGCCAGAAAGTCGTTGCAGCCCGGTCCTCTCCACCAGCGCACGGGTCAAGAGAGGCCAAGGGCTGGGCTGTCCCAGGGAGGGGGGTTTTGGGTGGTCCCTTGGGGTCTCTCCACTGCAGGAGCCCGACATAGCAGCCCCAGCATCCTCTCGCTTGTATATTTACTGGAGATGGGCCACGGGAAAACGAAGGATGTTCTCCGTGAGTGAGGGGAGGTCGCTCCCGCCCCCGAGCCCTCGGGATGCTGCCGCAGGACTAAAGGCGTTCGCACCCTCCTTTGCTCTGAGATCGCATTTTGCACTTCACCCCCCCATCCCCGGGCGGCCAAACCTGCCAAATCTGTTTTCACAAACTTCCCAGTCAGTTTTTATCTCTCCCCCCTGCCCCCACCTTCCCCAGGGCAGCGCCGCTTGGGCGAGCTCAGCAGAAAGGGTCAAATCCCGACCCCTGACCTGACCCGTGTCTCCCGGCACCCAGCTCTGTCCTGCAGTATTTTTCGGGTATGTTTTCACGTCCCCCCACTCCCGGACGAGGCAGCACAGCTGAGCTGAGCTGGTTTTTTTTCCACGACCTCCGCAAAGCCCGGCAACAGCTCCATCGCCATGTGCGCCGACCTGCTGATGAGCGAAACCGGCCGAACGCAAAGGCGAGAAGCAGATGCAGCGATGGCAGGACGTTGCCACAGCAAATTAATCTCTTTTTGATGAAGTTAGCGCTTTGTTTTGGGGAACCGTCGGTACTTCGGTGGGGAATCACTAACCAGGGGGGTGACATATGCCTCCAGCACGTGACGGAGGCTGGACATTGGAATGACCTTCTGCTCCAGATGTCCTCGCCTGTCAGAGAAGACAGATGCCTCCCTTTTTTGGGTAGAAAAAGGGAGAAAAAAAACCAGTCAGGAAGTAAATGACTCATAAAAGCACTCATTTATTAAGAAAAGCTGTAGAAAAACAGGTATCTAGTTTTGTTAAACCATGTTTGCAGCTGTTTGTGTCCCGGGAGAAGGCCCAGGGAAACTTCGCTGGCTGCATACGAGCCCTGAGCAGGACTATGTCAGGGTTTGGGGAGCAATTTTGGTATTATTATATGATATTATTTTAAAGCAGTATGCAGAACGAAGCTCTCTGCTCTTTATTATCCTGCTCTGGACGTGCCCGGGCCTCAGGTCTGCTCACCGACAAGTAACAGTCTATTATTAATGTCATTACTATTATACACGCATTTCTATAGAGCGCATCACACCGACTCTCAATTATGCTTCGTGCTTATGTAGCACCTTTCGTTTCAGGTCTCACGCTGCTTTACAAACATTAAACCAATGTTGGAATTTTTGCCAAAGGCAAAAAAAAAAAAAAAATTAAAAAAAATTAAAGTAATGGTGGTGGGAGGGGAAGAGGAAATCCCAGCCTTGATGCCTCCGGTCCCTGCCTGCCACAAAGACAGCGATTGTATGCAGGAAAATATGCAAAGTGCTTTAATTTGGGGGTTCTCTGGTGTTTTTAATAAACACATTTGCTAGGGCACATGGGGAGAGGGGAGGATTTGGTCTGCAAGGAGCGACTGGCCGGGCGGACTGATGGGTGTTGGGGACGGACCCGTCTTTCCTCCCATTGCATTTTGCACCATTGCCTTTAACAATCAGAGCAATTAAATTCTCCCCCTCTCAGCCCAGAGTGTTTTCTCTCTGCACCATCGCAGGGGAAGCTTTCGGTGCCTGCTGCTGGTTTTTAATCTGCCTAAAGATGAAAACGCCGCGTGCTCCTATGGGGTTCGTTCCCGGTCACCAGTTGTACCAAGATATGGGCAGGAGCTGCTCCGAGGTCCTGGCGTGGGGGGGGACGACGGACGCGGGAGGGATGCTCTGTCCCTCCTTAGTATTCAGGTCAAAGCACCGCGCCGCGTTCAAACAATTACATTTCATAATTAGTTACAATTAGCCTGCTGTGGTTTGGAAGCCTCAGCGAGGGTTTTATCTACAAGAGCCTGCTGGCAGCGCTCCACCGGGAGGGATGGCGTGGCCTTCACCTTGCCTTCTCTGGGCGCCTGCCTTTCCCCCTGCCCGCTCCCCGTCCCCCCCCGTCCCCCCGTCGTCCCCTTCTCCCGGGGGGGTTGCTCTGGGACATCCTGAGGTTGCTCTTCACCTCCTGCTCCCAGCCAGCTCTGCACTTTCTGCACCCATCGTGTTGGCTGGTGGGCGCCGTCCTTGACCTCCAGCACTTCAAGCCAACATCTGGCAGAGCCATCACCTCTGGATTCTGGTGCCTTCTCCGTTCCTGAGCTCAGTTCAGCCACAGAGGAGCAATCAGCTCCTATCATTAAATACCAGGGGGTTTTCCATCATCACACACGTCCCTGCCTGCATGTTCTCACCCATGCCGGCTGCTGTGCAAGGTCTGGCTCCTATGGGAAGCCCCTGGGAGATCTGGGTCAGCGTCGCACCCTAAATAAATAGCAATCATGCAGATTGCCTTGCAGGGGCATTTAAAGGCTTAGAAATTACGCACAGCCTTGTAGCGTAATCCAGCGCAAAAGGGGACGCAGGTGTCCCCAAAATGGACGGAGAAGGAGGGACACAGGCGCGTGGGGGCATGGCTGTGTCCCGCAGCTTGGGTTGGTGGTAATGGCCCTTCCCCACCCGTCTCGCGTGTCCCAGTTATGAAACCCAAAGCCTTTCCCTTCCTCTTTTCCTCCCGGCTACCCGGATGGGGGCAACCAAATGGCCCCTCCACCACAAGCGCTCACTCACCGCGCTCCCTGGTCGGCTGAGCTGGGACTCATCCCAACGGAGCGGCCGCGTTTGGAGTACCGACTCCATTGGGACATCGTACATCATCGCTTGGGAGTTTGCTGCAAATTATGTGAGATGAACAACACTGAAGGCTGCTGGTAGAGGCCAGGAGGAACACCAGGAAAATAGCTTTATGCTTACCTCCTTCATCCACAGAAAGCTTTGAGAGATGCTGTGATAACCCAGCTCCTCCTGCGCTGAGCCTCTGGTCGGTGAGAAGGCGGTGGTGGCACGTATGTCCCCGTCCCTGTCCTGTGCTGGGAGAGAAAGAGCATCTCGGCCTCCTGCACCAGGTCCCCCCGCCTTGGGGAGGGTAACTCCACGTGGCAGCGACTTCGTGTGCGCTGACAGCAGCAGTCGCCGTTGCGAGAGCTGCTGTGGGTTTTCCAGGCAGACAGAAATAAGGGTTCGACATATTTAAAAGGTGAAATGGAAATGAAACTTTTTGACCAGCCGTCTCCAGAAAAAAAAAAAAAAAAGGACAAAATATGTAATGCTGGCCGCGTGGTTCGTGGGCATTTCTCAGGGAACGAGTTTGGATGTGGGACGGGGAAGAGCTCTGGAGCAGCAAAATGGGTTGGAAAAAGCATCACAGCTGGTGGGGGCTGTCACCCCTATAGTTAATATTTCCAAGCTGGGCACTTTTGAAGATTTCCATATACAAATTAAAGCAGAAAAATACATTTTAATGAAGAATTCAGATGTATTCCCCCACCCCAATCATCTCTGGACATCCCCTAAATACAATTTCAAAGTTTAAAGAGCAAACGAGCAGATTTTCCACTCTGACATTTAAAGCACCGTCCCCCCAACCCGCTCCCACCCCCGCAGCTGGCAGCAGCAAAAGGGGGGCCAGGAGCAGCATCCCCTTCCCGCTGCAGCAGGGGTCGTGCTGGACGATGGACCCCTCTTCTCTGGTCCCAAATTCAGCGCGAGCATCAGTCGTGGCAGGCATCCATGGGACGGGAGCGGTGCTGGGGCCGCAGGATCGGGCCCTGCCCGGGCTGCGCAGCAGCACGTCCCGGCACAGCCGCGGGCTCGCCGGCCGGTGCCTGTCGGGACATGGCAGGGAGACGCGGGGCAGGATGAAATCTCGGTCCAGCTTTCTCAATTAAAGCGTTTCACAACCCGGCCGGGGTTTCGCAGTGACGGCGGCGGGGACAGCAGCTGGCCCTGGTCTCCAGAGCTAATTAGCAGCCGCTCTGTTGTGCAACAACCCTCCGAAAGAGCAGGTTTGGGCAACACTGTGCACCTCGCCTGGGGAGCGCAAGCCGGGCACGGAGCCGGAGCAGCGCTGTTCCTGCTGGATGCGACGGGCTGGGGGAGGATGGCAGGAGGGTTGCAGCTCCCGCAGCATCTTCCAGCCGCTCTCGAGGAGAGCTGAGCCACCTCTCGTCCTCTTGTGCAAGCTGCTGTCCCGGGCAAATTGCAAAGAGCGGGGGAGAAATGGATGGGTGGCTTTCTGCCCAAGCCCCCCCCTTCCGCCTGCGCGGGCACGACGAGGGGACCTGCTTTGCTCTCACAGGTGCCCCATGGCCACCCTGCTCCCGCCCGCGGGGTTTTCTCACGATTGATGGATGCTCAGCAGCTCCTCACCCAGAGCAGCCGGGTTAATTGCTCAATAGCAAACCGCTCTTTTTTTCCGCTCTTCACGTTCTTCAGGAAATATATTCCAGACGGTACAAAACAAGATGCAACGCTCTGATTCATCTCGGTGTCTAGGAAAATATCGCAGCAATAAGCCGGTAAGGAAAATCAGGTCCCACGCAGCTAATTTGCAACCTGCAAATTAGAGCAGTCTGGATATAAACTGTATAACAAAGTCCTCATTAGCACATCTGGGGCTCAGGTCTGGGGTCCCAGTTGAGTAGTTCTTCCAAACCCATCCACGGGAGCCTCTGACCTGTGGTTCGGGGTACCCTGTGTGACCACTGACACGTGCCACAGCTCCAGGTAATGCTTCTTGCTCCTCCCTGGGACTCTGGTGCCGTCCAGGACCCGCTGTGGGAGAGCTCAGGACATCGCTCTGGCTTCCAGAGCAGCCGAAGCCCACCCTGAGCATCTCTCCAGCTGCCCCATGCATGCCGTCGGAGCCAGCCCAGATGTGCCCCAGAGGCAAACCCCGGCAGCGAGGGCCACGGGGTGGGCTGGGCGGCCACTGAAGCGATTCCCATCTCTCGGCTGCGCGGCTCGGGCTGAATTTCAAGGCCAGGAGCTGTGCCATTACATGCAAATCCTTCCACCTGACATTGAACAAAAAAGGAGAGAGTTCATTTCAGGTCCCCAAAGCCCCAAATCTCACAACTCTCTGAGCACTTAACATGTTAATCAGCTGCCGGGGGCTGTCCGGGCAGGCAGCGACACGGTGCCATTGCCATCTGCTGCCGCGCGCCGCGCTGGCTGGGGCTTCTCCGGAGCTTTGGCTCCTTGAAACTTTATGAGTTTTGAATCCCTACTGCACTGCTGCCGTGCACGGCAGGGCACACGCGTGTGTCTGCACGTGGCAGCTCTCCCCGTGCGTGCCGGCGTGTCTCTCGGCCGGACTGACACCCCCCCAGCAGAAGGGCTGTCTCCAGGGCAGGGATGCTGAGGGCTCGCAGCTACGCGCACCGTCCCACGGAGGAAGGCGGGCAGCCACGGGTCCGGCATGCACAGGGCCGAGAGCTGAGCTTGAACCCACGCGATTTCTGCAGGGGAAAGCGGGCAGGGTTAGAAACATGAACGCCCCGAAGCCATTTCAACACAGCGCTCACCAAAAGTGCTGCAACGGCGGCGAGCCGGGATGCGATGCTTGCACCCGCGCGTCTCTGCTGTGGGGCAGCACGGGGGCTCATCCCGCCATGGGACCGTCACGGTCCGTTACGATCTCTCAAATTTACAGGGCCTCATACTCTGTGATTTAAACTTTGTTTCATGAGCTCATTAAGAAATACAACAAAGAAACACTACAAAGAGGGCCTCAGGCGCCTTTTGCCCACACTCATCTATCATGAATTCACTTATTCACCATTCTAGTCATAAGGTTTCATAACTTATAAGCCGTAACTCTTAATATTGTGTGCCTATGAGTTAAAAAAAAAGGATTTGTTCCCTACTCGATGGTGAGAGTGCTCATCCTCCCTCCTCCCTCACGGGGAGTCACAGCGGGAAGCGTGAAAGCCTCAGCAGAAGCACTGCAGCTGGCCCTGCTTCCAAAGCGTTTTGGGTAAGCCGATGTTTTATACCTTCCAAGCGCGGAGGTTTGGTCCGTACTGTTTCCCTGAGTTACCAGATTCTGACAAAACTGCCAGAGAAAAGATGCTGGCCGCAGGCGACGACAAGCCGGGGGTGACGGTGGTGCGTGGTGGCCCTTCAGCTCTTCGGGACCACCCGTCCTGCCTGCCCGCTGCTCTCGCTTTGGCGGAACGGCGCTGCTGGCAGCCCACGCCGGGGCTCAGCGGGACCTGGGGTAGCCGAAACCTCAGCAGGAGTTGAGTGAGCGGTCACAGGGACTCGGGGCAGGGGGAACCTGCTGGGGAACCCAAACCAGGGCGGCGGAGCTGCCTCCTTCCAGCACCGCTCGCAGCCTTTCGCATGCCTCGCGGAGCATCGTCACCGTCACCTGCGGCGTGACTGCCTCCCCACCCCGGGCAGCAAGCCTCCTCCCTGCTTCGGTTGTTTTTCCCCTCCAAGAAGTGTTCTCTAAGTGCCATTATCTAATATTTAGCAGCACACTGCGATAAACAAAGCGTTAGAGATGCGACTACATGCCGCGTGTATTGTTACTCGGCGCATTCAAAATGAAAAGGCTGTTAGCTGGGTAAAATATTGTTCTCTGCATCTTTTAGGTATTTTCCGCTCTCGATCAGAGCCCAATTAAGTTCCTTTTCCAGGGAAAACGACTCTTTGAGGCAGCGGAGCTGGAACGCCTTACCTGCAAAGAGAAGCTTTTAGAATAATTGTCACTTATCACAAGGATGTATTTGGTTACCCAAAAGGAAAACTGTGCAGATCGTTATCTGTCCCACTTATTCTCCTTCCACAACACGATGAATTAAAGATGAACCGCTCTGTTACAATCCACCACCCCACCAGCACCAGCGAGAGGAGCCACCCGGGTGGGAGGGGTGGTGTCACTTTTTTGGGGACCCCTCACCAGGAAGCGGGGACTGGCATGAAGGTGTCTCCAGCCCCGGGCATGGCACGGTCCCCACTTGGGTCCACCGCGGGCTGGATCCGGGCTCTGGCCCACGGCCGCGGCGTCGATGCTGGCCCGGCTCCGCTTTCTTTCGGCTGCAGATGAAAAGCATCTCCGGGTTTTATGGGAAAGGCTCGGGCCAGTTTTTGGCTGGCCACCCCGGCCTGGCAGTCGCTCCAGCAAAACATTTGGCCTCTATTGTTCCTTTTTGTTTCAAGCAGGAATTCAGATTTGCCTGCAGTCCTCCCAGTACTTTTTTTTTCTCCTTTTCTTTTTTTTTTTTTTCTTCTTTTTTTTTTGTGTGTGTGTGTGTGTGTTGTTTTCGAGTCAGGTGTTTTCCACCCCGATAGCATCGCCCTGTTTGCTCCAAGATCACCTGCACAAACACGCTCTCGGCCCACGGGGCAAGGTTCAAGAGTTGAAATCTGCACCGCTGCGCGCCCGGGTGTGAGCCTCAGCCAAACCCCGGCTTGGTCCCTTCTAATTATCCCTCGCCATATTAACAGATAATAGCTGTACATTTAAGCAAATTATCTCAAATAAAAAGGGGACAATAATTACACTGTTTGTTTTTGCTCCTTTCATTGCTGGAATTATTCTCTGTTTGCCCAGAGTTAAATATTAGCGAGAACCTTTCTGCGCTGATGTCTGCTCGGTTGCCTTTTACTGTTTAAAACCAGCAAGAGTCAGTAAAAGTTTGGGCAAATATTAGATTTGGCAGAGTTTGCTGTTTGTATCAGGAAACCGATTGGTGTTATTGATTGACAGATGTGACCAAATGTTTAGAAAGTCTGTCCTCTATTGGATTCTGCTAGGTGTTTCAGCAAACAGCCCTAATACAAGGCAAACAGAGTTATTGGAAGAAGTACCAGCCTGTGTTAGCACAGTAAACTGAGGGCTATGCAAACAGCTTAAAAGAATCTGGCCACCTTCATATAACCTTTGATGTAGGTATTGATCCTTCTGAAGGTGGCAAAAAGTTTGAACAGGGAGCAGATTGAGTGGGATCAGATATATATAAACACCGTCAGAATGTAAATGTTATCTTTAAGCTACACTGTCGGTTTGGTAATGGATGTCTGTTTGGAATTTATCTTCTTCCAAATCTCTAAATCCATGCAGCAATAAAAATTAATAATAACTTTTAGATAGACTGCCTCCTAAGTCTCTCTCTCCTCCCCCGGTAAGTACAGCAGCAGGCATCTTTAATTCTTCTAAGCCGAGGAGGGGGGCTTGCAGCGAGCAGGAGCCGTGGCCTCGAGAGCTGCTGGCACAGGGATGCGCTAACAGGGGCACGTGGATGCGCTAACGGGGGAGTGGCATATAGAAGTGCTAACGGGGCGGCACATGGATGTGCTAATGGGGTGGCATGTGGATGTGGTAACGGGGTGGCACAGGGATGCGCTAACTGTGGTAGAGGGATGTGCCAACAAGGTGACACAGGGATGTGCTAATGGGGTGGTACAGGGATGCACTAACGGAGTGGCACAGGGATATGCCATCAAGGTGGTACAGGGATGCATTGACGGGGTGGCACAGGGATGTGCTAATGGAGTGGTACAGGGATGCACTAATGGGGTGGCACAGGGATGCATTGACAGGGTGGAACAGGGATGCACTAATGGGGTGGCACAGGGATGTGCTAATGGGGTGGCACAGGGAGGCATTGACGGGGTGGCACAGGGATGTGCTAACAAGGTGGCACAGGGATGTGCTAATGGGGTGGCACAGGGATGCATTAATGGCGTGGCACAGGGATGCACTAACAGGGTGGCACAGGGATGCATTGACGGGGTGGTACAGGGATGCACTAATGGGGTGGCACAGGGATGTGCTAATGGGGTGGCACAGGGAGGCATTGACGGGGTGGCACAGGGATGTGCTAATGGGGTGGCACAGGGATGCATTGACAGGGTGGAACAGGGATGCACTAATGGGGTGGCACAGGGATGCATTGATGGGGTGGTACAGGGATGCACTGATGGGGTGGCACAGGGATGTGCTAATGGGGTGGCACAGGGATGCACTAACAGGGCAGCAAAGGGATGCATTGACGGGGTGGCACAGGGATGCGCTAATGGGGTGGCACAGGGATATGCCATCAAGGTGGTACAGGGATGCACTAACAGGGTGGCACAGGGATGCATTGATGGGGTGGCACAGGGATGCATTGATGGGGTGGTACAGGGATGCACTGATGGGGTGGCACAGGGATGTGCTAATGGGGTGGCACAGGGATGCATTGACAGGGTGGAACAGGGATGCACTAATGGGGTGGCACAGGGATGCATTGATGGGGTGGTACAGGGATGCACTGATGGGGTGGCACAGGGATGTGCTAACAAGGTGGCACAGGGATGCATTAATGGCGTGGCACAGGGATGCATTGACGGGGTGGCTCAGGGATGCACTAATGGGGTGGTACAGGGATGCACTAACGGAGTGGCACAGGGATGCGCTACCGGGGTGGCACAACCTGGGGCAAACCCCACCTCTCGGGATCTTTTTGCACAGCCCCCAGTACAGCACCACTCTGCAGGGCAAGACAGGCCCATGCCTTCCCATGGGGCACGCCGAGCCCCGGCTCTCGGCAGCTGTCCTGCACACTCTGCAGAAGAAACAGGCGGATTTGCCGTGTGGAAAAAGGCAGAGGGGGCGATCCCCCCCCAGCGCCAGCGCGGGCACCAACGATAGCTCCACCGCGGCACCCACTCGCTGCCGGCTGCCCGTGGCGTTTCCCAGCCGGGATGCGCAGCCGGGTTGCGGTGCCTTAGGGACCCTGCTCCAGCCCCCTTCCAGCCCTCCACCGGACTTACCCAAAGTGCCTGAAACGGCAGCCCAGGCTCCGGCACCACACGCCGCGCTCGGCAGCGCCGGCTGCGCGAAGGTACACGTTGGATTTGCATGTGCCATTACCCCGGTGTGGGATGCCGAGCGGTTTTGCATGCACAAGTGACCATTCATGCATCCAAATACCATCTGTGGCGACAATTACCACAAGCACACATGTAATCAAGGTAATTACACGCGCAAATTGGGCGTGTGATTGCATGGGCATTTCTAGGATTTTATTCTATTTTTTTTTAAAGTCAGGCCTCTAAAAACTAAAATAGATTCTAAGTTATGTTTTAAATTATCTGCCCATCTGGCTATACTTGCAAATAACGACTGTTTATAGTGAGAGATATTAAACAGACGCTGTTGATAGATGGGTTAATCATTGCAAGAGAAGAAAAAGGATTGTTTTATGCCTGTGTACTGACCCACAATACATAGTAACTAATGACGGGTTTGAAGACAAACAGGTAACGACCAGCTTTTTGCTTAAGAAGTACCTTCTAATAAAAATTACAGTGTACACATTATAAGAACGTATCTGATGAATCATTACTGCAGTACAGTGTAGCGATGGACTTAAATAAAGCCCCGATTAATTATTAAACCCGAGTAGCGTACGTTTCCAGTTGCGCAAAGCCGGGGAAGAGCTGGCAGAGCTCACGGCGTGCCGAGCCCTCGCGTTTTGGGAGGGTTTCCACGCTCGGAGCTTTGCCCACCCTCTGCTCCCAGGAGCTCCGCTCCTCACCGTGCACCACCGTGGGTCGCATCCCACTCCGGGAAACTTTCTGGTGACCCCAGGGAAAAAAAAAACGGGATAGGGCCAGTTTGATGAATACACCGCACAAGTGAGATGTACGGCACTGTTCGAGTAGGGGTGACCCATCCTTGTCACCTGGCAATGCCGTGCCACCGTAGCCACCGCAGAGCGATGGGTGAGGGCATCCCTGCCCCTTCCCCTCCTCCCCTTGGAGCGCTGCACATTTACTTAGGAAGTGTCTGTTCTTTGCTGGCTAAGCAGAACGGCAAAGCACGCAGCGTAATCAAAAAAGCCATTAGCACTGCCAACTCTTAAGAAAAATTAGCATTATTCTTTAATGCCAGGCCCTACTTAGGTAGCACTCAGCAACGCAGTGGGCTGCTCCAGTCACACCGGCGTGTCAAACCAACCATAAAGCAAAATGTCTCTGGAAGGAAACCTGATAATGCATCTCCCCCGCTATCTCCTCCAGTAACAGGAGGTAAGAACAAGATGATTTGCCATTAAAGCACCAGTAAGGTATTTTGCTGTGTGCTAAAGCCCTCCCTGGGCTCTCCAGGCCAGCTCCTGCGCCGATGCTGCTGCAGCCACGGGCGGCGCGAGCTCTGCATGGGGAGCCCTAATGCCTGGGGAAGAGATCTCATCGCCGGGGATCTAAACTGTTCGAGCTTTGTTCCTCTCAGGAAATCACTTTCTGGGAGTTTCAAACCAAAGATGATAAATGTTTTGAGCCAAACTGCTCCAAATAGGTGAGCATTTCACAAAACCAGCAGCTGGGAGGAGAAGCGTGGAGCAATGGCCAGGAGCACACGTTCCTCAGAGCCACGTCATGGGGACACCTCCATTCCAATGTCCCTGGTGAAACCCTACAGGGAGCCAAGGAGTTTTGTCAGCATGAAACGGCTAAGAGAGGTCCAGGATGTGTCACTCCCTGTGGCAATGAGCTCAGCAGGCCACGGCCACCACAGATGGGCAAAGCAAAAATGAGGAACCACCAAAATCCAGGTCCAGCCATGGAAAAAGCCTAGTGGGACTCACAACACATGCGTGGTCTTCCTTGCCCCCGGTGTGTCCTGTGGCATGGGGTGAGTTGCCAGGGCTGCCCGTGCTTCGGCTGAGGTCTGAGGGTGCAGATGGTGGGAGCAGTCCTTCGGGCACCAAGGGAGGACCTCGCAGGTCCAGAGCTGCACCTCCTGGAGGGGAAAAGACGGGAAATTTCCATGATATGGAGTGCGAGAGGGCTGGGGACACCCCGGGAGGTGAGTCAGGGAGCTTGGGGTACCTGCCGGGACAGGGGGTGTTTCACCAGAGGGCTGCTGGGTTCCTAAACGCGCTGGCGTTAGGGGAGATGCCAGGGGAGGCGCAGCACCCGTCGCTGCCGGGAGAGATGGAGGGGAGGAGGGAGAGAAGGAGGGAGGGAGGGAAAGATGCACCAGAAACACACTGCAGCCGCAGCCAGTAGCAACGCGGGAGCAAAGGCTGTCCCAGCACTTCTATTATAAATCCAATTTCCATGGGTTTAGCGCATAACTAAGACAGACAGAAAGAGAATGCATGCTGCGCTGGATGATGCTCTAACGTTTCCTAATCGGGAGCAATTTTCAAACCTCTCCGGCCCTTTCTGGAACAGCCGTAACAAAAATAAATAGAGGTAAGATTATTAAAAACGCTTACTTGGAGCTTTAAAGCCTCCAGAAAGTTCAGGCCGCTTCCAGTGCTGCTGTCACGTCCAAATGTCTCCCGTGGCTCCGCTCCGTCTCTCCGTACCCCCCCGGCCGGTGGGACGGTGCTGCTGTGCTGCCCCAATGTCCCTTTGTGCAGCCGGAGAAAGCCACGGGCAGCGGTGCTGGCAGGACCTGGTGAGGTTGCTGGCCTCGATGGCCATCCCGGAGACAGACGGACGGCCACGCTTGTCCCTCTGGTGCCCTCCTGGACCGGCGGAGCCGCTGCAGCAGGACCTGCCCTGCCGCGAATCCCAGGCGTGCGCGGCGCTGCGGGTGACGCACGTGCCGAAATCAGGTTATTGCCGGCACGTGGTGAATCGCGGTGAGCTTTTCCACACCGTTACCCCATTTACATATGTGATTTTGGTAATTGCACGTGCAGATTAGCCAGCCAGTTGCACACGTATTTTGCTAGCAGGCTAATTACGGCTAATTGCCGGCAAATTCAAGGTAAGAGTGCTGCCGGGTGCCCGTGCCCAGTGCCATGGATGCTGCTGCCACCCCACGCTCTCCTCTGCTCCTGCCCTGGCCCAGCCCGGCCTCCAGGCTCTCCCCAAAAGACACCAAAAGGGCAGACAGAATTAAAAAAAATCTTGTCCAGGTCCCAAAGGTGGTGTCGGACACAGCTTGATGAACATCATCCTGGGGCAGCACGTTCCCAACTGCACACACGGCATCCGCAGGTCACCAAATAGACAAGACGCTCCATTCGGAAGCTGCATTTTCCTAACAAAGCCTGGAATGCATAGAAAATGGCCGGAGCCGCGGGAACCTGTTTACCCCGAGAGAGATGGGAAAAGAAAGCAAAATGGCAGAAAATGAATTCAACCCGCTCTGTAGTCCCTGATTGTCGCTTATAGCTGCCTTCCAAAAGGTAGCTGGTAATTATCCTGTTTTATCATATAACAGCAACTTATTACCGGAATAACGAGGAAAAATAAGCAGCAGGACCGTGCTGCCGGTTCCACGTCACGCTGCACTTAGTCGGCGCTGCCGTGTCAGGTTGAGCCTACAGCACTTCAGTTATAAGAGAACAATGATTTATTAATGCGTGCGCTTTGTGTTCTCAAAGTATCATACATACGTTGATCAACTCGTGTCTCATCTTGTCTGGCAACTAAGTCAGTCTTTGAAATCTCCATTGTGCAGGGAAGTAGGGAGAGAGCAGGAGGGAAACAACCTTCTGGTGCAGCAAAAGCCACCGGCGAGGTCGGTCCTTGGGAACGCCGGGACTGAACACCGCAAGTTTTACCAGCAGCAGGGCATGGGTTTAAAGACATTTCGGTGTTATCCAGCCGTGCATAATTTTGGCATGAAAAAGCAGCTCCCAATGCCGCACCAGGAGCGGACGGAGGGAGATGTCACCCCAAAATCACAGGGTTTTTTTGGGGGGAAACCCCCTCCCATCACTAGGGGCGCAGAGGTCAGCAGGCGGACTCAAACGGTTTCGGCGTTTCCCAGGTAAGTCACTAACCACGGATCGCTTTCTTCCAGTGACACTTTGTTTGACAGCCTTATTCTCCCAGAGCCATAAATAAAACCACAGGGGACAGCAAAGTCAGGTTTTTACAGCGTAAGCTCCAAATCGCACATGCTAGCAAATTCTATTAGTTTAGTCTTAAAGCGCGACGTTCCGGCAAAGCTTGGAGCGCGGGTAGCGCTTATCACCTCGAGGGGGGGCAAAGAGAAGCTAAATTTACCTGTCTGTCTTTATTCACCTTCTCAACGCTTTCATTTTTAGCTTCGCTGATTGATGCAGTATTGGCCCCTCCGGCTGCAAGGTGACGCGAAATCCCTCCCGAAAAATATTTCCCTTCAAAAGCAGCCGCTCTGTTTCACCGGAGGGACCCACCGTCATCCCCTCACACAGAACCTGCGCTCTCATGCCAGGAACGGAACCCCCTTTATATTTCCTCTTGTTAAAAAAAAAAAAAAAAAAAAAAAAGGCAACATCTGATTAGTTCCTGCTCATCCTAATTGTCACACGAGGATGCTTTAGAGGGGGTTGGGGACCACCTTCATTTCGCCGTCGTGGCAGAGACGTGGCAAACTTGGGCACCACCGCAAGATTAAGACCGTTTCAAACTTTCCCCGCTTCAGGGAATTTATCACGCGCTCTCCGTTGGGTTATAAAGTCAGGAAATGGTTTGAGCCAGCAGGAAGCCACGGAGCCGCGCTTGCCCTGGGCAACGCAGGGGGGGATTCCTCTCCTGAACCCCCCAGAAGCCAATTAATCAGACGATGGGAACCCCGCAGCCGCTGCTCTGTAGCTCCACTGGCTTAAACAAACCCCTGTTCCCCTCTTTCACCCCACAGACGGGTTTTCAACAGCGGCACTTGCCAATATTTATCACGTATCCCTACGTCTGTGCTCCCAATGGACAGTAAGTGCTGGAAAACACCGGGTTTTCTTTTTCCCCCAAATGTTTCCCTCTCTGTGTGTGTTGCGGTCAACGGCAGCAGGTGATGCGCGAGGTCGAGTCTCCGGTTCGGTAGAGGGAAGACAGGCGCGGGGTGGCAGAGCAGGAAGGCTGCGGTTGGCCCCGTCGAGATAAAAGTGGGAGGCATCCCGGCCACGTGGGACGGGATCCAGGGGCAGCATCCCCCCTCCCCTCCCCCATCACCCCCGAGCAGCCCCGCAGCCCCCAACCCCGGTGGCCACGTGTTCCCCGGGCTGCTAACCCCGCGCTAATGGAACATTCAGGCTCAGGACTGAAGGTTTATTCGGGGTCAAAGCCGGGCCGAAACGTCTCAGCCCGAGAAGGATGCTAACGGAGGTGACCGCCTGGGCGCTGGGATGGGACGCGCACAGGGACAGCGCGGGGGACCCCGATTGCTGTTGAGTGACCAAAACCACGCAGCCGTGTGCCAAGAGCCGATGCGCCCCGCGCTGCCGGCAGAAGCCGAAGCCCAGCGGTCCCTTACCTGCAATACACAGGGGCGATTCCCGGTGATGATCCGGGTCCTGGGTGCCACAAGGTACAGCCGGCACAGCCCTCGATGGCTCCCAGGGTGGGGCAGGATCCGTCCCTTCCACCTCTGGCCCCGCAGGACCTCGTCTCCCAAGGCTCATTTCATCCCGCGCCGGGCACGCCACGACGCCCGGGCACACCAGGGGACAGCCAAGCGCCAGGCTGAGCTTTTTAAGTCAAATCTCTTTGCTTTTGTTACTTTTTGTGTGTTTCGTTTCATGTCATAAGTTCAAACACTTCGAGTACTTTTTGTGCTCCTATTAATGGGAGCATGTTTTGTTTTGTTTTTTTTTTTTTAAAGGATTATATAATAATGCATATTTATGAGACAACTGTGGATCAAGAATACTGATCTTTAAAAGATGCAATTATATTTAAAGAGTTTGGCTTTCTTTTCATTCTAATGAATATAATGTTTTGAAGCAAGCTAATTGGCTTGCCAGTCATTGAGTTCACTTGCCTGCCCATTACAACTCCTATATTACCTTATAAGCACATTTAAAAGCAGTCTGTTACTCCAGCTTTAAGTACTGGGCCTCCAAGGAATTCTTTTTTTTTTTTTTTTTCTTTTTTCTTTTTCTGTCATACAATAAAAGTAATGCTTCCTAAACACTAGCGGCATCCTCATTAGATGAAACGTCCTATTGTTTTGATTGGAAAAGCCTGAATGTGAGATTAAAAGTAAAGGGGGGGGGGGGAAGCAGAGAAAGTCTTTTACAGAAGCTGCTGCCACAGGAGATAACACGTCACAAGTTCCAGTCTGAAACACAGGCTCGCTAATTAATATTGCGGATTCGGTCAGAAACCGGACTATTCCTAAGATGAATTGGGGTGCGAGGGGGTGAGCAGGGGACACGCCGAGCTCTGCTCAGCCCCCCGCACGCCCCGACCCCATCCCGTGGGCAAGGAGAGCGCGGTACGCACAAGCCAAACCACCGGTTTGGCTGCTGTCTTTGGAAGCAGGATTGGGTTTAGCCTTATCGGTGCAGATTTGATTATTTAAGAGATTTTATTTTTTTTTTTCCTCCCCATTGAGCAATTATGTTCTGCCAAATTAGATTCCGTTAAACAATGCAGTCTTGATGACAGAAACAAATCCATGATTAATTTTTAAATCTGCCAGCTATTTCATTCAATTTGCAATATCAATAAAGAGGCTCGTGGTGGAAAATGAAACACAGAGAGACAGAGGCTTGGCCCGGAGACCTGCACGGCAGGAGCGGTGGGTGCCGGAGCACCCGCAGATGGGTGACACCGAGACCCTGGAGCGCTACGGTCATCGGATGCATCTGGGGGACCCTAATCTGCTCCTTGGAGGTGTTGCCGATGCTAGGGTTGGCTCAGGCAACTCTTCCTCTCTGTCCCAAACTGACTGATGGATTGCATGACCGTCTTGTCTTTCCTGGAGACAGAGGAGCGCAAATCATCGCTCCTATTTGTGTGGGCAAATCATTTTGCCATCACTTGGAGCATTTAAATCACAGCTGGGTGTCTCCATCAATGCTCCCCACCTGAGCACTGCCTGGAAGGGGAGAAGGTGACAGTGAGGGTTTCCTTTACACCGCAGGTTGGATGGGAGGTGCAAACCGGATTCTGTGAGAGCACAGCATTCATCGCCTGGAAATTGCTATCCTCTGTGGTTCCCATCAGCTGAGGCAGAGATAGAATCACAGACTGGTTTGGGTTGGAAGGGACTTTGAAGACCACCCAGTGCCACCCCTGCCCTGGGCAGGGCCACCTCCCCCCAGCCCAGGTTGCTCCAAGCCCCGTCCAACCTGGCCTTGAACACCTCCAGGGATGGGGCAGCCACAGCTTCTCGGGGCAACCTGCCCCAGGGGCTCACCGCCCGCACAGGGAGACAGTTCTTCCTCACATCTCATCTCCATCTGCCTTCTGCCCGTCTGAAGCCATTCCCCCTCATCCCTGTGAAAAGTCCCTCCCCACCCCTCGGCAGCCCGCTGCCGGCGTTCACCCAGTTGCATCTCACCCATCGCCTCTTTCCTACAAATATTTACACCTTTTGGACTGGCATCAGCAGCAGAGGATAAATGGAGCTTGCTCAGGAGCCCACACATCTGACAGAGGGCTGAAGGCGTTTCTGGAAGGGGAACGTCCCTTGGTGTGAGCCAGGAGCCCCATCCCCGTGCCAGGCGAGGGGAAGAAATACACGGGCTGGCTGTGTTTAGGTGAACATCCTGAACCTATTAATTACCGCAGCCCACGTGTGAGATGCCTGTGCCTGCTTGCTTGCACTTGGCTCGGGTCAGCATCGCACCGTATCGATCAACGAGCCTTCGTGCAATTAAAAAGAAGCAGAAAAAGTGGGGGGAGGGACGGGACGGGGGGGGGTTGCTGCTGTGATGGATGAGCTGCCTCCAGCCCTGCGGAGGATGGGGGTTTCCCAAGGATGCAGATTGTTCCTGAGCGGGGCCGTAAAACCACCATCCACGGGCATCCCGCAGCCATCGCGACCCTCGAGACCCGAGCTCTCTGCCCCACCTACGGACATCAGCGTTCCTGGTAAAACCACTATTAAAAAAAAAAAAAAAAAAAAGAAATAAAAAAAAAATCAAGGCACTTAAATTACATATTAATTTGATTTTCCAGAAGGTTACTAGGAAATGTTTCCAATCAAGAAGTAAATTCAGATTGTAATAAAATATTACATAAATATTTACGCGAGCCCTGGCTTTACTTTAAAAGGAGGGATTTTTTTTCCCCTTGCACACGCTGCCAAAGTAGTTAGCTGGCAAGCCAGGGAAAAAACAAGGTCTGAGAGTCACTTTTTCCCCTAGCAGATCCATCACCGAGCGATCAGAAGGTTTATTTTTCCCATGTCTCCCCCAAATACCGTCGTTTCCCTTCCTAAAAGATTCCATGTGTATATCTCGAGCGCGCGGTCGCCCAGGTAAGGCAGAGACATCAGCTATTTATACAAATTAGATGGGGGCGAGGAGGGGAGGGAAAACGTCTTCAAAGCTGCAGCACATTAAAAGGAATTTATTAGATGTGTTGTGTGGGCAGGATGCCAGCTAAATTTAATATGGATCTATATACAAAGAAACTGTCTAGTTACACAGAATGAATATTTAATCATGCATGGATCAAGCAATTTCACAGAAGTAATTAAAAGCAGGCTTTGTTTATTGCTAAAAATTATAGCTACCCTATTGACCCAGTGCTGAAGTTCTTTTGCCATATTGAACATGTTACCTGCTGATATTATGTTATTAAATGGGGATTAAGACTGTTGTTTTTTCCTTTGCAGATAAGAGCTCTTAAGCTATCTTGTCTGTTTGTGCATAGAGGAAGGGGGGGGGGGGGAAGCCCCACAGTGGAAAAAATGAACCTGTATGAATTAGAAGGGTTAGGAAAACACTCGTACCTGTAAGGGGAAGGCAGAAAATCATGAATCAATTAAATACTTGATGGATTAGTTCATTCTCAGGGGAGCAGCCTTTTGGGGGTGGGGAGGCGGGCAGAACATTGCAAGAATTGATCTTGATGCTGCTGGGGGGATGCCCGGGGGTCACGGATTGGGACGGAGTCCGGGGCAGAGCCGGGCAGAAGGATGCTCAACCCGGACACCCATCAGAGAGAAATGGTGGGAAAATACTAAACGCTGGAATTGGGGTCTTGCAGCCCAACCTCTCCCCTGCGCCAGGGGGAAGCTGGGGCTGTTGCCGCTGTTTCTTACGGCTTGTTGGACGTTAAATCCCGCTCCCACATGCTGATGGCTCTGCTTGTCAATCACACCGTAGGTCCACTTTGGACCAAACTGACAGAATCCCAGCACCCCAAGCTGGTGGGGGCTGGAAGGGCCCTCTGGAGCTCCCCCATCCCCCCCCCCGCCAGAGCAGGGGCACCTCCAGCAGTGGCA
>NW_009650081.1:487395-491416 GCF_000708025.1 Charadrius vociferus | reverse complement strand
CCCCCAGGATGCCATTGGCCTTCTTGGCCACCAGGGCACATAGCTGGCTCGTGGCCATCCTGTTGGCCACCAGCACTCCCACATCAGCTGGGTATTCACCATGTGGCCTTAAACAGCCCTGTACTGCCAGAAGCGCCGGCTCCCAGACCTAACCGCCCTCGAGACCGGGGTTGCTCTGACCTTGAGACCAACAAGAGGAGCCAAAATCCTCCACCTGTTTTGCTGAGCACCCGTGGGCACCCGGCAGGATGGGGGCGGGGAGGTGTTTCCTTGCACAAGCGAAGGCTGTTTTTGCCAGTAGTGTTCGAAGAAGCGCGTTGGCATCACCCGGCGCAGGTCCCGCGGGCAGTGGGGAGCTGGAGGAAATAGCTGATCCTGGAGACACGCACACACCGCTTACCTGGAAGAAACCCTCTGGGGGGATCGGAGCCAGAAAACGGTCAGACCCATCCTGCGCGGTGCCTGCCACTCCCGGGGGGAGGGAGGTCAGAAGCATAAGTAAGAAATTCAGTGTAAGTCGCTCATTCTCAGGTACCTCCTCCTCCCTGAGCGCAGGGCAGCACCACCAGCCCACGCTAACACCACCAGCAGAGCAAACCCCTCGTTACTTAATGAGCCACTTACTAAAGAGGTGAGGAAGGCTGCCGGCTGCTTGGCTGCTCTGTAATTAGCTGATGCGCAGCATCTGTGAGGTCTTGAAATCCTTGCTAGCATGGGAAACCTCCCTCACCCCCTCCAGCATCTCTGCCTGGCGGGAGGGCGATGGGCTGTGAGGACCAGAACCTCCCCCAGCCCGTGGAAGAGGTGTGGGGCCATGGGTCCAGCGCCGGTTGGGTGCTGTGGCTTTGGGGTACACATGTTGGAGAGCAGACGGGTGACCCCGAGGACTCCTGGAGGAAGAAGTAACTTCAGCGTTTGCGTGTTAAGCACCCCAAACATTTTTGCGAAACTCACAACTACGGGCAAAACGCCTGTTCGAACAAAACGGCTGCGATGGGCTTTACGAAAAAACTATCCCTCGGAATTATAACTTCACGTAAGAGCGTAAGTAAAATCAGGAGCCCAGGGTGCGAAGGGCTGGAAAAACAAGTGCAAGAGGCCGGGGAAACACGAGCAGCAAGGAAACACGGCCGAGTGGAGAAGTCTGATGAGCCGGTCAGCTCTCCGAGCCCGCGGTGCCGGACACGAGGGGTTTCCCGACTTCTTGCGGCCCCACGCACCTCTCCCCGGTGCCGCACAGCCATCCCCCTCTGAGGAGCCGCTTGTAAGCTATTAGCAGATGAGGATATTACTATTTTACCCTTACTTTGCATAACTATAAATGACAGAGCAAATTGCCACTCTGTGAGAAAACAAGCCTGATGTATTTAAGCTGACGGCGTCTCTTTACATTATGATTATTTATAGCGCGTTAGCACTGGGGCGGCTTCGCCAGTCGCTACCCGGGCCCGGCCGCTCCCTCCCCGCCGAGCGGCTCCTTAGAACAATAAACCGCCGCCGCTTCCCAGAGTCTGCGAGAGTTCATGGAAGAAAATAAAAGCCAGGGGTGATGACATTTATAAGTACTAAGATCTTAAAGACAGAAAAAAATACTACCGTGGGTGAAGGCTTTGAATCAAATTTTAATAAAAAAGATGGAATTCCGGCCAAGAGCTGCTCGGCTGGAATATTAAGAGAATTCACGGCCTTTATGAGCTCCGTTTTTGCTCTGGGACACTTAAATACTCTTCTAATTACACATATGCATCCGTACAGATACACGTATGCACATATGTGCATATATATATGCACACACACCTCCAAAGGGAGAACCTGTGTGTATGTATACACACGCACACACAAAGGGAGAGTCTTACTCTGTTCCATCAGTATCCCTCTCAACGTTAACCCAGCACGCCGAGCAGCCCGGCTGACCCAACGCTTCCCCAATAAATCCTCCTGGCTTGTCAGGTAGAACTGCGATGCCGTGCCTAACCGGTGGCCGCTCACCGGTCGCCTGGGTGCCACCAGCCCCATCCTCTCGGCACTTTCCCCTCCTCTGCAAAGGAAGGTGGGCTTGTGGCACGGCGCTGGGCTCTCCCCAGCTGCGAGGACACGCCGGTGCTGGAGGAGATGGCTCCCATGGGGCGCAGGTACGGCTCCACCACAGGGCCACGCCAACCCCAGGTGTGCACCAAAGCTCAAAACCTACATAAAACACCGTTAAAAGTCCCTTGTGGCTGCTACCCTCCTTCACTCCTCCCTGTTCGAGAAGACAATTATCCGAACTACTATAAACGCTGTTAATAGCATCCCTGAGCCCTCCCAGCTCCCAGCCCAGGAGCACGACCGCGGCGCTGTGGGCTGACACCCCGACACCTTCCCCGTCACCACCGCCCAGCGATGGCTCTCGGGCGCAGGAGGCGATGCCCGCAAGGTCTGCGGGGTGATGGGGGACCTCCTCAGGACGGAGGGTGCCCGGCGGGGATCCTGCGGTGCCCGGCGTGCCCTGCCACGCACGAGCATCGCTCAGCCCCGGCGGGTGCGATACTGCTGAGTTCGTTAACGCGGCCTCACCGAGCGACTCCAAGCTGGTGGAAGGAGAAGTTGGTGATGGTTCTTTCTCCCTGAGGCAGCGGGACTATCCCACATGAGGATGCTTCCAGGGCGAGAGTTAGCTGACCCGCAGGTAGTTATCTTGTCTATCCCACGTGTTAACATCCCCTAATCTGCGCCTGTGAAAGGGAACTCAAATCACAGAGCGTAATTAAGATGTGAATTCTGATGTGTAGGAAGAAGCAGAGCGGGGGGAGACACGGCCTCTCAAGGTCAAAAAACAAACCTAGACAAAAGTGTTATCTCCAGTGTTGCTCAGCTGATTGCATCATCTGCATATGAAATGAAATATAATTAATATTTGTCATGCACAGACTGTTGCTGAACTCCCCTCACCCCCGCCCTCCCTTCTTCATTAATCTCCTAGTAACAGCCAGAAAGTTGCATGTGGTAATAAAATACCGAGAACCCTCTCCAGTGATCTGAATTGGTCTGAATTGGAGATAAATCTATTCTCTTGTCAGCAAGCCTAGAAGGCAGAAACTGTAACTTCCCCAGGAGTCAGCGACCTCGCTTGCAACAATTTGCTTAATTAGGAGAAAACAATATTTTTCACTAAATTGGGTGGCTAATGTATATCATTATAATCTGCCAAGGAAGTGGATTTGCCCTCATCTGCCGTGCCAAGAAGACAGCTGAACGTTGTATTTACCTAGAAAGTATCCCTCAGCCCGATGGTAAAGAGGATGAGAGACAAATTACACCTTCACATTAATGGTTGATGGTTCTCTCGCTGCGTGTCTGGAGGCCTCTTAGGTCTTACTTCTCTAAGACATAAACCAATGATTTGTCCCAGGTATATTTTTCATCAATCCCATAAAAACTTCCAGTTGATGTTAATGGGGGAAGAGTTTATCTCCAATGGGTCCCAGACAGGCTTATGCCAAGGATATGCCAAGTACCTGTTAAACAATAAGACATAACCGGGCACGTGTTAGAGTGCGATAAAGACACACCGAGTTGAGTGAGAGTGATTACGCCGCTGATTAGAAAAGCTCCTTTCGAGCAGCTTTACCCCCAAGATGGGTTTGGGGAGGGGGTCGGTCCCGTGCGGGGACACGCAAGAGTTCCCCAACCCCCAGTTCTGCACGCACCAAAGCTCTTATCCACAATAACATCTCCCGCAACGAAAACCCCAGCCCGGCTCAGTGCTGCCGGCCTCGGCTCCTCCGGGAGCGGGGAAGCTGCACCCCAAGTGCTCCAATGTCCGTAAACCTGCCGGCGCACGCTTAAGCCCCACAAAAACCCCGATGGTTTACCCAGTCCGAGCGCTGAGCACGCCAGAAACGCGGGGTGGGGACTGGGGTATTTTAAAGCCCAAACTTAAATATACCACCACCGCCAACTGCCCACGCAGCTTTCGGCACAGACCACCCGGAGGTGCCGGAGAGGTCCCGCTCGCCCTCCTGCTCCCCGCCAGCGACCG
>NW_009650081.1:483988-487355 GCF_000708025.1 Charadrius vociferus | reverse complement strand
CGGGGCAGGAGCAGGGCAGAAGGGTTTGGGGCTGGAGGAGGGAGAGGAGGAGGGCTCAGTGAGGGCTCAGTGAGGCTTTTTCAGCACTATATCCTGAATTTCGACAGGGGTTTGTCTGCAGGTGAAGTTTAGCGGCTCTCATTAGCATTCCCGCGCCATCTCGAAGCCGAGCAGTGACGATTTCCACCTTCCACGCGGTGGTCCCTGGTGTGGTGACTCTGCACTAATTAACCAACTTCCCCAGATGTATGCAAAAGCCTTTTTTTTTTTCTTTTTTCCCAGACTATGATTTTTCCACCTCCTCTGCCTTTGGCTTCGCCACCGCAACCTGCCCTCCCCTTCCACCTCCCTGAGCACACGCTGGTGCACCTTCTCTCCAAGCGGAAAAAAATAACCCAAACAAATGAAAACCAGACCCCGACCTGAAAATATTTTAAAGACCTTGCGGGAAATGGGCAGGGGATGGGGCTACCCGGGGTCTGCCGGCTTCGCCCACCCCCAAACCACACAGCTCACCGTTTGCTGCGCTGCGTCTTGCCCACGTCTGGAGCCACCAGCGGGGTTTTGGCCCCATCCACGTAAAGTTGGGCCCAGATCTGACGTTTCGGCTCAGGTCCTGGCTCTCACGTCGCCCGATTCCACTACGTCTTTTCCTTCGTTTCTTATAACTTTTATTAGCCCAGCAAAAACAGTTGAGGCTTGGAAAGCACCGCCGCGTTCACCATGGCGCAGACCTCAGAGGAGACCACACTTCCCGAAAGTTTACTTTTGACTGTAGCTTAGAGCTCAGAAAACAGAGCCCAGCCTTTTCCACTTCATTTGCTAACGTCTCGCTAAACCGGTGAAAACCCCATTTGCCATCCTGTTTATCCCGACTCCTCTTTTTTTTTTTTTTTTTTCATGCTCTTTTCCTGCATTTACAGCCTGTACTGCTCTGGTTTCACAGGGTGCAAATTGGGCGCGTTGCTCTGGGGAAGCCGGTGTTTAACCAGCGTTTTACTGGTCTCTGGCTATTGCCAAACCCCACCCGGGTCCATCACTTACAGCACCCCAGGCTGGTGGGGGCTGGAAGGGCCCTCTGGAGCTCCCCCATCCCCCCCCCCGCCAGAGCAGGGGCACCTCCAGCAGTGGCACAGGACGGCGTCCAGGCGGGTTTGGGATGGCTCCAGAGGGGGAGACTCCCCCACCTCTCTGGGCAGCCAGTTTTTGCGGTGCCAGAGGGTGAAGCACTTGAACAGGACTGCAGGAGATGGGGCGACGTTCTCCGAGGCCGCGGCTGGGATGGGAGGTTGGGAGCTGGCTCGTTCGTGCGTCAGGGCTTGAGGTCGCCCGGCAGAGCAGACCTCCCGCACCCACCGCCCTCCGCTGGCACGGCTCCTTACTCTCCATAAAGGGCACATCGGGAGAGCTAATGAGCTTTCCTTCCTCGGAGGATTCGCTCCAGTGGGAATACGTGTTTGCACTTCAGGAATACGGATTCAGGTTGTTGACGGGAATTAACGCAACATTGGAGCGTAAGAGAAATCGCTCTCTGCTTGATGCCCCCCAGGATGCCATTGGCCTTCTTGGCCACCAGGGCACATCGCTGGCTCGTGGCCATCCTGTTGTCCCCCAGCACTCCCAGGTCCCTTGCACAGAGCTGCCCCCAGCAAGTCAGCCCCGACCTGTACTGGTGTGGGGGGTTATTCCTCCCCAGATGCAGTACCCTACACTTGCCCTTGTTGAACTTCATGAGGTTCCTCTCTGCCCAACTCTCTTACTTGGTTTCGGGCAGCGCGCAATAGCAGGGCTGGTTGCATGGAGAAGAGAATTCCCATGCTGGTTATTTGAGTCCAAATTTGCACCCAGCCCTGCTCCAGCCTCAGTTTTTAAACCCTCACCTTGCAGACACCGGCGAGAGGAGCAGCACAGCTCGGGCAGAAGCAGCCCATTGCCGGCGGTGCTCACCAGCTGCGGTCACCCCCATCACCTCCAGGATGGAGCAGACAGGGCCAAGCGCGGGTCCTCTTCCCGAAACACAGCACACGGGCTGCCATCGGATCTCTGCTGGGAAAGGGAAAAAGGGGAAGGAGGTCTCTGAGTTGCTCTCTCTCAACCCAGAGCGAGAACATCCTACAGGCAAATGTAAAAGCATCCTGTGTGTGATCACTGGGAAGGTGCTTTGGGGTCCGATAGGAAGCTGCTGAGTGCTTGCAGGAAAGAATTTGGGGTTATAATGGAAACCATCTGAACCCGAGTTAGTGGCCCGTGGATGCAGGAGCGAGCAAATATCATACGGGGAAATGCAACCGGGCACCCATCCTGTGGGATAGGAGAAGTCACCTGCCCACCCACCCGCGTCCGTCCTGCACCCCGAGCTGGGGCCGGGGAGAGAGCAGTCCCGGCCCGCAGGGGCTGCAGCACCGGGGGATGCTCTGTTCCATACGCTCACGGCATTTCACACGAGAAACAGCAGACGTGCAGCTGCCGGCAGAAGGACAGAGGTGGGAGAGCTGCGGCGAGCCGTCAGGCTGGGTGCGAGGGGGACGGGGTCAGCTCAGGCTCGCACACCGCTGCGTGCTGGCACCACCGGGGGGGTTGCCCAGAGCTCCATGCGAGGGCAGCCCTCTCCGAGCCTTTCCCCACCCTCCCACGGGTAAAAACCCCACTCCACGCAGCCCCGCTCCCTCAAAGCCTGGTCGCTGTTGCGTGGTGATCTCCAGAGGCTTGGCAGGGACAGAAATGAAGGACTTTCCATCACAGACTGGGAAGCGCATCTCTCTCATCCCACCTGAAGTGGCCCGAAGAAGCTGCAGCTTTCGTGGAAAGCGACCACCGTGCGGGTGCCATATTTTTCTTAGGACTCTGCATTGAAGGCAAATCAGCCCCAAAAGGTCCCCCTGATCCACGGACCCCATGGGCCATCTCCCAGCACGTCCCGGACATCCCCCAGTCACCCCGTGCAGACCTGCTCCCCACCAGCACAGACCTACCAGGCTGCCCAGGTCCAACCAAATTGCCAAACTAGGACGAAGCCAAAAGAAAATATGCAAGTTCAGGAGAGTTAGCAGGGAGATAAACCAAAGGGAGACCAGGGGAGGGTTCATGCTTGGGGATCAGCGCTATAATCGGGAAGGAAATTGAAAAGGAATTCCTTGGAATACGGCGTGCTGCTAATGGGTTCCCTCTGCAGCGCTGGAGCAGAGCCTCTCCCCATCTGGATCCAATGCCAGTGTTATCCCAGCACGGGTATGTGTCAGAGACAGCAAACTGCGCCGCGCCGCTTTGTTTTGGTGAGCGAAGTGAGCCGCACCAGCAAAAATTCAATTGGAAATTAATGAAACTGCCGGATCCCTCCGCGTCCGACTGCAGCTTGCGGGCGGATGTG
>NW_009650081.1:480119-483838 GCF_000708025.1 Charadrius vociferus | reverse complement strand
CGACACCCGGGCTGGCAGGGACCGGCACGCTGCCGCGTCGACACTCGTGATCCCGGCGAAGCCGTGCCTGTGCCAGAGGCAGAGCCTTGGCGTTCGCACAAGAGCAGCGTTTCTAGCAGCGAAATGGCCATTTTCCAGCATGCCATTATTTCAGTTTTATAATGTTGCACAGCAGCCAAAGAATGGATCCGCGGAGTCTCTTTGGCACCGGGGAGGTTAACATTTTCCTCTTGGCACTTGTGCATTGATAGCTGTTAAGTGCAGGCTGCTCCTAGGCCAAAGATATGCCTTTCAATAATCTCTTCCTTCACCATTTCAAAGCCTCGACAATAAGTATTACTTCCTGGCAATTCCCGTTAGCAGCACAGTACGTGCTCTGCCTGTGAGACAATACTCTCCGAGCAGGAGAAGGCTCTTTGCTGGAGTCTTGTTGTCGTTGCTGCTTTTGCGGTGAAGGAGGAATTCATCTGCTATTATATTTTCATCTCTTTGTCATCTGTTGGTATTGGAAAGCGTACTCCCCGGGCTTGCTGGACACCACATGAGCTAGTTAATGTTAATAAAAGATTAAATTAACTGTAGGATCAGCAAGGCTTTCAAGAAACATATAACATTATATTAATCCCAGACATGCAGATTATTACACATATTACTGGATTTAAATATCGAATTGAAACTAGAGAAGGAAAAGGACTGTGCAATATCAGAACTATCCAAGCGTGCCCATTACCCGGAGAGGAAATAAATCCCCTCGGCCCCTGAAGTCCGCGGGAAGCGCGGGGGCCGGAGCGCTGCGCTCACAGCCAGTGCCGCGCAGGGAGAGCCCTTTGTCTGCCATTAGGCATCGATCCAGCCCTTAATGAGGTCAACAGGAGGCTTTCCATGGGCTTCAGCAGCCTTTGGAGCTGCTGCTTCCTAGCAAAGCCAAAACTAAAAACCCTTAGACAAGCACAGCGTCGTCAGCGGGGCAATTAAACCCACGCCAGGAGCAGAGAAGCTGCTGCTGCCACCAGCCCGCCTCCCTGCAGATGACCAAGCTGGGGAGGACAAGCATCCTTCCTCGCTTCACCCCAGGGCTGGCAGCCACGGTTGGTGGAGAGCATCACGGAGAGCATCATCATGGCGAGCATCATCACAGAAAGCATCACAGAGAGCATCATCATGGAGAGCATCACGGAGAGCATCATCATGGAGAACATCATCATGGAGAGCATCACAGGGAGCATCATGGCGAGCATCATCACGGAGAGCATCACAGAGAGCATCACAGAGAGCATCATCATGGAGAACATCATCATGGAGAGCATCACGGAGAGCTTTATCATGGAGCTCTGTGGGCGGACAGGTCGGGGCGAGCAGGAGGAGCTGGCACAGGGCTCTAGTTACAAGCTTGATCCCATGTTAGGAGCCAAATCTTGATACTGAGGAACTTCTAGTGCAAAACCAGCACGACGCAGCCCTGAGTTAACTAAAACTCCCCGCTGCGTTAGAGCCGCAGCCTTGCGGGGTTGTTCCTTGCGGTTCATGGCTTGGAGCCCTGGCTGGTTTTCTCCTTTGCTGTAAGACTGTGTTTCTCCTAATAAGTCTTATTTCTTCCTCTGGGCTCACCGATGGCTCAGCCAGCGAAGCACCCGGCTCCGAGCGTGTGGCTGGCCCGAGGAGAAGCCATCTCCAGCTCTCCCCACACATTGGCTTCTGGGGGGAGAATAGCCCGTGAAAGGGTTAGAGAAAATATTGCCCAAATATCCACTTTTACCCACATTAATGGAGTCCTGCCTTCCCTTCCTCGGGGACCGTTGAAGGCAGAGGGTAGCCAAAAGCGTCACTACGTGGAGGATGCTGTGGTGGTTTTGCTCCCTTTTTTGGTTACATCTGGTGCATAAAAGATATCCAGAATATTACTAATACACCAACATTTCTTCCTGCTTATTGTTTCAAATGCACAGAATGGAGGAAAGAGCATTCGAGGATGGATTTTTGGGGGTGTGAAAGAAGTCCAGTGGAGTCAGTAGGATGAAAGCGCCGAAGGTGCAGAGGCGGGAGGAGAGACCCGGGCTGCGGGGCACATCTCGCGCCGGTTTTGAACGCCGGAGGTGAGAGCGATCGTCCCTTCGTGGCACCGGATCAGCGCAGCAATTCGCCTCTCCGCCAACGAAAAAACGAATGCTGTGAGCTGTAAACGAGCTGAGACTTGGTGGCGGTCCAGAAGATGGCTTTCCATCCTGCGCCTGCGACGGATTACTCGCCCAACGAACAAACAAGCATCGAAACTCCTGTGCCACACTGACATCTTATGGAAAAAGCATTTGTTACAATTGCAGAGCTGCAGGAGCCGGAGAGGCGCTTAAAGGACAGACTTTCCACATAAATTTTCAGTATAAAGGCCCACGTTTTGTTGCCAGCCTTGTCCCAACAAGACTGTTTCTGTTTATTTGGATCAAAATCAACTATTTTTTTTTTTTCTGCAATTAAAGCAGTATGAGTGAAAATGTGAGCCCCCTCGCTGCTTGGCACAACCTGGAGGAGGTCTTGTAGCTGCAAATCTAACACTTAACCTCCAGCCTCGCTGGTTTCCTGTGATTTTATATAAAAAATAAAATAAAATAAAATAAAATAAAACAAAACGAAATGAAATGAAATGAATTGAAATGAAACGAAATAAAATAAAATAAAATATCTTTGGGTGCACTGACCCCTACAGCAAGGTACAAAATGAATTTGCTAGAAATTAAGGAAGGAAGCAAGAGGGAATCTTGAGTTTCCAGGCGCAAGATAACGACGTGCACGTGGACCTTCAGCTCCCTGACGCCCGTTGGCAAACGGCCGCTTTGTCCTTCGCTCTGCAAAAGGCAGAATGAGTGCAGCACCACCGCCGGCACGGGGCAGCGCTGAACGCCACCGGGCTGCCCATTTGCCCGTCACATTTCACAGCCAGGAGATTTTCACGGGGCAGCAGAAATCACCTCACTGCAAGTTATGGGGAACCTTATCTGAACCCCTGAGGTCACTTTCAAGACCACCACTGGTGAGTGAACAGAAATAATTCGCAATATTTAGCAAACTTGCTTAAAATAAACATCATGGAGAGAGCAGCCATCCAGTTCACAGGCAAAAGGAGGATGCATCCCCCCGGGAGAACCCCCCCGGAGCCCCTTAGCTGTCCCCCACTGCTCTCGGACCCAAGCTCTCCCCAGCTTTAGCGTCTTTTCCCTCAAAGCCCCATCGCAGCCGCCGGGCTCGGCGGTGCCGTGGGAGCTGGGAAGATCCTCCTGCCTGCAGGCAGCAAACCCCGAGGGGCAGCGGCAGAGGTGAAGGCGCCCTGGGGGTGATGGAGACGAGAACCGGAGGGGTCCTGAGATGATTTTTTACCCCCTTCTTTCCAAGCGCTGAGCTTTCAGACAGCGTTTCTTTTGGCGCAGTAAAAGCAGACAGCTCTGACCTTCCCTCCAAACCCCCCGGCTACACAACCGCTGGTGGGACACCGGTGCCCTCGCAGCCCTGCTCGGGGCTGCCCGGCTGCTGATGGACGAGAGGCTCAACATGAGCAGCCAATGTGCCATCACAGCCCAGAAGGCCAATAGCATCCCGGGCTGCATCCCCAGCAGCGTGGCCAGCGGGGTGAGGGGGGGACTGTGCCCCTCTGCTGCGTTCTGCTCTGGGGAGACCCCCCTGCAGTGCTGCCTCCAGCTCGGGGGGTCCCACCAGCAGAAGGAGACGGA
>NW_009650081.1:473293-479776 GCF_000708025.1 Charadrius vociferus | reverse complement strand
CCCTTCCAACCCAAACCATTCTATGATTCTATGACTACCGTCACCTGCTGTTTGGGAGTGGGTGGCAGCTCCTCCTCCTGGAGCAAGCCTGGCCTCTGTGGTCACCCCCAGATCCACAGGAGATGGGTCCCGGGGTCTCCCTTGGCACCTCCAGCCACTTGGGAGTCCTCCCTTGACAAACTCTCCTCCCAACAAAAGCTGACAATAAACACTTTACTAAAAATCCTTGGCCAGCTCCAACCCCACCTTTTTTTCTTGTTTTTCTTTTTTTTTTTTTTGCAAATGACTGCTGGGATTTAATCCCCCCGTTACCTGCTGTGGCCTCGAACAACGCCGTCACAAGTGTCCTTTAGATAAGGTTGCTGCCACTTAATTAGCTAATATTTGCACAGCGGCAGAAAGATGTAGACAGCTTCCTCGGCGCTGAGCATCGCTATCAGCTGGGAGATGATCCGTCTCTGCTCCGGCAGCGGCAGGAGAGGAACCGCAGGTGGCTCTGGTGTCTGCCGGCAGCGGGATCGCCCGGGAAGGGTGCAGACCCAGCGGGATCTCCCAGCAGAAAGTCACCTACACCAGTTATGTCCCCTCCAGATGCTCCGGCCAACCGCTCCCCTCAGGGAAGCTGGGGCTCTTCTTTCAAAGAATAAAGGGGACAAGGGCAAATTAAACACAGGCTCACCGAGCCAATTCCATCTGCTCAGCACCACTGCTCGGATACCTACTGCACATCCAGAGACACCTTCGGGCTCTGCCTGCGAGAAACCGAAGATGTTGAGGCGGAGGATGCAGCCCAAAGGCAGGAGGATGCGGAAGGGGCGGTTTATCTCTCATCAACCCACCCCACCAGCCCTGGCAGTGGGATGCCACGTCCTGATGCTCTGCGGATGCGGCATCTCCTCGGGCGAGGAGAGCTGCGAACACCTCCCGCACCTCCCGGCCCCGCTGGCATCAGCAGCTCATTCCCGGAGCGATGATGCTGGTTATGGGGCAGTGACCTTCCCGGGACCTACGGCACATATCCCATCCTCAGCACCAACCCGCACCGGTACCAGTACCCCAGTTAGTACTTCATTTACAGGCTGGTACTGCAAATGTGGGGAGGAAAGGAGCAGAGGGTGAGCAGCAGCATCCCTCTCATGCACGGGGATGCGCTCTCCTCCCACGGCACCGGCTGGTCCTCCCCATCGGACCATCGCTGCTGCAGCCCTCGGGTGCTTCCCCAAACCATTTCTTGCCTTTCCTTTCACTATTGCCATGATAACACTGCAGGCCAAAACTTGAGGAGACTGTAAACACTTTGGAGAAGAGCTGCTTATGGTAAGGCAGTCATTAAAGACGTCCGTAGTAGTTATTAAAGATTACCTGTAGCATTACCCAATTTGGAGGGAGAGCAACAGAAAAAGAGACAAATGTGCAACAGAAAAAGAGACAAACATACAGAAACCCTGAGAAAGAGCAGTCACACAACTGGAGTACACAACAGGACTGTGAGAAATCTGGGCTTTTCCCCTGCTTTGGCCCAAAAAGGGAATATTTGGGTCAAACTCACCGACTCTCAGTTTCCCACATGCACAGAGCTTTCTCGAGGGAGTCCCGTTCACCGGGAGCAAAGGCTGTTCCCACCTCCCACGGGGCTCACACGAGCCACAGCTTCAGAGCTCGGGTCACATTCCCGGCGGAGCGCCGAAGCAGCACAGAAACGCCGGTGCAGAAGCGTAATTAGGTGATCGTATTTTTAATAAGACATTTAAAGCGTTTGCTCGTGGCTGTCCGGGGCGGAAAGAGCTGCGCCAAACTCCACGCCGTGGGTTTCGGTTCAGCGGGAATCTCGTTCTCGCTGGGAATTGCAGAGTGCTGAGCAAAGGGGTCTGGTTTTGGTTTTCCGGAGCAGAGAGCGCTGGCACGGGGCTGCCTGCAGCAGCCGGGTTAGCGAAGTCTCGCTGTAATTTATGTGCTGGTTTGGGAACCCGCAGCCCTCAAGGGAGCGTGTCAAACCCACATCGTCTGCCGGAGTGCCAGATCTTGCCGCTGGATCCCCGCCGGCATCGCTGCTCACTCATTTCCCCCCCCACTCCAGCATCCCGCTGCCCACCAGCTAACCCACCGCGTGGGCTGAGATGGGGTGGTTTGAGGCGGATTCCTGACCATCGCTGGGGAATTTCCGGGTCCTGCATGAAATACACGTGGACTATTCTTGGCTTCTTTTGGGATGTCCTTTAAACGCGGTCAGCCCTTCACACGCCACTTTGCACCGGCCGCTGCGAAGGAGGAGGGCTCTGCATGTCCAGCACATGTGACAGAGCTCCCCAAAAAACCCCCAAGGGATCAGGGCAGCTCTCCTGCTGCCCCCCAGCTGCAGCGCAGCCGGCGGGACATCTGCTTGGTGCAGGACGCTGAGTTTTGGGGAGGAATGCCTCGTTCCTAGGGCTGTCACGCAGATGTCGAACCACTGCTACAACACCCGGAGCCCTGTGGTCCCTCCAGCACCGACATGATTCCCTTTCCCAACTCAATGAGATGGTAAATCCCTGTTCATCCACACCCGGCGAGTCTCCTCGCGTCTCGACTCCAGCCCTGGCAACGTGGGATGCAGACACTCATCCAGCCTGAAAGGCGGGAGAAAATAAAGCACCTCCAGGTTTCCAGCCCGCGACGAGAAGGTCCATCCTGATCCCTGCCAGTGCCGATCCCTTTACAGGGACACTTTGCTTCATCCAGACCTCTCGGCACATCCCGATGGGCTCAGTGTTGGCACACCTGGAGCCGTTTGCAGCACCTAGGTGGGACTCCAAGAATAACAAACACCAGCAATTTGTGGTGGCACGGAGACGGGGCTCTGGCAAATCCACCCTTACAGCCGCTCACAGCGGGGGAAAACAGGTCTGCAAGGAGGGTCCCGCTCCCGCACCGCCGCCGGAGAAACACCAACGCCCCAATTGAAGAGCAGCACCTCCCACCTCGGCTGCAGCGAGGGAGCGGTGGAGAACGTACCCTTATTTACGAGCGCCTCTCCAGTGTCCTTCCCTGGCCAGAGTGCCCGCTGCCTCCCGGGACGGGGGACCCCACGCGCCAGGGGCGGTGTTGATGTGCGGTTCGGGAGGTGGCGGGATGAGCGGCCTCTTCTCCCTGATGGCGTTTTGCAGGTTTTGCTTGTGCAAGGTGCTGGATTAACAACGCCGAGCTCTGCACGCCCCCAGGGATGGTAAGGACGGGTGACAAAGGGCTTTGCAGCCACCACGGTGTGGCCGTGCCGAGCCTGAAGGGACGGGGGAGGACAAATCCTGCCTTTCCAGCTCCCAGCCGCTGACACCTGGCTGGAGGTGATTAGCAGAAGCCATCAGCCTTATTTCATGCATTTTAGCCACACGCTGATGACTTGAGGTCACAACCCCTGGCTAATGAGAGGCTTTGTGTGCCCGACCAACGCCCCGAAGCAATTAGTCCCTCACAATGCTTATTATTTCTCTACGAAACGGATGCTGCATCGGTTTTCTTACTTTTTGGCAGAATTTCCGCCCCATAAAGTAAATAAGCGTGCCGGTATTTACCAAAAGCGTTCCTGAGCACCGTGTCCCCCATCGCCTTGAAGGAGATCCAGCACCGCTGGGTCGCGACTGAGCCCGGGTACCCCGTCTCTCTTCCCTGGAAACCCCGGGGAGAGGTTTTTGGCTCAAACCCCACAGCCGTGAGCAGCCCTGCTATGGTCAGCCACGGAGCCTGCGACATCTCTGCCAGGGATGGGGCGAGAGTTATGACCCAAACAGCAGTGAAGACCCCAAATAGCCATTAGTTATCTCCTTAGGTAGGCTGTGCTTTGCCAGCACTTCTGATCACCTCTAACCTTCAGCTAAAACACGGCAACATCTATTTATAAGACCCAGGGACTGTAAAAACCTCAATTCGAGCCTTGGAGCAGCTCAGCCAAGTCAACCACCGAATGCGTTAGCACCTCCCTGGCAGCCAGACCACACAAACCCAGGCTGGCACGCTGTGCCGACCGCACACGCCGCCCGAAAGGCCCCGCTGGCCACGGGGCGCGAATGGCTCCCCCGGGCTGGAGATGCAGCACCGTGAGCCCAGGAGCACCCCGAGGAGCCCCGTGTCCTCCGTAAGGGACCTGCCACCAAGGGCGGGCGGCAGAAGACGCAAACCAGCCCAACGAGGACCCGGCCGTGGCTGCCACGCGGAGGTGTCCCTCCAAAGCACAACTCCCTGCGGTGTTTTCGTAGCACGGGACCACACTTATCGGCTTGCAGCTTATATGAGACCGCGGTCCTTCAACATCCTCTAAAGCACTTGCCTTCTGATTCGGAAGGGAGACTTGAAATAAAAATTAAAAGGCAAACAAAACCAGTGTCTCCACTTAAAAGCCCTTTAAAGGCTTGGAAATGATTAATGTGTTTAAACTATAAACTGTAGCTGTTTTAAGAGAAGATAAATACGAGATCGAGACTTCTGACTACACAAACAGTGCAAAAGCATAAGTAAACAGCCGTGACAAGTTTAGTGCTCTCGTGGAGACGGAGTTCTGTGTAGGACGTGTGTGCTCCGTGCCACCGCCGCAGGATTTAAAGAGGAAGCATCGGGCTGACAGCGAAAAGAGCAACGAGCAATTAAGCTTTTCCTTAGTCGTCAGCGGCACACGGGGCGGGAGCACCCTGCTCCTCCCGGGGACTGGGGTGGCAGAGCGGCCGAAGGTGGTTTCCAGCGAGAAGAGGAGCAGAGCAACAACACCCCTGCTCGTTAGGAGGGTTGATGAGCTCTCGTTGATGAGCTCTCGTTGATGAGCCATCAGCCCCGGCAGAGCAGGGCTGGCTGGCAGCTTCCCCGTTTGCTTGGGGGAGAGGGTGGATGGATAATGCGCACGACGGACAACGTGCAGGATGCACCCAGCTCAAGGCAGGAGCGGTTCCTCCGCCAGCTCCCCGGGGAAAACGTTGCAATGCCAAGACGAGTGGAAATTCTGCCCAAAATAGTCATTGCTGCCAGTTGCCAGCTTCTCCTTGCAAACCCATCCTGCTCCACAGCTTGCCAGCGCCAGTTCTGCTCAACCAGGGATAAAACCCAGCCCAGGGTGACAGCACGAAGCCGTCTCTGCCTGGTGCCTCCTGCCACCACGGAGGGGCATTTGCCGCCAGCCGGGGGCTGCGGTGAGCCCGGCACGGGGCCGGCGGGCAGGAGGTGAGGCGGGCAGGCGGCAGCGCGTCCCCTCTGCCCTGGGGACACGACGGCAGAGCTGCAGCAGGCAGATGCAGCGGCGCATCCTGCAAAGCGGCTGCCAGGGCTGCTCGTCACCTTCGCAGCCCAAGAGCAGCGTGACAAGGCAGGCAAGTCCCACGGCGGAATGATGAACGGGAGGAGACGTGGTGGGAGGGACAGGCAGAAGCCTCTGACCCGTGCCAGGAGCATAACCCCACGTCCCCAGGAACAAAACACATTCTCCGCGGCGCTGGTCGGTCTGTTTTGTATTAAACAAACAGGCGCCCGAGACAGAAACACGTGTGCGTCTCCCTCACAGCCCCTCTGGGACCCCACCGCTCTCCTCCCCAGCCCCGGCCAGCGAGAAACCTCCCCTCCAGCTTTGGCAGATGGCGAAACGCTCTCGAAGAGGAAGAAGGAAAAGAAGCAATAACACAGCCGTTTCTGCCACAGATGAGTAAAGATCCTTGAACTCCCTCCAGAAAGACCCATGGCGTCCTCCAGGGCGGATCGCAACGCTCCGCCTGACGGCTGAACTCCGAGCCCGCTCCTGAATCATCCGCACCGCATTAGCACCAGGCTCCCTTGCTGCCCATCTCATTTCCTAATCCAGAGCTGTGCCCCGGAAACTCCGGGATTTACATTCCTGCCTTGCTCGGTATCCCAGCACAAATATGCCATTTTGTCCCCGGAGGCGCCGTGCTGAGCTGCTCGCCCTCCCGGCGCGCACAGAGGCAATCCTCGGTACCCTTCCCACCGCCAGATTTGCCCTAGAAAACCATTTGTCCCTTCAACATCTGAAGAACCTCTTCCCCCCTCCCAGGAGAAGCACTAGGGCCGCCCCATTGGAGCAGCCCTCTCCCCACGCCTGCCATCCCCGCCTCCCCGTTTGGGGGTCCCGACGCGCTGAGCTCACCGCGAGCCGTATCCCAGCTCTCCGGTTTGTTCTAGTTTTTCTGGATGATCCGACTCAGAGCTGCAGGGAACAAAGAAAAGGCGCAAAACATGAAGGCGGTCAGACCTGAGCACGAAGAAACTCCTTTATCAGCTTTCTCCCAAAGAGCGGGATGCAAAAGATGAAGACAGAGCCCGTACCGGAAAGCCCGGCGTGACTTCTTCTGCGCCACACATGGCGACATCCCGAAACGAGCTCAGAGGGAACGAATGTTTTTGGGAAGCACACGTGTGGCTGCAGGGCCGGGGCGGCCGCTGATGGCCCTGGCTGTGCCGCAGCAATCGTCGCCGGAGCGTGGCGGGGGTTCCTCGGGGTGGGGAAAGGGAAGG
>NW_009650081.1:469508-472376 GCF_000708025.1 Charadrius vociferus | reverse complement strand
AGGGGAAGGGGAAGGGGAAGGGGAAGGGGAAGGGGAAGGGGAAGGGGAAGAAACAAACATGAGAGAGCGCGGGAAGCAAAGCGATGTGTCGGACTTTGCTGCTGAAAGATTCCTGTTGAGTTCAATGGGCCATTTAGCAGGTGACTGTCACTTCAAACAACACGGATTATTCAGACAACAGGAGACAAGCCGGTGTAATGCTGCTCGTAATCCTGTGTATGTTCAAACACTTTGACGGCTAGATAAATAGACTATTTAATTAAACCAACAAGTCATAGTTTATTTTCACATCACAATAGGTTAAATGACTTTTTATTCCCATTTTCCATATCAACAGAGCAGACTTTTTTGGTAATAAAAGCTAAACTCTAATTAACAGCTGGTGTGGTTGTACTTGGCAGCATTGTGAGTAATTCAGTACAAAGCAAACACATTTACTATAAATGGCTTTTGATTGCAGAGACGAAGGTAATGGATGTTTTGCGAGCGGGTGCCAGCTACCGCCCGGTTATTGTTTCAGAAGGGCTGCGACAGGACGGAGGACGAGGTGAGAGCGGGCAGCGTCCTGGCCAGCATGATGGAAGCGGGAAAACATCTAAAGGATTTATAAACAGAGCCTGGCGATGGGGGCAGCACCCACGGGCACTGCTGAAATGCCTCGCGGGAAGGCAGCCAGAGCCCCCTCCGGCCGCAGGGGGGGTCCAGGAGGTGCTCCATGGCAGGAGGGTCCCGTTAAGAAATGAAAGCACTGGGGTGAGCGATCATCCCAACCTCCCCGAGGACACTGGGGGCTGTTTTACGCCAGCCCCATCCCCTGGGGCTCTGCCGGCGCTCACCCAGCGGGCAGGACCGCATCCCTTCTGCCCCCCGGGATGCTCCCGCTCGGCTTTCTGCAGCCAGAGGAACCGCCGGGCCGGCCGCGGCCGCAAATCAACAAATGCCACTTCGGGATGGGATATAAAACCCGCCCAGCTCATCATTTCCTATCATAACCTCTCTTTCGATTTTTTTTTTTTTAATTTCCTTCTAAATCAGCGCTAGTTTAATCAGCGCCTTGCTGCTGGGAGCGCCAGCGAGGAAGGGGCTGGTGCTGTCAGCGCGGGGAAAATAAATGGCGTGTCAGCGGCTTCCCCTGCCAGCAGCGTGATTTGCAGCGCTGCCCACACCTTCCAGCCCCGCCAGCCCCCAGGTTTATCTGGGCACGCTGTCCATCACATCTACCCCCTTTTAATGTCTTTCATTATTTACGCGGAAATATTGACAACAGCTTGAAGTCCCTGGCCCATAAAAATTATTTAAAATCAATCTCTCATGCTTCACTTACTGATTTCCCATTTAAACGCTCTCTCCGGTGATTTAAATACCGCGTCCTCATCCAGGCCTCCGTATTGATCCGCTGCCGGGATGGAGCGGTCCCTGCGCCAGGCAGAGCGTGCCCCGGCACGCATCCCCCCTGAGGTGGCGGCTTCCCTATAAGATTACAAGCAGATTTTTCTCGCGTTAAAAGAGAGGGAAGGTTTATTCCGAGATGTTACAGCGGGGCTTCGACCTCCAAACTGCGGCGCAGGTGTGGAGGAGAGGCGGAGGGTCCCCAGGGACTGCGTGTGCTCTGTAAAATGGGGTGTGGGTCACCTCCAGAGTAGGTGCTACAGCGCTCGGGCTGGGAAGCGGTGTTTTACCATCCCTCTTACCCCAAAATCCCTTCTCCGGTGCTGCCAGTGCACTCGGCCAGCTCCAGTTGTCGGAAGGAAACCGGGAGCTGAGAAAACCAACAGCACTGAGTTAACGACCGCTTGGCTGGATGTGAAATTACTGCCCGGCGGATAGAACCGGTCTCTGCTTCCGACGGCAGCGCGAGCGCGGGAGAAGGGGCGCCGGGATGCAAAGCCCCTCCAGAACAAGGCAGCAGCCCTGTGGATGGATGGGGAACCCGGGCGCAGCGCGGGAGCGCTTGATCTCCTCCTCGAGCGATGTTTAAGCACTGCACAAAGAGCAGGAGGGCTCGGTGTGGAGCCGGGTCTTCCCCGGGCTCTGGCCCCGGGGCTGATCCCCCTCGTACAAACGTGCCACGCTCACGCCGTTGCTGGCAGCCCATGGCTTTGGGTCGGGGCGGCGGCCGGACCCCCACCACGCGCACCGAGGGGGCTCTCGCAGCGCCGCGCTGGCACCTCCTGCCGTATGAGAGCGATGCCGGCCTCCGCCGGGCTGCGGTGCCTCGAAAGCATCCAGCGTGCGGGGACTCTGCGTGTTAAATCAGGACTTCAGCATGAGCAAATCCTTTCTTTGAGAGCAAAAAAATAGGCATTTTCCCCTTGTTTTTAAATGGAACACATAATCTGGTTGTTTTGAGCTAGTCACAGCAACTGCATAAAGCAAAAGCCACAGTCTCCAAAACCCCAAAATGCTCACTCCTGCCGTCCTGCTGCCCTGAGCAGCCCAGACCCCAGAGAAACCCTCCTTCCCTGCGCTGAGAGCCTCCGGCACGGTTTCACCAGCTCTGGTTTTCCTAGAGGAAACCAGAGGGGACCCTCCTGGGCAGCCACCGTGGCCGGACAGCCCTCGCTGGGACCAGAGATCATCCAGATTTCCTAGAGGAAACCAGAAAGCTGAGAAAACCTGCAGCAGCTGAAGGGCCACGTTCAGCCGGGATGTCATGGCGCGACCCGATGGGAACCAGCCCCTGCTCCCGGCGGCAGCGGTGGGAACGCTTTCCAGTCCCCACCACCCGTTCCTGCTCTGCCCTGGGCTGGAGGAGCAGCCAGGCAGGAGGGCAGCGATCAACCTGCCCGCTCCAGGAGCGCTGCCACGGAGCCGGGAGGTGTTAGGGCTCATTGGAGACCTCTCTCCATCGCTCTCAAGCTCTTTCCC
>NW_009650081.1:468008-469355 GCF_000708025.1 Charadrius vociferus | reverse complement strand
TGGGCAGGGAGAAAAGCCAGTGTCTGGCCAAGACTCAGGGCTTGGGTTTCAAAGCACCCAGCCTTGCCGAAATCCCTCCCGGCACGAGAGGCGTCGAGGGCAGCTCCGGCTGCCAAGCGCTGACCTTCCCCAAGGCACTTGTTCGGCTCTCCCACTGCCGGCGGGACCCTCCTGGGCAGCCACCGCGGCCGGACAGCCCTCGCTGGGACCAGAGATCATCCAGGAGACACAATCCTCCCCTGCTAACAACAGAAAAGTCACCTTGATGTTAACTGGAAGCCCCGGGGGAGCGCGGTGGAGGGAAGCAGCTGCCTTGCACGCAGGCAGGGAGAGCTCTCGGCGCGGGAACAGGTAACCTTTACACGGAAAAGGACAAAGAAGGAAAAAACAAGCAAGTTTGCAAAGCCGGCCCTTCTTCCACGTGAAGCCCAGAAATAGCGGCAACCTCAACTTGGTCTTTCTGGTCTATTAGGATAAACCTGTACAGCTTCGTTAGGGTTATTTTAATTCCTAGCATGTATTTGAGGGGAGGAGAGGGGACAGTTCCCCCTCCTGCACAATAATTATGGATTTTTGAAGTGCCGGTACCGACCCGGTTTGCTGTGGCACACAGCAGGCTGTTGCAGGGGGTGCCCCTCGCCGCGCCGCCCCCTCCCCATCCCGGCAGGGCACGGTGCTGAGCGGCACCGCGGCGGCGGGGACAGAGCGGGACTGGCTCTGCCGTCCACCACTAACAGCAGAAATCTGTTCCATCTCAACCCCAGGAGGGCCTTCTCTGCTGTGAGGGCGGCAGAGCAGTGGCAGAGGCTGCCCAGAGAGGTGGGGGAGTCTCCCCCTCCGGAGCCATCCCAAACCCGCCTGGACGCCGTCCTGTGCCACTGCTGGAGGTGCCCCTGCTCTGGCGGGGGGTGGGATGGGGGAGCTCCAGAGGGCCCTTCCAGCCCCCACCAGGATGGGATGCTGGGATGCTGTGAAATCACTCTGGATGCCGCGTTTGAACCCTTTGTGTACTTCTCCGCATCCCTGATAGGCAAGGTGCCTTTGAGCAGAGCATCTTCCTCCCCATCCTCCCCCCAGCAATAGGTTGGCTCAGCGAAATAACCATTTATTTCAATTTCGGGCCACGCACGTGGGTTGGCAAGCCTGACGCTGCAAGGGAGAATAACCGCTGGGCTCCAGTGGGTTTGCAAGAGGCGCAGCTCTGCGCATACCTCCGTGGTGATGACATCTCTTGCCGGGGGGGAGAGCTTGCTCTTTTTTGCCATCCCCACCAAAACACGAGCTACAGGAGCACAGCACGGTTCAGGACAACAAGGAACAGATTTTTTTTTTTTTTTTTTTTTTTTT
>NW_009650081.1:464072-467785 GCF_000708025.1 Charadrius vociferus | reverse complement strand
CGAGCCGCCCAGGCTGCGCGCTTGCCAGAGGTAAGCGAGCCAAGAATGCAATGGGCTGTATTAGACCTGTCATCGGGGCTGGTGCAGGGGAGCAGCACGCTGTAAAGAGCCGTGGCTTTTGGAAACGCTTCTTCCCGGCAGTTCTTTGGGGAAGGGCTACTGGTCCCTCGCTTTGGCCCCGCTCCCGGCACTGCGTAGACATCTGCTCCACCGCCCTCCCGGACCCCCCGGTACGCAGCATGCGGGGCAGGGGGATGTAGAGCATCCCAAGCTATACAAGGCCAAGTGCAAGGTCCTACAGCTGGGTCGGGGCAACGCCAAGCACAGATCCAGGCTGGGCAGGGAATGGCTGGAGAGCAGCCCTGAGAAGGACCTGGGGATGCTGGTGGATGAGAAGCTCAACATAAGCCAGTAATGTAAACGCCATCGCAGCCCAGAAGGCCAACAGCACCCCGGGCTGCATCAGAAGCGTGGCCAGCAGGGCGAGGGGGGATTGTGCCCCTCTGCTGCACTCTGGGGAGACCCCCCTGCAGTGCTGCCTGCAGCTCGGGGGGTCCCAACATAGGAGAGACACGGAGCTGGTGGAGCGGGGCCAGAGGAGGCCCCGGAGATGCTGGGAGGGCTGGAGCCCCTCTGCTGGGAGGACAGGCTGGGAGAGTTGGGGGGGTTCAGCCTGGAGAAGAGAAGGCCAAAAAGGGGAGAGCTCAGAGCCCCTTCCAGTGCCTAAAGGGGCTCCAGGAGAGCTGGGGAGGGACTTTTTCCAAGGGCATGGAGTGATGGGACGAGGGGGAATGGCTTCAGACGGGCAGAGGGCAGATGGAGATGAGATGTGAGGAAGAACTGTCTCCCTGTGCGGGCGGTGAGCCCCTGGGGCAGGTTGCCCCGAGAAGCTGTGGCTGCCCCATCCCTGGAGGTGTTCAAGGCCAGGTTGGACAGGGCTTGGAGCAACCTGGGCTGGGGGGAGGTGGCCCTGCCCGGGGCAGGGGGTGGCACTGGGTGGTCTTCAAGGTCCCTTCCAACCCAAACCATTCTATGATTCTATGATTCCATCCCGGGATGCTTTTCCAGGGATGCAGCTATGTCATGGAGGTGTGTCCTCCAAACCCAGACCAGTCCCCTAGAGGAGAAGGGGGTTGTGCTCCCATTAGGATAACTCACCAGCCACAGCTGCCCTACAGCCGTCCCTATACCACACCCGCCCTACGTTACAGCGGTGGCTTTGAAGGCGCTGGCTGCAGATGCACGGAGATCAGAGGGCGGCTTGAAGGGAAGCAAGAAACCAAGAGGCAGCAGCATCGACCCTCAGCTTCCCCAGGACATGCCGGGGATGCACGAAGGAGAGCGGCCCCCCTGCGATGGAGAGGGGATAAACAGCCACTCGAGTTTTTTCCGCTTCCCTCTCCAGCCTCTCGCAAGCAACCGGTCCAGTTTCTGCTGACCGTGAATGCCGTGCAAAGCTGGGGGACGTAATTTTGTGTGGAGAGCGTGGATTCCCCTCTTCCTACTAAACACGCTCTTATTTCTCTTGCCACCTCTCATTTGCTCCGTGTGGTTTTGAAAACCTGCCTGGGGAGAGTAAGAAGCTGCGCTCAGGGCAGATTACCCAACCTCAAAACGCACGGCGATGCTTTTAGAGCCCCATCCACTCCGCCGACAGAGAAAGGCAAACTCAACGATGAGAGACAACCCAGGGAAAGGGGAAAAAAAAAACCAAAAAACAACAAACCCAAACCACCTACCACCTGCTTTTACTTTGCGTGACCTCTAGCTCCGACTATCGCTGGCGGAGAATAAATACAGAGGGGAGAGAAAAACACCGTGTCCTAAAGCAAACAGCAAGGACAAGCTTGATGAGAGTATTTAAGCGGTTATTAGAGAGCGCTTGATTGCAAACCTTGTAGGAGCCCCACGGAGCATGTGATGTTTGTTTTACCAGCACTTAGCAGCTGTCCTGTTAAGGAAGAGAACAAAGTGTAGGTGTTATAAAGTCAATATTGTTACAAGGAGGCGTGTGACAAAGGGCCACCGAGCTGCAGCTCAATGAAATCACTCTCATTTGGTTTATACAGCTTAGCTGAAGTTGATATTATTTCCCCTGAATTACTTTTCCAGATGTGTATGACATAAAAGATTAAGATCATAGACCCAACATGATTATTTCCACTGATGAGATTAATGTGTGGGTTTGGGGTCCGCTTTTTTTTTTCTTTTTTGTAATCTTAACTAGAAGATGAATTTTTTGGATTGAATCAAAAGCATATTTTCCAATGGTTTCACATCCCCTGAAGCAGCAGCCCCGCTTCAGGTGGAGAGCCGCTCTCCTCCTCCCATCCCATTTCTCCCCAGTCCTAAGAAATTATCCTTTAAATTGAAATTTATCCTGGTGATTGTTGCCAAGAAGTGCATTGAAAAGAAAGGCCACAAATCCCATTGGCATCTTCTTGAATGGCTGGGCTCTAAATAGCAACCTGCAGAAAAATAAAATTAAAATATTTTATTTGCACCTGGATCATTAAAGCTTCTAATTGCCCATATATCTATCCCTGGGGCAGACACCTCTGAGCTGCCAGTCCACGAAGAGTTTTATTTTAACACTTGCTTTTCCATTGCCAAATTTTTGGCGGACTTTGCCAGAAATGTTGAATTGCAGGAAAAAAAAAAAAAACCCACACACAAAAAACCCCAAAAAGACATATTCACAGAAACACCCATGCCAATAAAAGGGATATTTTCCATTATTAAAAAAATAAAAAATCTTTATAAGATTATGACCTCAAAAAAAATCACATGGAAGGAATCTGTCTCCCCCCAGGCAGGGCTCCTGCTCCGAACCCCCCCGGCTCCGGCCCAGCCCTGCTGTGGTGTCCCCCCGTTTCACCTGGAACTGTGGCACAACACCCCCAAATCGAAACGCACAGCCCCTATTTCCTCTTTCCTTCGCGGGAACCGCCGGGGCAGAGCCCTTCCAGTTTTATGTGTTTCAATTCTGCCCTGACGCCGCAGTCCCAGATTTGTGCTTTTAGGGGGGGAGGATTAACTTTATCCTTATTGCAGCTATTAACCTCTGCCTGCGAGGACACTGGAGGTAAATGAGTAACTTCATTTCTTGGGTAACAAGAAAATATACAATACTGTCGCCAACGCACACGGAGAAGTGATTTTGTTTCCATATGTGAGAGTAAACACTTTTTTTTTTTTTTTTTAAGCACACCAGATTTTTTTTTTTTTTAAAGGAGCTTCCCAGTTTGCAAATTTTCACATTTCCATTAGGCATATGCATCCATCGGGGGCTTGGCCTCCGATCCAGATCCAGAGCTACGTTTTCTACCCCATAACTTATAGCTTTTCTCTTTAGAAAACCAGAGGCGTCAAAGCCAGACCTCGAGAAGAAGGTGGAAATCCAGGCTTGAATCCTAATACTGCAGCCTGACCTCTTCCCCTGTATTTCACACCTCTGGAAATACCATCGGCTAAACTCTGCTTTTCCACTTGAGCACCATTTCAAGGTGGAACTATCTATAAGCTTCGCCTAGAATAACACAATGGCTTTTGCGATACCTGCCCTCTCTAGGGGCAGAGAATCATAGAATCACAGAAGGGTTTGGGTTGGAAGGGGCCTTGAAGACCACCCAGTGCCACCCCTGCCCTGGGCAGGGCCACCTCCCCCCAGCCCAGGTTGCTCCAAGCCCCGTCCAACCTGGCCTTGAACACCT
>NW_009650081.1:448445-463853 GCF_000708025.1 Charadrius vociferus | reverse complement strand
GGGGGCTCCAGAGCTGGAGGCAGCACTGCAGGGGGGTCTCCCCAGAGCGCAGCAGAGGGGCACAATCCCCCCCCTCCCACCCTGACACCCTCTGCCCGTGCATCCAACATCCTTTGGCCGTACCAGCCGGGGTACCGGGGTCTCCGGCCCGAGGGGCTGCAGGAACGTCCCCCCCGAATCGCAGCAGCCAAGAAAGCACAGCCCAAGAAACAGAACTTTTGTTCTTGTCTGGGCTTCGATGCCTTTTCCCCCCCAGACAGGTCCCCCCCAGCAGCTCTGCAAATAGCAGCTCGGCCTTGTTTATAAAGGCAGTGTTGACATTTTGTTATAAACGCTAATGTCAATTTGATAAAGTTAATTACTTATTATTTGGAAGCTGATTTGCATTGAAGGTTGAATTCATTAAAAAGCAGAGTTTGTGTTTAAACAAGAGGTGGCAGAAGCAGCGGGGGGGGGGGGGGCACACGCTGGCCCGGGGCCGGCAACGGGCAGTCCCCAACACGTGCCCGCTTCGGCGGGGTGCGCTCCGGCCCCGCTGTCAGAGGGTTTATTAACACAAGAGATGAAAGTATTAACGTACCAGAGCTAAGAATTCCCAATGCAATAATGCATTCAGATAGTCCGAGCTCCAGTAAATATTTACTTTGTCTTATTTTTCAACCAAATTTCTTAAAGCGGCTGAGGAATCGTGTTTTCTGACTCTGCTCTGGTTTCAAGTCCACAGCAAAACAACCTTCCTGCTCATGCGAATTTTAATCATAAAATGGTTTGGGTTGGAAGGGACCTCGAAGACCGCCCAGTGCCACCCCTGCCCTGGGCAGGGCCACCTCCCCCCAGCCCAGGTTGCTCCAAGCCCCGTCCAACCTGGCCTTGACCACCTCCAGGGATGGGGCAGCCACAGCTTCTCGGGGCAACCTGCCCCAGGGGCTCACCGCCCGCACAGGGAGACAGTTCTTCCTCACATCTCATCCCAATCTGCCCTCTCCCCATCTGAAGCCATTCCCCCTCGTCCCATCACTCCATGCCCTTGGAAAAAGTCCCTCCCCAGCTCTCCTGGAGGCCTTTCTCTGCCCATTGCTCCCAGTAAGCCATGAGCGCACAGCATGGCAGGAGGACACAGGGTGCTCCAGAGGCCACCCTTCGCCGGAGCATCTCCAACACCCTCATTAACCACTACCAATATTTTTCTAGCTGTCCTTCAAAGGCTGCAGCCCCCGGGGATGGGGGTCCCGGAGGTGTTTCGGGGCAGGCAGAGGGGTGGTGGTGGGAGCAGAGATGTTGACAACACAGCTCAGCACCATCTGCCACCCCGTGCTGCTCACCCATGGACCGGCGGCCGTGCAGGACCCACGGCACTAGTGGGATGGGGAGACAGCCCCACCGGTGCTGGTACGGCCACCCCACGGGCTCGGGTGGGAGGGAGCAGAGCCAGGGGCTGCCATGGGACCCCATATCCCCCCGCGCTCCCCCTTGCCAGGCAGAGGCCGCACAAAGGGCCGCCAGGGCTCGGAGCGGCGCAGGGGAGAGGCTAATCCAAACCCGAGAAGCGAAGAAACGGTTTCGAAACATTTCCAAGTACAGCAGAAGGGCTCGTTCACGCCGGAACGCGGCAGGACACGAGATTTACCAGGCAAAGCTGATGTTACTCACCGTGCGTGTTCTCTGTAAAGGTTAAAGCTCCGCGAGCCAATACGGGTTTAGGGACTTCACCGTGACCCGCCGCTCCACATGCTCATTTAATTTAATTTCTCTGGCTTTTGTCTGCAGAACACCTTCTACCCCTTTCAACAGTAAAGAGCCAAAAGCCCAAAGCTAATATTTATGCCTTAGATCTCCTTGATGATGCAATCTAGTAACAAATCACTACTTAAATAATCCAGCCATTTAATCATCCAGAAATGTGTAGAAATAAGAGGATTAGCCTTCTATCCTAGGGAATTGTATTTTACAGGCTCTGGGTTTTTTTCCTAATAAAACAACAAGAGCAGCTCATGGTATTTTAAAAATAAATCCAAGTGTCCAAAGCTCCAGAAGAACCGAGCTGTGGGGCAGGAGGCGGCTTCTCCGCCACCAGCTAAAACTCCTTGCTGGCTAATTAAAGAGTTCTCATCCACACCGCAGCTTAAACGACGCGTTTAACTCTTTCACGTCCAGTCTCAGGGAGGGAACACGAGCTCTCGGCAGGGGCAAGCCGGGAATCAGCCCGTTGCCTTTCCCTGGGGGCTGACTGGGGGTGACCCCATGGTGCCAACACCATCCCTGCCCCTGGAGAGCATCTCTGGCCATGGCAGAGGACAAACATCTTTCCTACAGAAAACAACTGTCGCTCCCCACCGCCACCCAAGCACCCTTCGACTCGTCTTTTTATAGGCGCTCCATCCACAAAGCTGACTATAACAAGGGACAATATAATTTTAGCATGCGGGCAGATTATTTTTAACAGCGTCTGAACTCAACATAAATCAAGGCAGATATCGGAGACAAACGCTATTTCTGGGAAGCGCGGAGCAGCTCGTTGGAAAAGATCGTTACTTGTACGTCATTCAGGCTGCTGGAGAAGGTCCTGCCCGAAGGAGGATGGCCACCAGTGCTGCTGGGGGATGGAGGCACATAAACTGCCCTGTCTATAAGGCGGGATAAAGGCCCGTCCTTGGGCCGTAGACACTGCTGAGTTATCACAGACACCAGCCGTTTTTCATATCAGCTGCCCTGCCCACCAAGATAAACACTTGCCTGAAGTAGTAAGGTTCAAGGTGGTTTTCACCATCTGCAAGCCCTTGGACGCTGCTCCCGGCGTTGTCCCCACGCAACGCCGCCGCGCTCTGCCAGCACAGGCTCTGCCACGTGCCAGCGGTTCATCTGCTGCCACGATTTCGCGAGGGTTGCTCGCGCCTGCCAGGATTATGGCTAATAATTATCCACGCTGTGCCACGAGCAGCGAGCCTCTCAGAAGAACAGCAACTCCAAGTTTAATTCCTCCGGGCAACCTAAAGCTTATTCCTACAAGCTCTTCAGAGTCAGCTTTCAGCCTTCATACCCAGCCCCTAAGCATCACTCGCGGTCCATCACGGTCCATCGCCATGGATGGAGCTGGAGGCCACCCCAGGCCAGCAAGCGCTGCCCACACCACGCAACCACAACACGGGCCACACACGCTCTGCAATAATCAGGGCTGGACATGAGAGAGGAGACCAGAAAAGGGAATGGAAAATAGTCTTTCTCACAGCAAATTGTTTTCTACAAGAAGCAAAAATAAGCACTGAAAAGTGAGTGGAGCACTGTGTCCAGTTCGGGGCTCCCCGGGTCAAGAAGGACTGGGAACTGCTGGAGAGGGTCCAGCAAAGGGCTACGGAGATGCTGAGGGGAGTGGAGCATCTCTCTGCTGAGGAAAGGCTGAGGGACATGGGGCTGTTCGGTCTGGAGAGGAGAAGACTGAGGGGGATCTCCTCAACGCTGATCAATCCTCCAAGGGATGTGCCAGGGGGATGGGACCAGTCTGTTTCCAGTGGTGCCCAGTGACAGGACAAGAGGGACCGGGCACAAAGGTGACCGTAGGAGGTTCCATCTCAGCCTGAGGAGGGCCTTCTCTGCTGTGAGGGCGGCAGAGCAGTGGCAGAGGCTGCCCAGAGAGGTGGGGGAGTCTCCCCCTCTGGAGCCATCCCAAACCCGCCTGGACGCCGGCCTGTGCCACTGCTGGAGGTGCCCCTGCTCTGGCGGGGGGTGGGATGGGGGAGCTCCAGAGGGCCCTTCCAGCCCCCACCAGCCTGGGATGCTGCGAGTGTACCCCAAGCACACAGCAGTGGCTCTTCTCTGATCCTCCACTTGGGGATGCGTTGTTCAGAGCCAGACGAATTCCCAGATCCATAACACCCTCAGCAACGTCTGATGGAGACGGGACAGCAGCAGCCCCCCATGTCCATACGTCTGAGGTCAGCGCCCGCCCCTGCAGCCCGCTCCGTCTCCCCATCACGTAGTGAGGACAACGCTCCCCGCTCTGCCCGCCCAGCATGCGCGGCAGACAGCACCGAAGCAGAGATGCTCTGCAACAACTCCGAAGCAACAGCTGACTCCCACCTCAGCCCCCCTGAGCAGTCGGGTATTTTTGGCCGTGCCTTTGATCCCTCTCTGCAAACAGCTTCCACCGGGCAGCACGGGAGGATGAGGAGACCGACAGTCCCCGACCCCGGGGCTGAGAACAGCCGTTGGGGTCAGGGTTGGAGCATGTCAGCACGCAAGTGTGAAGCGCGCACAGGAGCTGCCATGTCCCAAAGCAAACGGGCTCCTCCGTATCAGCTTTTTCCTGCCCTGCGCCACGGCAGCCCACCTGGCGCACAGCCGCGGCTTCGGCCGGAACGCTTTGAGGGGCAGCGCAGTGCGGGCACCTTTTCTTACTTATTTTTTTCTTCTTTTTGCAAAGCACTTGGCACAGGGAGCAGGCAGGCTGGCAAGGTGGGCAGTAAAACCCCATTAACTTCACCGGGGAAGAGTTCAGCTAATCCTACAGGTTTTGGTACTCGCATCCTGAACGGTGACTCACCGCCACAGAGGGGCGGAACAGGACCTGGAAGAAGATCGGTGTCCTGAACTCCGGTACCCTCTCTCGACCTGTTTTTAACAGCAGACTTTGGAACCGCCCCAGATCAAGAGCGGCTCTTCTCCAGCTCCCTGCGTCTACGATTTCAGGGTTGAGCCTGCGTAGTCTTCTGCTTTTCATTACTCAGCAGAGGCTGCGGCCAGTTAATGCCAAGAACATCCAAGCAACGCAGGCAACAGAGTCCAGAGCCTTCACCTTTTGCCAGTTGGAAACTCTGACAATTGGCAGCGGCAGGAAGACGGCACAGCGTTAGCTGCAGGCTTCAGCCCATTGTGGTCGGAATTTGTTACCTCAAAAGGTAAACACGAATTCAGCTGAGTATTCCTGACAAATGCTGGCGTGCTAAGAAACCAAAGGACAAGCAAACTGACGGAGATTCTTCTCCGACACCAGGGGCACCCGCCGCTCATCAGCTCTCTTCCAGACAGCAGTGGCTGCCTGGATGTGCTGGAGTTCTGCCGGCTTCCAGCTCCGTGAACCAGGAATCACAGAAACAATCCCCACAACAAAAGGCGCTGAGGAGGTGTTTCCACCACCAGCGAGCTACACGCGTTCGCAAAACAGCGCGATGCACCACGCTGTGTCACCCCGTCGGCCGACGCAAGGACTGGCAGGAACAAGAAGGACCCGCAAGGAACCCTGGTTAACCAAAGAAAAGCACTAATCACAAATTATCATGTCTTCGGTTACTGTTTCCCTGAATAACTGAGCTCTCCTCAGCAACAGGTTCAGCATCGCCTCTTAAGCGCCGAGCAAAGGGAGCCCCAACCCCGCATCCTCCGGGCAACGCTCCCGCTGCTGACAGCGAGACCCCAAAATGCCCTCGGGTGTAGAGCCCCTGCTGTATAAATTGCTCTAGCCCAACAAATTGTACTGCTATTGGGTAATAACAAATTCAGGGCTGAACCCCCAAAAGTTTGCCCACTAGACTTGACCTTTGAGCCATTCCGTCGGGCTACATCCTTACCCGCTCGCGGGAAATATTAGCTGCAATCAGCGCAGAGCTCGGGGGAAAAATAAAGGAAGGTATACATGCACTGCAAAGGAGAAAGAAAAAAAAAGAAGAAAAAGCTGAATTTCCAAAAGGTGACAATTTTTCCCCAAAGCCCACTTGCTTCACAAAGGTTTTTCCATCCTCCCTGACAGCAGACGGGTGGGATCTGGCTCTGGCCACCATCAAGCAGGCGGCCTCCTTCGGCTGTTTCGGCGTTGGTACAGGCAACCCTCCTACCGCGGGCTGCTGTTTGTTTTAATGCTTCCCACTGAATGTCAACGGAGACCAGGGAACGACAAGTACACAGAGATGCCCACAATAAATGCCAGCCCTTGTTAGCTGAGTAAATTGCGTGCTTAGCTGAGTCTTGGAGGAATCTTTGCAGAGTAAACACCGCCAGTACAATGTGCGAGAGTAAATATGTGAAGAAGAGGCAGAGATGTGAAGAACGACTTCAGAGGAACGCGATTGAGCGGCACCAAACGCAACTCCGCTGATGGAAAAGCCTTGCTAGACCTGAGCTAGGAAACTGAGCTTGGTGGGCACGCTGCGCTCCTCCTGCCCTTGCTGCCACCAGAGTCCCCGTGTCCCCTCCTTCCCCCCAGCTAACGCGTCTTATCTCCCCCACAGAGCCCATCTCCTCACCCATGTTCTGCTTCTTTCCAAACATGAGCCCGGGGCAGCTCGCAAAGCTCATTCTCACTCATCCGGTTCCAATCTTTAGAAGTTATCTATGCCACCCACCATTTGAGTAACTAAAGATGTAAGTAATTAAGAAAGGAGCGCGGCGTGATGCGGTCGTGTTGGCTGCGCAGGGGTGATGACTATTTGAAGACCTCAAGCCAGGTCCCCCGCCCTTCACCCTACCCTGGAATTCTGCTCGGAGGCGCCACACAGACCTGGAGGGCAGCTGAGGCGCGTGGAGAACAAGTCACAGAGTCAAGAGGGGTTGTTACCGTGCTGCCACCTTCCTCACAGCGCTGGCAAGGACACATACCCTCCTCAGCAAGGGCTTGTATTTGTGCTTTTGATTAACCTTTGTATAGGACAAGGATGGCTGCAACGACTGTTTTCTTTGTGCTTAACAGCTTTCTCCTTCAAAACAAGACATTTCTGAGCAAAGCTCTTGCAAAACATTACGCGTCAAAACCACCGAACCTGGCAAGGGCTGAGAAACAAACACTTTGGCCACGCATCCTTCACCACCGGCGATATCAAACCCAGCATTTCGAGAGCCGATTCAGAACGCCTTTCGCATCGCTGGTGAAGCGACCCAAACAAAGCCACATTCTAATCGCTAAATATTTCCCTTTACGAAGTTCTGAGTATCAGTTTCCCATGTCTCCCTCCCCCAGGTTTCCCCAGTAACGCTCTCATCGCAATTTACGCCAACAACAGAATGATTGAACCCAAAGAGACAATGCGTTTGACAACCCACTTATCATTAATAGCAGATTAATTACATATGTGAAGGAGTTAATTTAAATGACGGAAATAGGCACATGGGCCTTATTTACGTTTCTTTTGTTATTTCCGTCGTGCTCCCCCCCCAGGGCAGCAGCAAAGGCAGGAGGGAACTCGCTGCAGAGGTCGGTGGTGTCCCGGGGCTGGGCAAGGGGGACGGGAGGCATTCCGGGGCAGGGCAGAGGCAGAGGGATCAGCCCCAGTCCCTGACGGTTATTTCACACCATCTAGCGGCGTTAAGCTCACCGTGCAGCCGCAGCAGTGCCGCTCCGGCACCGCACAGCGTGGGATTCGCCTGTCGAGCTTCAAGTTCTCAGAAGCCTCTCAAACCCACCCAACGCGTCTCTTCGGGCTGGTTCTTCCCCTCATTGGTTTTTCTTCCGTTTGCATCTTAGGATTTATTAGCTATATTCTAAGACACTGCATTTAACTAATTAGTCAAGCAGTAAAGGAAAGCAAAATTGTACTTCAACCAGCATCCTGAACACACAGCGAACAAATTGTCGTGGCTGCCCCATCCCTGGAGGTGTTCAAGGCCAGGTTGGACGGGGCTTGGAGCAACCTGGGCTGGGGGGAGGTGGCCCTGCCCAGGGCAGGCGGTGGGAATAGAGATGATCTTCAAGGTCCCTTCCAACCCAAACCATTCTGCGATTGTATGAAATGCACGCCTGCCGCACAGAGCTATCTCTGCCCGGAGCTTTTTGAACCAGAACTTCTTTTTTTCCCAGGCCACGGCGGAAAGCCTTTGAAACCATTAAGTAGCACTGTCTGCTCAGGACAACAGAATAATAACGCTCTGCCTTGTGCTTTCTCGGAGTGGTTATGAACAGCCTGTTCTTCGCTAGGTCAACGTTAATAATGCCACAGAGGACAGCGCTAGCGCTACCCATTACCGCTGCTGAACAGCTCTCTGCTCCAGCTGGGGGCCTAACACACCAGGGGGAAAGATGGTATTTCCTTACAATAGAAGCCTTTTCATGGACCATCTGAACAAGAAATTTGTTTATAACAGCTATGAACGGGCACTTGTATTGGTCACTTTTTTCCTTAAAAAAATCTTCCTTTTTTTTTTTTTAAACTACCTGGCAACAAAAGCTTTTTCCTACACTGGAAAAATCTCAAACGTTCAATATGTTTTGACGCGGCAGTCCCTCACTCAAAATGGAACCAACCACCTTTGAAAGCAATTGGCAGACATGAAGATAACGTCCAAAACATATCTTGGGATCCAGGCAGATTCCTTGGTTTAGACTTCAGAAATATCCCAAAAGGTGCATTCATCTACAACTCTCTGCACATAACACAGTTAAGATGCTGTGGTGCTTATCTTAGTTTCTGCAGGTTCCCACAGCCCTACGTAACAAGAACATGGTTTGCAAGAGCCACTGAATAAAAGTATTTATTTTAACATGTTTGCAGAGCCACACGTATAAAGTTCACACCGTATCTGTGAGACAATTACCCTTTCACCCCATATCTACAGATGTAAAACATTTAATTATTTACTTGCACTACCAAATAAAGTAGGTCTGATGTCAAGTCACCATTACTCATCTCAGTATTCTTGCTTCGTTACTATGAAGGTCTGAAGATTGAAATGGTTTTCACAAGCTGATTTGCATATTAAATAATCAAAGGTAATTCTTCCAAGAAGAAATCCATATTACCAAGCTGTTGCTAGTTATAATAAAATATGAAATGGCATAGAAACACTCTTAAAGTGCGTTACTGCATCTAAATAAATAGCAGCATTTATGCCTCTTCAAAACAGAGGACCTGACAAGGAAGGGATAGTGACCAGAAGTATTTTGCACTATAAAAAGCTGAAAAAATACGCAAGGCAAAAGCCTTGTGTCGTTACTCTATAAAGATACAGCTTAATAACAAAGGCTTCATACATACGAGACAGAAGGTGTTCTTCAGAAATCCGGAGGACACAATGGCAGAAGCCCCCTACATCTACTGAAAATATACACACCCACATATATGCTTCTTTGGGATTAAAAAAAAAGAAGTCTCTCCCATTTAGCCACTGCTGAGCACAGGTTGTTATAAATATATCTGCCTGTGCTGATAACAAAGCAGTTTGCCAAGTTTATCACTGGCAGCATATATTACATCAGTCTGATAAAATCAAGAGGATTCCAACACAGTAGTCTGTTAAGTTCATGGCTTTCTTCGCCTAAAAAAAAAGAAAAGAAAACCAAAAACAACTTTCAGATTTTACACAGCAGCAGTTTTCCTTAACAGTAGTCCATAGCCTATTTATCTGTTCTGCTGTACGCGTGTCTCATATCCTGTGCTAAGAAATGCTACAATTAACACAAGGAAACTAAAGAGCTTACTTATCGAGAAACAATCGGATTTCGCTCTCTTTTTTAAACAGCCATGAGCTTAAACCAAAGTTTTATTTCAGTTATTAAGTAAGTTTAAATAAACCCAGGCTCCAACTCAACGCACAGGCAAACTAAAGGATTTACTACAATATTACAAGGCTATTACAAGGCTGCAAGCAGCAGTAGTCACCTTGAGCAGGTCCCAGTTTCTAATAAGAGATGTAATAAAGTGTATGAAAGGCACATATTTGTCACCTTATCTGAAAGAGGGATTACTGAGGTCAGATACTCTCCAAAATACCCTTCCACCATCGCTCTAAACTTTTTGGATTCCAAACGCAATAAGTTCAGTTGATTTTGGCTTCATAAAAACCTCTTTACCTCTCCAGCCCTCTCTCCTGCCTGTAAACATGTCTTGCAAAACTGCAAATTTTCTTCCCCTGAGCTGAACAGGTGACTTCCTCAGCACTGCCAGCGCCTATCTGCCAGAGGCCAAACCTGGATATTCCATTCTGTTCCACAACACCTAATTTAGCAAAACTCTCTCATCTGAAGCATATCCTTCGTCAGTAAAGTGTTTTGTCAGACGTGGGGCTCGACCGTTGGGAACCGGCCTTACAAACTGCAAGATCATTCGCACCTTTAGCCAGAAATCGGGACCTCCGACACGGTAAGCTCGCATTTACGCGTGCCGCTGCCACTGATCCCACCACAGTGAAGAATGATAAGACAGCCCTGAAGAATTCAGACTGTTATCTATGCATTTGAAAGAGGGAAGTTTCTTCCAGCATGACGAGAGCCCATGCTTCCTTAGCAGGTGCCTTAACGATTACACAGCAGGTAGCAGCTACATTCAAGTATACCATTAGGTATATTCCCTCGTTGCCTCAGTTTCTTCCTCCCTAAACCATACTGAAACAAATACTAAGGTATTTGTAACCTTATTTAATTTAAATTTATCTAAAGACATAAAAATGAATATATTTTAGTACACCGGCATCTGATAAAGGCCAGGGGACAGAAGAAGAGGGATACAGCTTAGTACTTTGTCACCGTCACCCCTGGCCCTATGCCACTCCGGACCCTCCAGGCATCCTACAGTTCCCGGCTTTTTGCAGTCAGCATAGCACAATATCAAACTTGACATTCTGCTCACTGCACTGAATGACCAAGTTTTATCCAAAAGACAACTTTAATATTTCTGCACAACAGTCTTTCACAGATCTATCCTGTCACCGCTTTCCAACACCGAATAAGCCAGCTTATCTCACAGTATTAAGGCGCTACGCACCCTGAACCTAAAGCGGGAAGGGCAGCAAGGTCAAGGGAGGAAAAAAAAGTTCTCACTTTAGATGTTATCAGGAGAGAACGCGATACCCCAGCTGCAGAGGAGAGATGCGCTTACTTGGGCTGAGCATGATGCTGATATCCAGGTCCAAGAGCTGATCCCGCCCTCATCTCCACTGCCACGGAACACTGAGGAGACACAGAAAGTGAGTCTCTGCTGCTAACCCCCCACCCAGCTATCAGCATTACCCCAAATTCTCATCCAGATCAAGCATGAGATATCTCCCTTCTTCCTTTTTAGCTTACTCTGGTTTCTACATCAGTCCATTCAGAGTCTGCAGCGTCCTCAGGTGGGTCAGGATTGGAAGGGGATGATCGTCGCTTTCGACTGAGAGAGGAGCATGTGGGGGAAAAGAAAGTTATAAGTGTCATGTTTTGGCAGATCCTCACACACGGGAATATACTTTATACTTTCTAAATAACTCGCTCTCAGCAGCAGACCAACCTTAAAAGCAGCAACAGTATCTAGAGGCCTCTCTGAGTTACCTTTATATGATTTCAAGTTAGATGCAACAACTGCCTGTTCAATCATTTGGAGCAGAAGCAGTTACACACGCCCTGTTGGAGTGACACATCTCCAGCAGTGGCAGAACCTAAAATTAAGATGACAACTCACCCAGTTGGAGATTCTTGCTTCAGAGTCTCTATATCTGTGAACTGCACAGCCTGTCCACCACCCCTGGTTTTGAAAACATCACCCTGGAAACCAAAAGCAGTTAACAAGGTACCAGTCACTAGGTCAGTACGATGGCTCCAGTGCCAGTTTTCACATGAAAACTGAAGTGCTTCGAACCGTCATTTCCTTGCAGGTTGGTAGCCAGCAAGCACACGTGCACAAATACACTCTCCCCCATTATATCCCTTCTCTTATTATACACAGGACAATCAAGAGTGAACACCATCCACCCTGACGGTCATGCAAGATATCCATAGAGCAGTCACTACTACGACAACGAAACATCGCTGCAACCTACAAGGTTACCTGACAGGAGTGAGGGCCTTTTAAAACTCAGAAAGAAAAAAAAGGCAATATTGGAAGGCCTATGACTATAGGAAAAATGAACCAAAAGCTTCCTGCTACAAATTACAAAGAGCTCTCAATTTGCCTTAGGTAAGTACAGTCAGCGTTTTGGGACACAAACATTGCAAGCGTTCAGAGCCTCGGCTGTCTCACCAATTTGCTTGTCAGTTGAGTACTAGAAATTACGTCCTGGAGCATTTGAGCATCCATCACTGCAGCAAGCTTACTCATACCACTAGTGGAAATCAAATAACATCACTCCACCAAGACTGACTCCACAAGATTAGCTGCAGCCACAGGTCTAAGAAACTTTCACTATAAATGGACTATTGCGTTTTACTAGAGGAAAAAAACCAAACCCTTGATTACTTTCAAGGAAAACAGTGACTGAGATAAACAAGCTTGTAATGGTTTATATGAAGTAATGACAAAGTTCAAGAAAAGTATTTTCAGACTGCGAAAGCTGCCTTGAATCCAACTGCACAACACTTTCAAACCTCTTAGCAGATGGAGTCAAACGTACCCTTTCGCAAGGCAGTAAGCCCGTAGCACAAATACATTGCCAGAAATAGGTTTTCACGGGGTTATCACAAGTTTACGACGAAGGTGTTTGCTTTACCTTAATTAGTTTTGTTTCAATCTCCCCATCAGAGGCTAGCTCCTGGTGCGTCAGCATATACTTGTCACACTTAGCTAGTGCCTTTTCACTTGCAGCCGCTACTGTGATGGCATGAGGGACATGCGGCTGCATGACCGTTTCAGTGGGCAGATTAGAAGGTGGCTTATGATCTACCCATCTCTCCCCAGCTGAGCGTGACCGTCTGTGTCTGAGGCGAACTGGAGGCGCATTCTGATCAGAGTGGAAGAGAATCAGAAGAAAGCAGCACATGGTAAATCTCTCAGAGGATATATTATTAGCAGAAGTGAACTTTGCAGGTCTGGTTAAGATGTGCTTGTATGAAGATCAAAGCTTCATTCCTAAAGTGCTTTATAAGTGCATCCTGAAAGGCACCGTTACCGAGAGCCTTGCATAGCATTATTAATGGGTTGTTTCTGTGCCAATTCCTATTACTTGTAGATTTTTAGCTAAGTGTTACCCAATTTGTTGCATTCCATACCTAGTAAAGTTTCCTCAAGGAGGACATCTTTTACGTTTGGTAATGCTCCTCCTGAATTTCCAAATCAAAACAGATTACTACGAACATATTAACCAACCAGAAAAGAAAAATTTATGTTTCCACAGATGCATTCATGGATCAAAATGTATTTCTGAGATAGCAAAGCAAGCAGACTGAGCATGGGTTTCCAACATCTCTAGAGGATGCAAGACCTCGTAGACGCTTCTGAGCAAACAGAGCGGAGGAAGTGTCCCCTGTCCTACTGCCATTGCTTCTGAACTGAAGCTGTTGGAAACCCATGAGAAGTGATTGAAGTTCATATATTTTTATTTTATGGACATGAATGTTATTGTCAGTTGCTCAGGGAAATCAGAAAAAAAATCTGGAAACTTGTCTAAAAACCTGGGCGCCTTCGAGATCTTCGAATGGGCTTTTGAAAGATTATCTCTGTTTCTTTTACATACTAATGTTAGACACCTCTGAATCATGGTGAGGTTACAAACTGCATTCATAGGTTTGGGTTATGTATCCACTGTATTTTCAGAGGCGATGAGCATCAATTAGGGTTTCTTTGACCAACAGACATGAGATTGGATGTACCCTTAACAGATAAACCTCTCACAAGTCTAAAGCAGCTCTTAAAAATTAAATGTATATAGAAAAAAGTGACTTTCAGCCAAAATCTTCCATTAAAATAAAAAAAGTAAAAAGAACGAATTTCAATACTTTTTCCTCCCCCTTTTAGTGTGCAAGTACTTACTTCTGTTGATATTTTTTTTTAAATATTTCTACCAAGGTACCTTAAAAGTTTTGTTCTAAAGAGAGGGCACGCTACCACTAGTCACATTTTGCTGTGGCAGAGACCACATCCCTTACTCTGCTGACAGCGGTTCCTGTATTAGTTAATTGGAATAGCATTTGCTTAAAAGCATGTCCCTCACTTCAAAGGGCCAGCAAGTGACAAAAACTTTGAGAACGCTATAAAAAATTAATCATACCCTGATAAACTTTCCTCCTCTCGAGAAGGCCTCTCAAGAGGCTGGGGTCATACAATTCTTTGATTTACCTGAGCCACTGCCACAGCGCTATAACACGATAGAGACGCCACCGATATAACCATTTGCACACATCAGTTTAATGAGGAAAAAAAAAACCACCGCACACATCAGTTTAATGAGGAAAAAAACCACGTCCCACCTATCAGCAAAGCCCCCAGTTTTAACGCAGATGTGAAAGTTAGGGAAGACTATTCTAAGAGAGTTAAGGTTAACAGTCACACAAGCGAGATGTTTGTCCGAGCACTATTCCCAGTAGATATTTGCAGATATGGCTCATAAGACCACCTTTTAAGCTGCCCAGACAGAGTACGGTAAATTGCAGGCTGCAAGACAGGTATGAGGAGACAGACACAAGTTAAAACACAAGGACTAGAGAAAAAGTCTAGCTAGTTCAGAGTTCTTTACAAGACGTATCTACGCGCTAGCAAGAAATACACATGCTACTTTTAAGGAGTTTCTAAATGTCAGGTTAGGAAGTCATTTTACTCATTCTACTGAATGAGTAGCGAGACTCTACTTTGAAACAGTACTGTCCTATGAGAAACACATTTAAGGGAAAACTCCAATCTGTGTTAGGTGTGCTCAGTGTAAGAGTTGTTTATGAGCTTTTGAGCCAGACTAAGCAACGCTACATTTAGCTTTTGACAGGAGCAGCACTAACCCTGCAGCATTGATCCTCTTCTATTTCTAGGTCATCTCTACGCCTGGGAACCTCAATGACTCCAGTCCAGCACATCCCTCGCCTTCTGTCTGAGGCGTTATAGTCTCTACTTTGTTCTGGTTCTTGTTGTCTACTCCTGGCATTAGAAGTGCCACTGGTATGCTTGTGCGAAGGGGTTTTCTGTTCCCATTCCATAACACAGGATGCCACAGAAATGCTGCTACAAGAATTAGAACGTCTGTGAACCTGCGGATTGCTCACGAGCTGCTGGCTGTTAGGGACCTGAGCAATAAAGTTACTAGAAGGCTAGAGAGAACAGGAAAGAAGTTAGTGAACATACAGAACTGTCAACTTCTAAGGCAATAAAACAACGAATACTGACAATGTGCAGAGTTCCAATTCAGCTATTTGAGCTTAGTTTTGGAGAGGTATGGTGTTGCAGTGACAGCATTAAAAAACAGGTATTCTTCCAATACTAGTAGCATCAGAAGACAGGAGCACAAATAAAGAGCACTGATAAATACAACAGGAGACAAAGAATTCAAAGCAAGCTTAAGGTACCCAAATTCTGTGCTCGGGAACTATTTTCTAGCCACTAAAGAGAAATGGCCTACATTTTAGCTGATTCTTACAAATATTTTCCCGACAGCAAGAAGGGTTCTAAAGGCAACTTACAGGTACTGGTGGAGGAGACACTGATCTCTGAACAGGCTTCTCTCGGTCTCTCTCCCGTGAAGGCCTCTCTGGCTTTTCATTTTTTGGTTCAGTAACAATGGCCTTCAGTTGCTTCAGCTTTTCATCTTTGACCCAAAGTT
>NW_009650081.1:438259-448399 GCF_000708025.1 Charadrius vociferus | reverse complement strand
AGCATGAAGTACCTTACAGGAAAGCACAAGCAGTTGTGCTGAAAGTTTGAAGGGAATAGAATATTCCACATGGAATGAAGTTCTTCCCCACTGAGATACAAGCTATTGGAAACAATGACATCGCAAGATTATAAATAATGACATTCCAGATTATACAACAGTAGCATGTTTAATATCATAATCATCTTGTTCCAAAATGATGACAAACGGGAGCATGTCTAACTATAGCTCTATCAATGGTCCTGAAGTAGTAAACAGTTCTGCAGTAGTAAAACTCAGTCCCTCAGATTTCCTTTCCTTATTGCTTGTCAAGTGCATATCTGAGCAAGAGTTCACAGGAGGATAAAGGGGAAACCCTGACATTAGGCTTCTATTGACAACCAACAGAACAAGCAAATCACTCCTTAGAGTGCCACAAACCCAAAAGAACAAATCCTAGATATTGAAATGAAGTGACCAAGTCCTTAAGAGAGCTGCTCTAGCTGCACCAGAAGTCCTTGAGGAATTTATATTATCATACCATATTTATAAAAGTTAAGTTCAAAATGTCTGGTCAGGTCCATAACTGAAGTCAAACACATCTCCATTCTTAATGCTACTACTCTATAAAAACCCCCTCACAAAAACAACCTGCCCGGCTCCTCCTGGCATTGCTCTATTACACGTTTTTAATAAATACGGCAGTGTACTTACACACTCCTTCTCCCATTTCATGGTTGTTTCTGCCACCATGCCTTGAAATCGTGCCTCCAGTCTACGCTTGTCAGAAGCCTGACGTTGCAGTTTCTGGCTCTTGCTTTCTAGTTCTTGCTGAAGATTACGCTTGTCTTCTTCATATATTGTTGCAGTTTTCTCCAAAATCTCAATCTGGAGGAAGACAGGAAGGACTTGGCTATGTTTCTTAGAAGTGCAATATACACAGATAAATAGGTCCACATTCCAAAAAGTTTCAGAGATTTTACAACTTTTACTAAGTCACCCATCTTAAGGTATTATGAAGCACCTCACCTCCTAAGAAAGCCAAAAAGCTAAAAACGTTTGGTAAAGTTCCCCACAAAATACTTGGAATTTTGTTTCTAATATCCACCTTGCAAGCAACTTCTGATGTCAAAAAACTTGCCAAACGGTATATAGTAAAATGCATTTTGTGCCTAGCTTTAGACCATGAGAAAACTGACCTTGTATTCCAAAGTTTTAATTTTCTTCTCCAGGCGTTCTAGCTCCGTTTTCTGTCCTGCTATTGTTTTCTCCTTTTCAGACAGCCTTCCTTTAATATAGTTTTCCTTGGATACAACACTGGAGTCAAATTCTTGCAGCATTGTTTTAAAGGCAAGCACTGCAAAAGAATTGATATATTTTATCTTCTTGCTGTATCTCCATAATATCAAAAGCACTTCTTTTCCTCTCCTACCATTTTAATGCTACCAGTTATTTCATTACCTCAAAAAAGGTTTTTTAAATGATCAATCTAGACAAGATACTTATTTTATGTTGGTACATAAGAGACCTTTGAGTAGTATTATGGACACACACACAAAAAAAAAATCTAGCTCCACAGTGATGTTCAAATTCTTACCGTTTTTGGCAAACTCCTCTGACAACATTTGCCGTAGTTTATGGCGTTTTTCCAGGACTTCAATAAGCTTTGGAAGTGTTTGATCATCATTAACATCCAATAGCTCACATGCAGGCAATGGAGGGAAGTTCTGCAAAAACATTTCTGAAACAGATTGCTCTTCTGTTTCTGTAAGATTTAAAGCCAAGAAAGTCTGTCAGCAAGCTACAGAACAAATTCCGTTTGACAATGCACAGCCACAGATCATTCATTCCACAGTATCACGAAGCAGACAGAACTTCAAATAATTAATGAGAACTAGAAGTTCTCGGATGAGATGACAGCATTGAGAAAAGCTTGAATGTGACTTTCTTGATTCATTGCTTTATAATACCTCCAGGCGACTCTTGATTTCTAAAGTAGGCCCTAAGCATACAAAAACATCCAAGTATCATCCTCGGCACAATTTCCTTTCAGGAGCTGCAACAGCGGGACCATGAATTCAATTCATCACCAATAACACATATACAGTAACTGAGTTTACACTACAAGTAGCACTGCAGTATAAAAAGAGTAGTACCTACTGCAGAGAAGGCTCACAATTAACAGCTAAGCGAAGTTCCTTTTGCACTTTCAAGGCTCAAATAATGTCTTTTAAAATAGCCTTCAACTCCTAACAACAGAAAAAGCCCGTGCTGCAATCACCTAGCATTCAAGTATTTACCTCCATTTATCGGGCCACCCCGCATCTCCAATTTCCGTGAGAGTTCCTCTCGGAAGGCCTGATTCCTGAAGCGCCGTCCTGGCGTTAAGCCACAGAGCGGTCTATCAACAGGTCTTGCAACTTCAACCTCCTGGGTCATTTCTGCAAAGCGCATGACTTGCTGCAAAAGAACAAAAGCAAGCTTAACAACAGAACTAACCAGAAGCAGTCCAATATAAGCTTGGAAGTGATACCTTAGGTCAATAAAAGCATTAGAGAAGACACTATCAAGCGATAGCCTCCATTAGTTCCCAACTAGACAGCTTGAGATTCTGCAGCGGAGCAACCAGAAACCTTCCCAGTAGCACCACCCTGAACTCAGCCCCCAAGGAACCATGAAACAAACTGTGCAGATAGCTGAAGTTTTTGCAAGTACTCTCATAGCAGGGATTAAGCACCTATGTATGGCTATTTGGACTTCCATAAATAAGAGAAACCTTTCCTATTTTACAAGGAAGTAGCAATTGTAGCGTTTAAGAGGAAAAGTAAGACTTAGAGGGCGTGTTTGCCCTACAATATTATATTTGATTACCTGAAGTGCCCAAGCAACAAAAGTTATCATTCCTCTCACCGACTAAAGAAGCGTCCTGTACTGTCCTCAAACCAGGACAAACAAGAATTCAGTGACAAATATCAAAAGAAGAGCAGAAGGGAACAAGGTAAGATCTGCAAGGAATTTACCAAGCTTTCCTCGTAGTCCTCAGCTTTAGGATTGACGCATACAATCATGCGCACTTTCCCTTCACCATCAAAATAGTTCTTGAAGAGATGAGTCAGTTTGGAATCTCTGTACGGAACCATCTTAAAATAAAGTACACGAAAGATCCAGTAAGCTTTCATTACACTAGATCTTCATCAAATCAAAAGATAATTAGATGAGTTGCATACCTTATTTGTTCCGTACATCTGGTTTTCCCTGAGAACCTCAATACATGTTCTTAATGTCATTAAAGACTGATTAATATTACCTTAAAAAAAAAAAAAAACAAGACAAAAACCTCTTTAAACAGCCAATTGGATCATGTTCCCAAATTATACAGCAGTTTACTTAAGAATAAATTGCCCGGTCTTGTTATATTTGTTACAGATAACTGCTCCAATCAATCTGAAGTATCAGAGTAAGTGCTACTAAACTTGTGGTTTTTAAACTGGAGGATTTAAGGTCATCAAATCAGACAACTGAACATAGTAACAGAACACTTCAATTCTTCCTGCGCTGTCTTCCCTAGGAGACGAGGCTAATACGAGCATGCGTTGGCACGTAAAATTACCAGGCTGTCTAAAGGTGGGTACGTACCCGCTTCGCGCAACCTGTTGCCTTCAGCTTTTGTTCTATTAGTTCTTTCACTTCCAGCCAGATCGACTAACGACAGCTGGCTTAAAGTGATCTGTTCTTTCTCCTGTCACAGAAAACAAATTATGTTAGGCTAATGATTAGCTCTATATTCCTTCTAACAGGGTGGGGGAACACACACCCCCCCCCCAACCTAAACCAGCATGCACATTTAAAACGAATGTATTGTGCCTTTAAATAAAGTTTGAGGGGTTTTTTTATAGCTCTTAATGCAAGCAGCTGTGCACTAGTAGCTTTTTCTGTGGAAAAGTCTTGAGCCACAAGATAAATATAATAATTGTGCTCCTTCAGATCCTCCAGGTTTTAGATTCTTAACAGTTTCAGATCAACAGCAGAGGTAAAGAACAAAGGAATACGCAGCTTTGCGCTCTATATTAATGCTCTACTTTCATTATAAAAAGCGAGCCAATTCTGCCAAAGATTAGAAATTTAATAATTTTGATTTTCTTCAAAATGAAATTGCTAGCAAGCAAGATGCATGCACTCAAGACACAGTAACTGTTTTGGTAGGCCATGCTGCAAAGTTCACCACATTTTCTAACCTACAAACGCACGCATAATGCTCACACGGTTCTCCTTTAATAGCCTGCCCCAAAATTCACCTGTAGCACATTATCTCCATCTGCATCCAGGGGTGCCTGAGCCAACTTTATTATAAAAACACTGTGAGAGCGACTAGATTCTCGATTCAGCTGAGTGTTTGCAATACGCCTCTTCTTTTGACCTGTTTAGAAGAACAAAAACAGTCCCTCCAAAACCCCATTTTACTTAACAGATTTGCCGCTCGGCAAAGCCAGCTCTGCATTCACCACAACAGAGCAGAGAATTACACACCCGTGCTGAATTTACGAAGTTATATTCTAAAATTTACCTCTCCAAAATACTTCAAAAGCTTCTTCTGTAGATTTCACCTCTACTTCTGTGCATCCTGTGACATACATGTTGTGATTCTGGTCCTCACGAAGTATTTTGGATTGTGGAGGTCTTAAGGACAGGGAGGAAATAAATAAAAAAAAAAAAAGCGCTAGAATTGAGTGGAGTTTTCTTATAACAATACATTGTGTCATGCAAATTTTCTTTTGTTTAAGTACAAAATTCAGACTGAATATGCCAATTATCCATACAGCAGATGGAAGAGGAAGTACGAGTACACGGACACACATTCAGCCAAGATTAGTTACGCTTCAGCTACTGCTTTAATTTCCAAGCTACGTTTAATTGCAATTCTTACTGTAAATCATGGTTTTGGATGGCAGCTATTGTTTTTCTACATGCATACACTCATACAGAAGCAAGATGGCTTCAACAGCGTTCTATATTTGCTAGTAAAGCAAGAAGAGATAGGAAGTCAGTCTAAGTTTATTTTCTGCTTCTACTAAAAGAAAGTGTCACTTTTCGATATTGGGAATAATACACATATGCACATACATAAAGTCACCATTTCGCACAGGAGTGTTGCAACTGTTCCACCTACCAAAAAAACAGGGTTAAAAAATATTAAGTCGTTCAGCTTGCGTCTAAAATCTTTCCATATGTAATACACTGTAGCGTCCATAAACAGAAATAATCCAAGGTTCTTCATAGGCTGATTTTTGGATATAAGCACAATACTAAACCAAATAATTTTATTCTTCTTTAAAAAGCATTCACAGACATTTAAACTCATTTCAAATTAGTACTCTAGAGACAGCTCTTGATGTTTCAGAGCAATAGCATGTTTTGCTCTAGTTAGTCTTTGTAAATCAGCCAACTCTTTAATTAACACATGTACCGATGGATAGGCTAGGGTTTTCTTTAGTGGATTTAAAATTCAAAAAAATATATTCCAAGTTTGATTGGCAGATTGTTTTGCTGAAGTTCTCAAGATTTACTGATTTTAGACATCAGCCAAGTACACAACTTTCCAAAAAATACCCAGAATTTCATTTATGAGACTATTCATTTCTGTTTCTATGGAAATGATTGGCATCAAGTGAAATAATATGCAAACTCGCATTAACTGTAAAGCAACAACAAAATAGCAACTTTCATCCAATACACTTTCCCGGAGAAAAGTGTCAGCCATGGAATGGCTTACTCTTCAAGTTGCAGTCACCTGCTAGGAATAGTACTCACAGAACAGCATGAATAGACTTAGAATCTCAGTGGGATACCACACACTGCCTAATATTTGCTTATTAATCTCCCGTTATAATGAGGAAGCAAGCACCAAGTCTTCGCAGCATTAGAACAACCATCAGTACTCGGCACACCTAAATACTATTGTCTGTTCTCCTTCGCCATCACCTTTTTCACATGATTTTAAGCTATCCCCATGAACTGAGGCAGACTCGCCAAGACTACAGCCTCAAAGACATACTGTAGTTCCCACAAAAGCATAATCGAAGTAGGAGTAATGGTATTCATAAAACTAACTTGGGTTTTATAGGCTCAAAGGGAGCTTCCTCCAAGAGGTCATATATGTAGTTGTTGTAGATCTCAATATAGGAGACAAAGACACTGTAGACATTATCTTCATCAACTTCTTCCACTTTGCAGTGATCTTGCACATTGATCATATCAGCAATTTCGGTATCTATTTGTCGCCTGTTGAACACACACAAGAAGTGACTGTAGTGGAGCATCCACAGCCAGGTAACATGTCAGACGGTGACTACACAGTTAAAAAGTAAGTCTACTGACAGATAGCATCACTCGAGTATGGAAATGCTCACGGTAGCAACTAATGACAACACATCCAGTCATAGTAGATTACAAAAAGCACTCTGAAAAGTTTAAGTAGATAAACTTTCACCTGACGCTTCTGTACTCGGCTGCAGTAAGAAATGCCTTGCAAAATTCCTGGACAGTCAACATTTCTATCCCCTATTCAGTAATCTCACTATTTTGCAAAATATCCTCAAGTTTAAATTCACTGTATTCCTACTCAGTGACATCACAGCATTTTACTCATGGGTTAACAGGTATGAAAAGTAGACTTTGGTTGCCCGATTCTAATCGTCTAATCTCAATACTTACTTATGCAATTGCTCAAAACATGTGAAATATGCTAACTTTCCATTAATATTTTTCTTTCATTTCTTTAAGGGAAGGATAAAGAGACCAAGGTAAGTTTAAACCACAATAACAGAATAGCATTTATATTAACCAAATTCATTCTGCATGTCACAATAGTTACTTACTTGCCAGATGGAGTTTTTGGAACGGGCATGGCATCTCTTTTCTGGCGCTCTAATAGAGCATCTACTTCACACTGAACATCCACACCATTCTTGTCATCAAGCTTAAAAACCTGGGCAGTGAGTATTGTATGTTTAGAGAATATAATGACAAACACTAGAGAACAGAAGGCCCTGACCAGCAAACCAAATTATTTGAGCTGTCTGGCAATGAACAAATACCATGCCCCTCACTAACGCTCGACCTGCTGGACAAAACGAAGTAGATCTGGCAGAAAACAAATATTTCCGAGATAACAGTATTCCACAAAAACTCCCAAGCTAGCATGCTACCAAGGAAAAGAATTCCAATATTATTTCAAATATATTTAGATACCAAAACTCCAGAAATGTTTGACCGCAAGAAAAGCTTCACATCATCTCCTGTATTACTTTAGATATGGTTTCATGCGGCTTTTGTATCCTGTGGCTGGATTTCATTCCATAACTCAGAAAGCTTCCTCTTTCCTCTTGCTGTTTTAAAAGTTAATTGAAGAATGAGTGACAATTATAGTGACAGCCAGACCCTACGTCTTCATGACGTGTCTGTCCCAGCCACTACAACTGCCTCCTTGGCCCTGCTCTTCAAATCTCAAGGGGATGACTCTTTTTGGCTAGTTTTCTTTTTAAACTGCTCCAGTCACATGACTAGACAGGAGATAAACACATTGAACAGAACATTTTACCTAGTGGAAAAATCCAGTGCAAAACTACTCACAAATCGCTTGGCCTGGAATGGTCCTATGCTATTGAAGATCATATCCAAGCACCGCGGGAGAAGTCCTCCATCGCCAGGAGATCCTGTCATGGTGTGTGTTTTCCCGCTGCCTGTCACACCGTATGTAAAAAGAAGACCTAGGAGGGACAGTCGTGTAGTTATGCTTGCTGTCTCAAAAGAAAGCTCAGTCACGATCACACGCTTTGTCTTTCTTGGGTCAGATGAACAGTTAACAGTAAACTATCCCAGCCCATCAAAAGCCACTGTTATCACTAGCGTTATCTCTTCATTGATAGCCATTTCAACTACAACTGGCAGTGCCTATCATCCTCTCTGGGAAGAGCGCATTCGGAAGCCAAAATGGAAAGAAGCCACTAAGTCCCAGGTGTTTTGACTGTTACTGAGGAGTCTGACACAAACCAGATACTTCAAGAACCAACACCATGACATCAAACCATGCCCTGGAGATCAAGCCCTCCAAATCGATTTAGTTCTGTAGTCATTCTTCAGGTGAATAAGTCATCCTTTTCTGCAGAAGAAAAGCTGCTCCAGCTAATGGTGTACAAGAAGATTAGGCCTTGACATAAGTAACACACACATCATAACAAAGGTAAACAGGATGTTGTACAGGGGAGCTATTCTCATTGCAAACAAGGTATACATGTTTTCACCTAGACAAGCTAGGAAACCTTGAGACTCACAGAACCACAGCAATATAAGAAACTGCACAGCAGACATGCAGAAAAGCAGTAGAGAACAAAAACGAGCTTACCATTTTTCCCATGAATGAGATCTTCCACTAGAGGTTTAGCCACCACATCAAAAAGCTCCTTCTGAACAACAAGGGTGCCAAACACCTCTTTAAACGAATACTGCGTCTGAAGAAAAGAAGATACATCGTCCTAAACCTTAAGTATCCCTGTCCAGAAGTCCATTGCTTCAAAATGCTTTGCTGTTTCATACCTTAGAACTGGTTTCTGTCTGCTTGCCAGAATGATAAAGATTCTACTCTAGGATTATATCAGTGTTTGAACATGGGCAGTTACTCCAATGTAACCATTCGAAGATGTACATAATGAAGAGCAACAACCGTCTCATTTTTACAGAGCTTAAGCCCAGAAATAACCCAATCAATCACAAAGCCTGACCTCCCAGCAACCAGAGAATCTCACAATTTACAGCTTCAAGCTTAAATTTCGGTTTGAGCTCCCACCATCACCTAACACAAGAAAGGAAACCCATAATGGCAAAGGAACACCCATAATGGCCAAAGTCAAGTTGTTCCAGCATGTAATCATTTTGTTTTAAGCTTGTGTCTTTTCCTGTCTAGCCTCAGTTTCCAGTCATAGGTTTTCAATATACTTTTCTCTTTTTTTTTTTTTTGATTAATCTGGTCACTTTTCAATCAAAATACCTGCTTATGTAAATATTTGAATTTTAAGTTTTTGAGCAAATGTTTGTTAACCAAACTTTTAATTGATCTTTGCCTGTTTTATTTAAGCCTTTGAAGATCACTTTATGTACTTCCTATAAGGATTTCCTCTACTGAAATTGGAAACAAAGTATTCTGCATCCCAACTAGCATTATTTTTTTTTTCTTTCCTTTTTTTCTTAGAAACACCATGATCTTGTCTCATTTGGAGTTACAGCACTGTGTTGGGAACCTGCAGTTAATTGTTTCACTACCAAATCATATTCAGTGCTACGATACTCTGGCTGTTTATTCTGCATGCATCACCTAAACCATCCTTTTCCAGGAAGCATTTGTACAGATCAAGCAACAAGATGAACTGCTCTGTGACCTGCTGCTTACTTTTCCACCCTTTGTGACATTTCACCACTTTGTACAGCTTCCCCCCTCCAGTCTATAAATAGGGAGACATTGCTTTTTGCCCAATTTAAGTTTGGGATAAATCAACCGTTAATTTGTTTGTGTCTGGCTTAGATTAGAGCTGGTTTCTTTAAATTAGTCCTACATGAAAAATTCCTTCAAGCAGTCTAAACATTTGCCAGCTTTGCTTTTTGCTTCCTTTTACCACCTCCTCCACCCCACAGAAGAAGCCTTTTCATATATGGAGAACATATTTGATGGCTGGGGGTACACTTTTTGCTCTAGATGTTTCCTTGATTTTGAAAAGTCTCTTTTCCAAAAGCACAAACTGCTGATTTGCACGCTGCAAGAGACACTGCAAGCTAGCTGAAAAAATCGACAGCAGGAGAAAGGTCCTCGATCCCTAATTCCAGGCGGGAAGACCCTGCGGCCGAGCACAGCCCCAAGGCGGAGGGCACACGCAGGGCTCTCCCCGTCGCCCCCCAGGCCGTTACCTCCCGGTACTCCCCGTTGCGGAACATCCTGTATCCGTCGGGCGGGTGGATCTGCACCGTGGTATCATTGATCACCTCGATGCAGCACTCCTGGTCCGGGCGGCTCAGCGGCCGCACCCTGCAGTACACCTGCGGAAGGAGGGGGGGAAGGGGGTCCTTCAGAGCCGCCCCGAAGGGCGGCGGCAGGCCGAGCCCCCAGGGTCCCCT
>NW_009650081.1:429054-437716 GCF_000708025.1 Charadrius vociferus | reverse complement strand
CTATCCCCGGGGCCGGGCCAGGGGTGCTCCCGCCTGGGTAGGCCCAGCTCTGGGCCTGCAGGCCGAAGCCAGGCCCTGCCTCAGGTACAGGGGTGAAGCCTCCGTGCTGGGGGCTCTGGATGCTCCACAGGGGAACGTGAAGCCGCCCCTCTGCACCCCAGCACCCACCATATGCTCGAGCAGGCATGCAGACAAGATGTTGCTGAGGTTCAGGGCCCGGGCTTCAGGCTAGGCCAGGCAAGCCTCGCCCTGTAAGGCTTCCAGGGCTGGGATTTGTCTTGTATTTGCCTGTTTATCTGCTTAGTGTAAATAAAGGTTGGGGCTCAGGAAGAGAGGTGTAACCCAGCAAGTTCACTGTGGCAGGACCTCCCCGTGGCTGAGCTGCTATGTGCCTGGAGGTGAATTAGTTAATTCCCAGCCTGTAGGAAATGCTTAATGGTGGAAAACAAAGCCTAAAATGTGAAATTACAATACACATAAAAAGCCTGGCCAAACAAGTGCCTTGAAAGACCTACTGACAAGGTAACACACTTCTAATTCAGATGTAACTGGGGTAAGGGTGGAGTAACTTGGGTTCTAACCCTGTGTTAGCAGCTCTGAAGGCCTCCAGGGGGCTGAACTCAATCTCAGTTAAACCACTGATTCCAGTAAATTCTTATTTTAGTACAATTTAACTACATTGTTGGTTACCCCCCTAAGGAAAAACAAAAAGTTCAAAGAAGTCCTAACAAACTGTCTTGTCTTTTTTACTGTGCCCGCTATCAGGACCAGCCTGTGTCCTGGGCCAACCTTCATTTCTTCAACAGTGTTTTGAAATACATCAAAACAGATGAATTTCTTAATGTTGTCATAACACACATCAAGGTCAAAATTGAAGTGACCTCCCTTGGAGCAGAACCAGAGCCATGCGTGGAGTCCCACTGTCACAAAGCGCCTCGCAAGCCACAACTGTCCTTGCCCTGCACCCTAAAACTGGTAAGATGGGGCTGCCCCCGCTAAAAACTGGACTGAATTCCCAAAGCCCTGGGAATTAACGGATAACAGTGCCTGAAAGAGCCCTCCTCACAGCAAAAAACTCTGCTGACTGCCACGGCAGCATCTTGGTTCTCGCCGATCCCAGACCACTTAGGACTTGATAAATGCATCCCAGCGCACTGATACCCACCTGGAAAATGATACACGTGGGAGGGATGAGAGTGCAATTCAGTATCCTCGCAGGAGGAAAGGTGATTTAACGAGCAAGCTTAATGACTCGCACACCAGACCCAGCAGACTGAAGGTGCAGCAAGCCCGCAGCCATGCCTCCGCCGCACGGATGTGGCTGGCTGCCTCTCCTGGGGAGTCGCTCCAGCAGACAGTCCTGACTCCCACCGCGATCACATTCATACGCTCATTCCAGCTCATTTAAATCCATGTTGTGCATTATACTCTCCTGGAAAAAGACATGCGTCTTTTGGATTAAGCGTTATTCAGGAATATTCAGATTCACCTTTTGCCTTAACCCAAAGGAACACGATAGACCTAAAAATCTGCTGTATCTGCAGAGTTCATCAGCGCAGTAAAACCTCCCTGGCTGAAGAGCGGATCAGCGGTGTTCTTGGGGATTTGGTCATAAAGTTAATAGTTCTGTTTGGGATTTCCTCTGGATTGAGCACAGACACACAAAGAAACAACATGTTCCAACCAATAAATATCCTGTATTATTTACTCGTAACAATTTGACACAGAGTTTTTATTTCTTTATGTGAATAAAATTTAGTACATTGAATAGATTTTTGAAGGCCTGTCTCCAGCTGAAGAAGAAATCTGGCTGACCTGTGCTGCTTCAAGATCAAACATTCCCTCATTCAGTGTGTAAAATATGTGCCAAACAAAGGGTCCATGCAAAGCGCTGCAGCATCCAGAGGGATTACGGTAGTGTATAACATGGTGTTGTATTTTTAATGTAGTTTTATAGTTTTCCTATATATAATTTCACCTGAAGAGGACGACAGGACTTCCTAAATTCAAAAGTTAAATGACCAAGAAAAAATTTATAATGATTCACATAAATTTTACAGACTCTTAAATCATGTCTTGCACACAGCCAGATTCCTTTCCGGTCACACAAGTACACAAGGTAAATAAGCTTTGCAATTATCAGCAATTATCTCTGAAGTGATTAATTTTCACAGACAGTGTTTTTATGAAACTATACAAATCAGGTTAGCATATATCAGTGCAATAGTTATATTAGTTTTCTCTTTTAATGAAATAAAACTGTTGAATAAACAATTATGTTCCAGTGCTTATAAATATTAATATAAATCTTGGTCAGCTTTCTAAAGAAAGCTATTTTTCAAAAGACTTACTTGTCTCATAATATATTTAACGAGCCGTTGTATTGTCACTCAAAAGTGCATCAATTATACCTTGGCAGAGGTAATTATACACAAAACAAATTACACACCCGTATGATTATCTGGAAGCTTGGTAATATTCCCCAGCAGTAATCTTTGCATCGCGTGTTCCTGTACCTCCTGCGTTAGGTAAATCCGATGTGACGACCTCCGTCGCTGGAGCCACCAGCCGAGCTCTCCCCGCGGGCTGCCTCCCCCTCGCCTGGACCAGCCTGAGGCCTCCGGGCTCTCCCGGGCTCTCTGCTTCTGCCGGTAAACTCCAGATGCAGCAGCAAAGGAAAGCGAGGAGCAACAGCCGGATCATAAGGTTATTGCTGGGTGAGCAGAGGTCTAACTCTGGAAATGCTTGAAAATTCCAGGTTTTGACCCCCTGTGCTCTCCCAGCTCAGCTGTTCTAACTCCTCCTCATGTCTCTATGCTGTACAGACTCCGGCTTCTTGCTTAGCTGGTGTTTTATTCTCCCCGGACACCCCCATCCTATTCACTTGCGAAAAGAAAAACATTCTTCTATGCGAGTTGGACCAGAAACTAGAGAGGTTCAGAGGTGATGGCTCTGCCGTCAATCACACCCTCAGACCAAGGAGCCGTCTAGCCCAGTATCCTGCCTCCAGCAACACCCGGGAAATGACACCTCCTCGTGGCAGTCGTGAATTTCTCAGTGTCCTCAACAAGGCATCAAACACCTTTTCTGAAGAGCACGGCCGCCCGTGAGCAGCTTCACACCTGTGTTAAACACTCGGTACAAAACAGTGCTTGTAAGGAAGGCCACGTCCTCCCCTCGCGGCTGCAGGTATTTCTGCCTCCGTTTACTTTTGATGCCACAAACGAGGTGCAAGAAGGAGCCCATCTGTGAGCACCGGACGGAGGTGCCTGGTGCAAGGAGGGAGGGACGGTGCCTCCCGCGCTCTGCGCTCGGGACTGCGTCAGCCGCCGGGCAGTCACATCGCCCACGCAAGCAGGAGCTCGCTTCTCCCATGGGAATTAATTTCCCAGGATTTACCTATGCACTGGAATTGGACCCAAAATAAAGCTATTCTGGAGGAATGTCCCATGGAGAGTTCTTCTAGAATAACCCTTTCCGGGTAATGATAAAAAATAGCTGAATTTAAAATGAAGGCAAACTCCAGCCTCCCTCCATCCCACATCTGTCAGGCACTTGGGTATAGTATAAGGCTGTGTAACACGGACATTTGAGGTTTTAATCTCCAAAATAATGCCACTTTCAAGGTGAAAACCTTAGTTAGGGAGCCCCTGGGAGAACCCTTGCTCGTGCCTTTGCCAAGGAGTCTTGGCTATCGGTCTAAACTGATGACGAGGACATCCGTGTCACCAGATGACCAGCGTTCCCTACATTGGCTTGCCCCCCCGATTCCTCCGTAAGGCAGACCTGATGAATGCCTATTGCTTTGGAAAGTATTAGCACTTATTTCCCTTTTACAGAAAAAGTTAAGATTATTTTAAACATTTCTTGTGGTGAAATAGCAACTTGATTAAAAGCATTTCGTAATTGTTCCCAGCCTTAAAGCTATATGTACAAAAACCAGTGCAATATGTTTTGCTCTCGAGAAAATTTTAAATAACCATTTTCTCAGAGAGCGCAGGCGAATAAACTCCTCCTCACCCATACCATACACCCATCGTCGAGGGTCTCTCCTGTGCAGCAGAATAAATACTATCTGGACCCCAAGCCTAATGCCCGTGTGGTTTTTCCCTCTGCAGAGGCTCCGGCATGAAGCGCAGGGACATGGAGCAGAGCCCGATGACAGCCAGGCTCACGGCCATGCAGATGCCCATGGACCCGAGAGTCTGCAGGGAGGAGGGAAGCAGCGAGGCGGGCAGGAGCCGGTCGTGGCGCTCGGCCATGTCCATCATGATGGCCTCCATCTGGAAGTGCGTGCCGAGGATCCCGCAGACGTGGAAAACTTGGTGGCTGTGCCCTGCAACGAAGCCAACAGCATTTACCAAGAAACTCCTTGGGCTTTATTAAAACACTGCCGTGAGGGCTCAGCAGACCTTCTGCTTAGCATCCGTTGCCTCCGGGCATCCCGTTTTTAAATATTTATCCTACTAATTTCTGTGGCTTTTATGGTTGCGCCACCGGAGCACCGAGATGTTCCTTTCCAAAATGCAGGCGGCTGTAATGGAAGCGAGGGACGTGCGGCTCGCTGCTGCGGTCCTGGCACAGGCGACATGCTAAAGGAGCATTGTGCTTGAGCGCGGCGTGGTGCTGGTGGAACGGGGAAAACCCCGATGTGCCAGGGCTGCCGTCCGGTCTCCTCGGTGGCCGCTCCTGCGGTGCCCTGACATGGCACCGTGAAGCACTACTGCTGCGCCGCAGGTGAGGTTTTTTGCGTGAGAAATGAGTGTTTGCGGTGATGAAACCCTTCGTGAAAGATTGTGGAAACAGCGTGCTGCCGGAGCTGTTCCCACTTTACTGCTGCGCCTTGTGTGTAAAACTACATTGCAGGCTTCCAGCAGGGAATATATTATAACCTCTGGGAGCCACTCATGCCTTAATGCGTTTTCTTCCTGAAAATGATGAGAAAACAATGCCAACTCACCCTTTTGGCACTTACCGATATAGTCAAAGTGTCCTGGCGCGAGTCTCTCTGGCAGATGGCTGGCGAAGATGAAGCAGGTGAGGAAGGCAAAGCCGGTGTGCTTGTAGTGGACCAGGATCGCAGCCTCCGTGCAGCTCTCCGCCGCGCACAGGTAGAACTGCAGCAGCAGAGAGGCGTCCGCGCAGGGGTACCGTGCGAGGGAAAGTGGGGAACGACACGTTTCTAAAGGAGGCAGCACCATCCCCTGAACCCCCCATCATCTCCAGCTGCCCATCACCCAACAGCAGGGCGCGCGGTGCAGGACCCAAGAACTAGCCGTCACCTCCATTTCATGCAAAGCCCAGCCCCGCACCTCCCCCCCTTGGACCTCACTGCAGCAAAATTCCCACCCCGCTCCAGTTTAGGAACTGGCAAACTTGCAGCTTTCAAAGGCAGTAACTTTCCAGCGAGGGCAAAGTTTGAGCGCGGCGCTTTGAAGTGGAAGGAATTTGCCTATCAATAGGTGCAGGAAAAAATAACCAAATCTCTTTTCCTGCCGGAGTTTGTTTTCCTTTTATTTTTTTTAAAAAAAAAAAACAACAAACTGGCATATTTTCCCAAATATTTTCAGGCTTAGATGAAGCAGCTGATATTTCCAACCCCGCAGTAAGCAAATTTCTTGGTGCCGTGAATATGGGCTGGGGGAGGCGTACCCTGTAGAAGAGAGGGATGCTGTCGAAGAGGTACGGGTACACAAAGGCCAGGGTGCGGGAAGCCTTGCTGAACCTGGGCCGCTCCACCTCCAGAAACCTAGAGGAGAACGGAGAAGGCGTTTTGCGTGACGCTGCACGGCAGGTTAGGCTAAGGTAAGCGCCGGGTTCTGTTAGTCAGTCGTTTGCTGGGGACTGCGAATTGCTGTGTATAGACTGCCCGTACGTCCTCCCACGGCTGACTGCCAACGCAGTTTTTGTCCACTGATGGTGTCAAAGCTGTGACCACCCTCAGCTCAACACGGCTGAACCTTCCCTGGTGGAACCCTGAGCCGGGGGAGGAAGGGATTTTGGGGCCGCCCTCCCCTGTTCTGTGCTCTGTCTCTCGCAGAATCACAGAATCTCCCAGATTGGAAAAGCCCTGTAAGATCATCCAGTCCAACCATCACCCTAACCCTGCCAAGCCCACCACTAACCCATGTCCCTCAGCACTGTATCTACACCACCCTTAAATCCCTCCAGGGATGGGGACTCCACCGCTGCCCTGGGTAATGCGTTCCAGTGCCTGATGACCCTTTCAGTAAAGAAATTCTTCCGAAAATCCAATCTAAACTTCCCCTGGGGCAACGTGAGGCCATTTCCTCTTGTTCTATCAGCTGTTACTTGACAGAACAGGTTGACCCCCACCTCTCTGCAACCTCCTTTCAGGTAGTTGTAGAGAGCAGGTGCATCTCTGAAAGCAATCTCTTTTACACCATCCTGGCGTGGCTGATTTTGCTTCTTTTCCCATTGCTCGTTAACCGTTACCCATCAGCAGCCAGGAACGGAGCTGGTCTTTAAACAGCTGCTGCCCCTCCAGTTGTTTTTTAACTGAGTTTTCTCTCTTGGTGTTGAATCCAAGCTTTCGGGGCACAGCAATCAAGGAAAATACATCTGCCTTGGTTTGGGAGGCTTTGTAGGTAATGGCAGCATTCAGGCTGTGATTGTCACTGTTAATTAAGTTGTATTGCAGCTTATGTCTGAAATGCATGAAATGTCACAGCATCCTTCTTTTTTACGTGCTGCCAAGACTCTGCCATTGTCATTTCAGAGAATGCATGGAAAGAGTTCCTGAAATGACCAACTAAATTAGTTAAACAAGTTACTTTTTAATGACATCACCATTACCGTGGAAGAAGTGGGCTGTTGGTTGTAATCATACTGTATACGCAGAGGAAAGCGTATGTCTGGACAGGGAATAATATTCTGCATTTTGTTGCCCGGGAAATCACGCTGCTGAGATGTGGGATGTGCTTCATAGATGAAATCACAAAATAATTAACCACCTATGTCCCCCCCAAAAACCATTAAATAAATAAATAAATATATAATGTGTAAAAACATGGGTCGCAAGCCCTGTGCTGAGCCCCAAACCTGCTCTTGCCGCATGGGGGACACAACTCACTCCACACTGGGAAGGGAAAACCTCTCCCTCCCATGGCTCTCGGCTGGGAACGACCAACTTTTATAGGTTTTTAGCCCAAAGTGGAAACAGGGCGATTAACTCGAGTAGAATTACACCAGACCTGCCCACAAAGCAGAAGGGCTCTGTCAACATGACCCAAAAATATGGATTGAAACCCCAACAATTCAACGTGTGCTCCGAGCCGCCAACTGCAGAAGGGTTTTCGCCTTCCTCCTCCTCAGTTTGGCCTTCCACCGTGATGGCTTCCTCAGAAGACGTCCCGATGACGCCAAAGGTGCCTCCTGCTCTATTTTCTCCTCTATTTCTGCATGACCCCTGCTGGATTTTCCTACCGGGGTTTCACCTGCCCGGTGCTGTGCTCCCCATCCCGCTCACCCGCTGCTGCTCGGTGCTGCGCTCACCCACCCCACACATCTTCCCGCTCCTTCGGCCAAGCGCCCGTCCAACCTGCGCTCCCCCACGTTGCCGAAACAGAGCCCCGGTACGGCAGCCCGGGCGCACGGTAACCCCGGGGACAGTGCCCTATTCAGAGAGGACGGTGCGAGAGGTAGCAGAGTTTAAGGGCGCTCTGTTCTCCTCCTGAAAAGCCCATACAGGTTTTTCTGCGTTCCCGGGGGATGTCTGCAGGGAGATGCCAAATCCTCCAGCATGAAAGAAAGCTTTTGTGCAGCTGCTCCTGCTGCAGCAGAAGGAGGGGGGATGCAGTCGGGCGCTCTCTATTTCAGCGTGACAGAGGTATCTAGCGTCACGTAAAGGATAAACACACTTAATTCAGTCCATCTGTACGTTTCCCTGTTTGGCAATTCAGTGTTCCTCAGACGAAGGATGCAAAAACCAACCAAACAAAAATCTTACTCTCAACTCACCAAGCAGCCATCTAGGATTGGAAACATTGTCTGAGAAGTTGGTAGAATTTGGTGCGGTAGCTTAGCGAACGCCTGTCTTCACGTACCTCACCGCAAGCCCCTGCCTTCATCACGGAATTCCATGATTCCGTGATTCATCGCGCCGCTGCATCCTCCTCCGCGGCATCCCCTCCTCACGGGGCACACCAAGAGGCTGAGCATAGGCTGCCGCTGCGTTCGGCCACCGCGCGGGAGCTCGGGTAGCCCAACACTGACAATCTGAGCATGAACCTCTCCGAAACGGCCAGGCATGCTGCTCACCTCTCCCCTCGAGTGACCCCGGTCCCTGGCGGCCACGGACCCTCCCGGCTGCTGGAACCAGCCCTGCCCAGGGTGCGGTTGGCGGAGCAGCCCCGACAACATTGCTGCGCCGGTGCTGAGCCCTCGGTGAGCCAGGCAGGAGCAGCGGTGCCCGGGCAGGTCCCCTGCGAGCGCGCCTGGCTTGGTAGCATCACCACCCATTGCACAATTGGGTTTCGGGTCCGCTCCCATCCAATGCCCCCACCCAGGAGGGACGTTTTTTTGCTGGTGTGACTCAGCTGAGGGTGACGCCGAAGAGAATGCAGTCGGTGAGCAGCACCCTGCGGTAGGAAACGGAGCGGTCCAGGCGCTGGTGGCCTGGCAGGGGTCTCGGGGGTGGCCA
>NW_009650081.1:426124-429007 GCF_000708025.1 Charadrius vociferus | reverse complement strand
GGGCGCAAACCCCCGTTCTCTGCAGCCCTGACCAGCCTCAACCCGCGAGAGGAGAGAAAGGAGAGAGACAGGCAGCCGGGGGGGCACGGCCGGGGGTCACAGACGCAGCTGAGATGCGCCCAGGCATGGGGTGGGCAGAGGGACACGGGGCGAGAGCAGCCGGCACGGGGATGCTGGCAGCCCCACGGCTAACGCGGTCCCCATGCGTGACCTGGTGTGCGTGGGGTGCAGCGGGGAATTACGGGGGCTCCGCTCACCGCCACGGGGGTAAACCAGCATTGCTGGCCCCCACTGGTATGGTATATTAAGTATTCCTCCTCACCCGGGGATCTTTTGTTGATTTTTTTTTTTTTTAATTTTTAAGCTGACATTCGATGGATTTACTACTTCTCTAATGGAAATGACTGGGACAGTAGGAATCGCTATTCCATCACGTAGCGCTAGTGGTGTGTTTTTCACAGAACTGTACTTACAGTTTTGTAGCAGAGAGATGCTGACAAATAAATTTCCAGATCAAGAACTTTTTTTTTAAACAATCCAAATCAATCTGGAACCGATCTCAAGTTGCTGATATTTCCTAAGTGCTATCTTCAAGTGGTAAGTACTAGGATTAGCACATGGTCAGTGAGCTTCGTTTTCTAAGCCCACCTAATGAGACAATAGAGAGACGCACATGACAAAAATACGAGAGGGAAAAGAGACAAAAAGGAAGAGAAAGAAATGAGGAGTATAAGGAAAAACCACCAAGCCCCAACTGGCCTTATCCACAGAGCGATCCAAGAGAGCGCCTTGATTTTGTTGTACTGCTCAGTAATACCACGGACACATCCAAATCTTCCACCCAAGGAGATACCCCGGCGAGTAACCCACAGACCAAAAGGGGAGTAAATCCTCCCGTACTCAACAAGACACTTAAACGAGCCAAATTTCTTCCTGCTGGGTTTGCCAGGGCTTGGGAGCATCTTTCTCCCCACCGAGGCAGCAGAGTCGAACCATAGTGCTGCGCCGGCAGGGTCCGGCGGTCCACCCCGGCCACGGCAGCCGGGGAGGAAAGCCCCCCCCCCGGGGTTATGTGATGCTGCGAGAGGCGACCACACGCCAAAGCCACCCCAAAATACAAGGAAGGAATAATGCCAAAGGGCTCACGCTACTCGTGAAAACAGGAATTGTACATTTTGCAAAGCAAACTGCCGGTCATTGTGGGGACAGAGAGGAGCGCTTGACAAACACAGCCTTCCCGGAGGTATCTCCCGTGAATTAAATAAAACCCGAACCAGCCGGAGATCTAGCACGGCGTGTATCGCTGGAAATCAGCTGAGTACTTTAGAGGTTTGAGTTATTCCAAACAAATTGTCTTAAGGCCGGTCAGGAACAAAATCCCGCGCACGCAATGCGGCTCGTGCTTTAAAAATGATGCAATCGGCTGCGAGAATGTTGAGGTTCCTCCTCTGCAAATCTGTTCTACGCACATATAAACACACACGTATAAACACACCCTCACGCACGCAGCACTTCGGCTGATACCGGCCTTTGGCTGGTGGTGAAACCCAAACACGTGCTCCAGTGTTGGGGGCGCAGGTTATGTCAGGAAAACGAGAGCCCAAACAAAGCGCTGGAGGTGGGTGTCTTCCTACCAGGTCCCCCCCCCCCCCCCCCCGCACGAAATCACCTTTTGATCCTCCAAAAATTAAAACTACGTCATTTGTTTTGCGTTCTTCATCATCAAACTCTCCTACTGCCAACGCGCGACGCGTTGCCCAAACCAAAAGTCCCCGTCTTCCCCTTCCTGAGCTTAAGGCTCATATCATTACAATACAGCCTGTAATTAAAAACCTTTGTTAATAACACTAATTAATGATTATGCTGCAGCAATCACGGCAGATAAAGCAGAAGCTTACCTGGAATAGCAGGACAGACTGGTGCTAACGACAGTGTTAAACACCGCAATGGGGACGTAGAGGTGGTGGAAAGTGCTGTTGACCCATTCTGCTGGGAAAATGTACGCCGAGTACGCCAGCGCAGAGCCTGCAACCGCAGGAGGGGCCCCGTTAGTGCCAGGTCCCGCCGGGACCCTCAGCATCCTCCTGGGAGCAGCTGTCAACCCTCAAATCGGCACTTGGCATTGGGCGCTCTCGGGAAAGGGAGACGTGGATTAAGGTAGCGGAGCAGTGAAGGAGCTAAAGGGGAGCATCAGGCGGACGCCGCCGTAGCCGGCTGCGGCAAACCCCTTTCCGTGAGGAACCGGAGGCACCTCGTGCCAGGAGAAGATGCTGGATGCTGCTGCTTACCCTGGGCTTGCACCCCAGCGAGGTGCCACCGCCTTCGCTGACAGCGTTTGTCTTTAATGTGGGGTGGGTTTTTTTTTTTTCTTATTCTATTTACTACAGTTTTACCCGAGCATCACACAGCCAGACCTCCGTCCCAGGGCTGCCCGCTACGAAACCCAACCCCAAATTACTATTTGTGGTGGTGTCAAAGATGCTTCGCGGTCCCTCCCAAGTGCCAGGCTGCAGGGAGGAGGAGGAGGAGGAGGAGGGGTAGAAACTACGCACAAGCAGCCGCCGTTTCTGCTCGTCCTGTGGGTAGGAGCCATCCACGCACCCATGGTTCAGCCCCGTCCCTGATGCCTCCCTGCGCTTCAGCTCCTGCTGCCCCCGGGGGAAGAGCTTGGAGAGTGGTACCCCACCGAGAGCCCTGCGGACTTGCCCGTCCTTACCCAAGCTGTACATGCTGAGAGCCGCGTAATCGAAGAAGTAGCAGATGTGGCGGGCGCGGGTGGACATGGTGCTGAAGGTGTGGGCGCAGCTGGAGGCGAGGGGGTAGATGCAGCAGGTCAGCAGGTAGGCGAGGAGGGGCCAGGCGTGGGGGTCCTCCCGGCCCCCC
>NW_009650081.1:423951-426054 GCF_000708025.1 Charadrius vociferus | reverse complement strand
GGTCCTCCCCCATCCCGGCTCCCCCAGCCTTGCTCCCACCGTGGAGACCCACTGCGTCCTCCCACGGATGCTGAAGACCCAGGACACGGTACCCACCAGGCAGGCACAAAATGCGTCCAGATATTTAGTGTCTCGTTCGTCATTTGGAAGACGCTGAGGAGGCAGTCTGCTGCCGAGCTTCTGGGGGGGCGATACCCGAAGAGGATCCCCTGCTCCTGGTACCCCTGCAAGGCAAGGACTGGCACCGGTGGCAGTCGGAGGAGAGAAGAAGGACAAACCAGAGAAGGAAGGACAAACCGGAGAAGAAAGGACAAACCAGAGAAGAAAGGACAAATCGGAGGAGGAAGGACAAATCGGAGGAGGAAGGACAAAACAGAGGAGGAATAAGAAAAGGTCGAAAAAAAGGGTGCCCGTGATGCGGGACCCAGGACCCTGCTGCAAGGACAGAGCTGTGTCCCCACCGTGGGAGGTGGTCCTGGGGAGGTGCTGAGCACTGCCCGGGGGCAGACGGTCACCCCAGCACGCTGTTCCCACTTGTCACCTCCCCAAACCCCACCGAGCCTCGGGCGGAGGGAAGAAAACCCCCTTTCTGACCTTGGGCACTTGGTTGATGCTGAGCAACCGGGGTAACTTGAGGCTCAGCATCGTGCGGGTCGGGGCTCCGGCTTCCAAGGGCGTTTTTCGGCTCGGCTTCCCTGGGGACGAGCCCCGGCGGTGCCTCACACCCCGCCTGGCCGCATCTCACACCCCGCGGGGGAAGCGATGGGACGGGGACGGGGCTGCCCCGTGATGGCTGAAGAGCTGCTGCCTGGGCTCAGGACGGGTGGCCTGGGGGAGATGAGCAGTCGTGGGGATGTGGCGCAGTGTCCCCATGTGGGGTCCAAAACCCACGTGTGGCAAATGCTTTCTGGGGACTTCCCATGGCCTGGGGAGGGGAGACGGCATCCATCTCCGCAGGAGATGTCGGGATCCCTCCCTACCACCCGTACCCGAACCGGGCAGGGGGAGAAGGACAGCATGTCCCCGTGCCACCGCTCAGAGGGACTGAAACTCACTGCTCTCACCCCAATAGAGCCAGGGGTGATGCGGGAACAGCACCCACGTCCCCGGAGCACCTCAAGGTGGCACAGAAAGCCCTGGGCACAGGCTGAGGGTCTGCAAGGTGCAGGCGGGTCCCCTCGGGGAAGCAGGGAGGACATGGGGTGGCAGCTGGTTCCCCTCTACCCGCTCCCCATCGAAGAGCCCAGCGCCACGGTGCAGCTCTTCCAGCCCCAACGTCTCCATCTCTTACCTGCTGATGGCTTCGGCAGCACCGTCTGTCCCCCCGCTCCGCCTCCACCTCTGCTCTGTGAAATAGAGGTGAAAACAGAAATTATCATCTCCTGAACTTTCCTGCGAGGCACCACCCGGGCCGGGGGAAGCCGGGCGAGGAGGGAGCCCGAGGCTCAGCTCGTGAGATCGGCCTCCCGGGAGCTGCTCCTGAGGCGGCGTTTCGGCTGCCCCGGCCACCCCATGACTTCCCGCCGGGACACACTGAGCTTCAGCCGCCTTCATGCGTTGCCGGCGCCGCACAGAGACGTGCCAGTCCCGAATAAACCCCTTCGCTGCCCTTTCCCAGCCCTGGCGTTAGCCTTTGTCTTCCCCTGCTCTTCCTCCTCGCCCATACTCTGCCTCTCCGCACGGCGAAGCGGCTCCAGTGCAAACCAACGCGGGCACAACGCCGCGGGCCACCGCGCACGGGGAGTGCCCGGGGAGAGGGAGGTGGCTGGGAGGCGGTTAGCAGGAGGGAAAAAATTAACGAGGCAAGAGAGCAATAAACCCCACATAAAATAAAATTGGAAATGCCTTTAGTTAAAGATTAGACTTAAATCTTAAAGGTGGGGCGGGTGGTTTTTTGGCACGCGGCCTCAAAGCTCGGCAGAGCGCGCAGCCCCCCGCCATCCCCTCCGTGTTCCTGCGCTGCGCCGCGGTGGAAAGGGGACCTGGAACCTGCGGTGGCCCCCAGAGCCTCAGGACCCGGGTGGAGGGCAGGGGGAGAGGCAGGGGGTGAGTGAGGGCAGGGGGGGAGGGCAGGGGAGGGCGGGGGGGGAAGGCAGGGGGGGA
>NW_009650081.1:421411-423432 GCF_000708025.1 Charadrius vociferus | reverse complement strand
GAGGGCAGGGGGTGAGGGCAGGGGATGAAGGCAGGGAGTGAAGGCAGGGGATGAAGGCAGGGGATGAAGGCAGGGAGTGAAGGCAGGGGATGAGGGCAGGGACTGAGGGCAGGGAGTGAGGGCAGGGAGTGAAGGCAGGGAGTGAAGGCAGAGAATGAAGGCAGGGAGTGAAGGCAGGGAGTGAGGGCAGGGAGTGAGGGCAGAGGATGAAGGCAGGGAGTGAAGGCAGGGAGTGAAGGCAGGGAGTGAAGGCAGGGAGTGAAGGCAGGGAGTGAGGGCAGGGAGTGAAGGCAGAGGATGAAGGCAGGGGATGAAGGCAGAGGATGAAGGCAGGGGATGAAGGCAGAGGATGAAGGCAGGGAGTAAGGGCAGGGAGTGAGGGCAGGGGATGAAGGCAGGGGATGAAGGCAGGGAGGGAGTGAGGGCTGCTGTTGGTTATTTGCATGCTGCAGCAGTAAAGGGCAGCCCGGCACAGAGGCACAGAGGCACGGAGGCACGGAGGCACGGAGCTCTCCCTCTGCCCATCCCCGCCGCACGTCGGATCCAAACACAAATGCGGGCGATGATGGGAGAGAGCAAAAATACTGTCTCTTATCTCCGCGAAGCCGAGGAAGCCGCACAAGCTCTCCAGCAAGGCACGCCGCGGGCTGCAGGAGCCCTGATTTGCAAAGAGCCCTCGGCCGGGAGCCCCGGCGCTGGGGAGCGGGGCTGCAGCCCGGGCAAACCGCGTCCGACGCGGGGAGACGGTGCCCTGCACGCCCCCCGGGCCGGGCCGCCTCCACGGAAGGATGTGGGAAGCACCGGGCCCAGGCTTAACGAAGAATTTGTATTTTTAAGAGCGAAATGAGTCAGCGGAGCTGCGGGGCGCAGCAGCAGCCCGGGCACACCCTGCCGTCCCGTGTTTTCCTGCTCCTTCGGCTGACTTTTTCCACCCGGGGAGCGGCGCTCCCGTGGCAGCGGCGTGGGACGAGGGATGGGGGCACGGCGCAGCCCCGACCTCTGCCAACGGCTCCTTCGCGAACAAACTCTGTGGGGTCACCCAGCTGGCTGCAAACACACCTCCTCCTCCTCATCATCATCATCATCGTCATCACCCCCCCATGGCCACGCACGAAGCCCCGTGGGGATGTCGGGCACGGCAGAATGCCGGTCCAGCCAGGGAGCCTTTGGTTTGTGCCGGGTTCACCCAGGGAAGGCTCCTGCCTGGCACCAGCTTTCACCCTTAAAAGCTGCGGTTTGTCCGTGGCGAGAGGAGCCCCGACATGTCCCCTGTCACCGTCCCTCCGCCGCCTGTCCGGACTTGGCTGCAGTGAGCGCGGAGCACAGCTGCGGCGGCCCTCCCCACGGCACAGCCCTCCCCACCAGCACCAGCTGGCAGCCGGTGCCTTTCAATGGAAGGGAAAAAAAAAGCGTTTTAGCTGTCAATTATTAACTTTTATGACTTTCTTAGGGCAGTGCAAGGAGAGAGTCGGGTCGAAGTGAGCGGCTGGGCTCCTCGGAGCGCTCGGCACCGGAGTCAGCAGCACGGGATATGCCAAGACCTTTTCCAGCAGAACAGCAGCGGCTTTGTAGGAGGTTGTTATTGCTGCGGGTGGCTGCTGGGGATGGGAGACGAGCAGGCAGCTCCGAGCATACGCATAAGCTTAAGGCTTTCCAAAATCAGGCACGTGCTCGAGCTCTTTGCCAGACCCAGTGCTTTCATCCGTCCTCCTCGGGGGACATCCCCGCGCCCCGTCCCGCTCCTACAGCGCTGCCGAGTGAAACTTCCATAAATTCCTCAAAGGGTCGGGGCAGCCACGAGCCGCTGGTGCCGTAGGAGGGCAGGGAAAAGCAACGCACTGCCGGCCCCATCACACACAGCCCTTTCCCACCTTCGTCTTTTCACGGCACCTCCGAAAAACTCCCTCCCGGCGCGGACCCACGGGCGAGCTCACGCCGTGCAAACCCTCAGCATCCCCGGGGGCGGCGTGAAAAGCAGCGAGCTGAAATGACTCCGGGAGCGGTGGTGGCGGTTTGGGGAC
>NW_009650081.1:418705-421079 GCF_000708025.1 Charadrius vociferus | reverse complement strand
GAGGGAAGGAGGCGGCCGAGGTCAGTCCCGCCGGCTGCTTTCCCAGATTAGGAGCAAATTAATTCTGGCTCGTCTTTTAGTGGAACAGGAAAAAGGCCACAAAATAAAACCGGAAATAAGCGCGGCCAAACGCTCTCAGATCGTGCTCTGGATTAGCTTCAGCCCGGCTGCAAGGAAGCGGGATAAGGGCAGGAAAAAATATTAACTCACGGACCTCCCTGTGCATCTTCGGCTCCCAGACCCCTGTGCTTTAGCACCAGAAAACACCCGAAACTTGCTCAACTGGAACTCCAAAGAGACTGCAAAGTTAAAACCCTCCCGCAGACGAAGAGGGAGGTGCTCCCAAACTGGAGAGAGTCCTCCCGCCGTTCCCGGCCGGCCGGAGGACCCCACCGACCGGGCGATGGGGGTCCCCTCGGCCGCGGCGGAACAGGAGCCGCCGGCTCTCCCCACGCCTGCGCCGGCTGCAAAACCCAGCACGTTTCCCCTTCTCCTCCCCGATAAAGCCTCTATTTTTACCGCAGCCGTTGGTAACGTGTTTCACAATATTTGAATAGAGCCGTAGATTGAGGACCGCGCGTCGCTGGAGAGGGATGCACGGGCATCGCTCCCGTATTGTTAAGTAGTTGCAAGGACCGGAGCCAGGCGTAATGCACTGCTCACAGGTGGCGGGGAGAAGCAGTAAGGGTCATTTGAGATCAGGGCTTGTGGATGCACGGTGCTATTCTGCATTTTAATCACAAGGGAAATTCTCTTGACATTAGGTTCTGGGTGGAAGCACGTTAAACCCCCCCGTTGCCGGCACCGCGGCACGGCTTACCCGCGCGCAGCGGCTTCCCACAGTTCTGTCATCTTCTGTCAGGTGCTGGTCCCCCCAGGAGGGATGCCCCGGGGCTGAGATGGAGCCCGTTTCCCAATGCCGGAGCCTTTGCTGGCTCACCCACCAGAGGTGGGAGGCAGCTCCGGGGCCGGCACGGGGATTTGTACCAACAGGACCGGTAACGGGTTCCTCAACGAAGCGATCCCCACGCAGAAGGCAGCAAACCCCAAACCCCGTGGCCACGACCTCTACTACCACGAAACTCATCCCTGGCAGCAAACAGGAGCACGAGGGTGATCTCGCCCGGGCAGGGATGAGCCAGGGATGCGGGGATGGATGAGTGAGCCCACGCGGGGCTGGGTTTATAAACACCCCTTTTATTTGGATGAAGCAAGTAAAGCCGTCCCCGGGCAGTATAAGGAAGACAATTTCATCCCAGCGCTGGAGGAGGAGCTGTGCTGTGGATAACCGGGCGCCTCCTGGTCACCCCCGGCCCCTGCAGCCTTCTCCCTCCTTGCCGGCAAATCGGTGCAAAATTAGGGTTTAATTTGCAAACAACAGGGCACGCGGCTGGGCACACGCACATCTGCATCCAGCTGCGGGGCAGGGGACAGCTCGGCTCCCGGGGGAGATTGTCACTGACTTCATCCCCCCGCGGCCCCCGTCCCCGCGGGGCTACGGGCCGGGAGAGCGGCGAGCAGGAGGAAAGGGCTGTGTCTCCCCACCCCCCGTGCTTTTGGAGTCGAGTGTGTGTTTTAAACAACCTCCTGGGCTCTTTTTTCCTCCAAACCATCGCCCGCAGAGAGCAAGATGCAGATTTACTCTCCTTACCCAACTGCCTGCCCGGGGTTTATGAGCTGCAGCCGGTGCAAATGAGGTGGAAAGGATGAAGTCTGCTGCTGCGCTGCAATAAAACCATGAAAAACCTTTTAAAGTGACTCCGGATTGTTTTTACACGATCATTGACACAAGCCCATCAAATAATCCATCCGCATTTATTTGCGCTGGCCTCGTGCACCGGCAGCCGCTCTCCCTGGCAGCGGCGGAGGAGAGATTTTATACCTGAGGACTTCGACCCTGCTCTGGGCACGACCTCCAGCCCCAGGCAGAACTTCCTTCCCAGCCCCGTGCCCACGTCCAAGCAGCCCGGGAAACCTCATGCTTCCAAAACCGGCATTTTTGGCGCTTTTGCAGAGGCTGTGCCAGCCCCACCGTGCCTCCCGCGCAACTGGTGCAACGAGTTTCAACCCGGTGGAAACTTCCCAGCACTGAGCGGCTGAACCCCAGCTACGGTTTCTCTTTTTATTTTGTTGCAAAATAGGAAAAACGAGGAAAACAGCTGAAATACAACCGTGCGAGCAGGACGTCCCGGGGGTCTGGAAACCGGCAGTGAGCACAAATCCCGCCGAGAGCTTCTGCTGGCTCTCGTTTCTGGGGTCAAAGCACTGGGAAAAGGAACTTGCCGTGGGGAAGGTCGTGGCTGCAGGGCTCCGCTGCCGCCCTGTGCCCGTGGGAAAGCCTCAGGAGGGGTGCCCAGTGCAGGTTTTGGGGGGG
>NW_009650081.1:417850-418363 GCF_000708025.1 Charadrius vociferus | reverse complement strand
GCGCCCCCGCCAGATGTGCCCCTGTACCCCCCTGTGCAGATGTGACCATGGCCTGGGGACAGCTTGGGGACGGTCTGGGGACAGCCACCCCCCGAGGGGCGGGGGATGCCGGTGCCCCCCACGCGTGGGACCGGCGCAGAGGCCGTGCTGTGGGTGCCACCGCTCATCCCCGCCGCCATCACATCTCACGGGTCCAGGCTGCACCCCCCGCGCTCACCACCACAGACCACTCCGGTTTTAATCACTCTCTGGTTTTTCTTTGACTCGTAACTGGGCAGCAGAGGCATAAAGGTGACTTTTTCCCAGCTGGCCGTACCCCGGGAAAAAAACCAAACAAACGGCGTCTGTTTGCTGAACTGCAGACAAACATCCGCCCTCAAAAAGAAGACTCAGTGGGAGCTGCGGGGTCCAACGTGTCACCCGGAGCTGCCCGTGACGCCCCGCCAGCCCAGGGGTGTGCCGCTGCCCAGCCACCAGGCGCCCTCCCAGCCCTGGAACACACAGGTCACGCCC
>NW_009650081.1:416972-417480 GCF_000708025.1 Charadrius vociferus | reverse complement strand
GGGGGCCCGATCCTGCCGTGCCCCCACTGCCAGGCAGAGCGCAGCCCGTGGGGGACCGGGGCTCCCGCAGCATCCTCTGCGCTGCGGCGTTGGCGTCTCTGCCGCAGGCGCTGCTGGGCACGACCGACAAATACCGACGTGGAGCACTTCTCAAGGTGACAACAACAGAATGCGACAGTTTATTCTGCTGGTCCCAGTTGGTTTTTCCCGGTAAAAGGGAGCTAGTTGCCTATCAAGTTGGCTGTTGTGAGCTGGAGCCGGTCTAAATGAAGACAATCGGTTGTTCCAGACTTTGTGCTCGTTGAGGCCAAAGCGGAGCCGAGCTCGCCATGTCCCTGACTCGCAGAATCGCACAGTGTCCGTAGGTGCCCCGAGGCTGGCGCAGGAGCCGCAGCGCGTCCCGCGGCCCCCCCCCGCTCCGGTGGCATTAACGCCCACGTGCTGCCAGCGGGACTGGCACGCGTGAGCGGGTCCCCGAGCACGCCACGAGCCCCGCTGGCACTCGCAG
>NW_009650081.1:408999-415818 GCF_000708025.1 Charadrius vociferus | reverse complement strand
GTGACCCCGCAGGCACGGCGGGGTACGGCCCCGCTCCGCACCAGCCCGGCGCATTAAAGAGAGCCATACCCGGTATTAATATTTAATTCTCTCTAAGCAGCTCATCTCTGGGTTAAGCCCCCGGCAGCCGGTCCCGCAGGCCCCGGGCAGAGGGAAATGGCATTTACCACCAGCTGCTTCTGCTGACATTTGATTGTTCAAACAAGGCCCAGGGAAAACAAAAAGCTACAGTAGAACATTGGAGCGTTTAATAAGATCCAGCCAAGCCCTGCGAGCGCTTGGGATAAAGACGGGATTTCAATAAAAAGGCTTCTTTATGATCAAATTAATGGGTTAGTATTCCCCACCCAAGCGATGCCATTTGGATTTTTTCTTTTTTTCCCCTCCCACTAATGAGCTTTGCGGAAACAAGTCCTTGTAGGTGCTTCCCGCACACGAGCAGCTGAAGGTGCTGGGAGGTGCTGGGAGGTGCTGGGTGCCCCGGTGGAGTCATAGGGTCATAGAATCATTTAGGTTGGAAGGGACCTTGAAGACCACCCAGTGCCACCCCTGCCCTGGGCAGGGCCACCTCCCCCCAGCCCAGGTTGCTCCAAGCCCCGTCCAACCTGGCCTTGAACACCTCCAGGGATGGGGCAGCCACAGCTTCTCGGGGCAACCTGCCCCAGGGGCTCACCGCCCGCACAGGGAGACAGTTCTTCCTCACATCTCATCTCCATCTGCCCTCTGCCCGTCTGAAGCCATTCCCCCTCGTCCCATCACTCCATGTGATAATAATAATAATAATAATAATAATAATATCCAATCTAAGTCTCCCCTGGCATAGCTTGAACCCATTTCCTCTCGTCTTATCACTCGTCACCGGGGAGAAGAGCTCAGCCCCCCCCTCGCTGCCCCCTCCTTTCAGGTGGTTGTAGAGGTGATAAGGTCTCCCCTCAGCCCCCTCTTCTCCAGGCTGAACACCCCCAGTTCCCCCAGTCGTTCCTCATCAGACGTGTCCTCCAGACCCCTCACCAGCTCCGTTGCCCTTCTCTGGACACGCTCCAACACCTCAATGTCCTTTTTGTACTAAGGGGCCCAAAACGGAACACAGCACTCGAGGTGGGGCCTCACCAGTGCCCAGTACAGGGGGACAAGGTGAGCTCTTAAAATATTTCCTGTCCTAAAGATCCGAGCCGGTGAGCGCCGGGATGTCTTTCACCATTCGCGCTTCACCGTTGCAGAACTCCACCGCGTTGGGCAGGCTGCGGCGCTGAGCCGTTGGCATTTCAATAGCTCCTGCCGGTTTTGGAAGAGATCAGTAAAGTATAGAAGCAGCTATTTAACATTCCGGAGGCGCAGCGCCTACATGGGAGTTATCAGTCACTCCAGGCAGATGGTAAATGTATCTCCTTTCACCACAAACTGAGCAGCAAACATTCAAATCCATCACCACGACAACATATTTAAATCCACTTCTATTTTTCAATTCATACGTTTTTAACAAACTGCTAAGTAATGACGATCAATATTTTCCCCCAAGCAAGCAGGAGACAAGTCCTGAAGCTCTGCCCGGCTGCGGAAGACGCGCTCTGCGCATTGCAGCCACCCAAAATTATCCACCGCGGAGTCAAACGTGGCATCCCGGGTGCAGGTCGCGTCATCCCACCCGGAGGCAGAAGTGCCGTTATATCGGAGCTGACTTTTCCTCGGCCTCGGCACCGAGGTGGGACGTGTCACTTCTGGCACGGAGCGGCTAAGGCAGAGGTGGCCTCCATCCCAATTTGGGGGGATTTTGATAGGATTTGTGCATTTTTAGCTGAAAAAAAAGAGGCTGGTGCATTTCTTGCACGTTCCAAGCAACCTCAGCAGACCACCCGTCGTCTTTGTTAGGGTATTTGTTAGCGACCAGTTAGTTAAAATCGTTACTTAACAAAAATCAGATGAACTCAAACCCAGGTGCATTTAGCAGGAATAACTCACATCGGCAACATACTGCGTGAACTTTACTTGAGCAGACAGAGAATATCCATCGGGGTCCTGATCCCCACTCAGCCAACTCCGAACTGTTGGATAAAGAACATTTTCCATCTTACTTCCAATAAAACCCTTCTAAAATTCCCTAGCAGGAGCCATCTCACAACCACCAAGCGCCCATCGGGGCTCACCTGCAGCCGCGCGTAGGGCAGGAGCTACCCAGGGAAATAATGAAAACGCCCCATCTTTGCCTTAAGATAAAAAAAAAATTTATTTTACAGTCTTATAAAGCAGCTTTACATTAAGCACAAACGTTGATCCATTTACTTTGTATATAAACATAGTAGAACCTTTCCCTCTGCAAAAAGTCATGTCTCGCCGTATAGAAAACTAACATGTGCACATTGTGCTTAAACTGCGAAGTCTGTACAGCTTTACAAAGGACTACCCTTCACAAGAGCATCCTGTAAACAATTTATTGCATATTTAACACATGGTGTATATCCCACATGTGGAAAAAGGAAAAAAAAAACCAAAAAACCAACAAAAAAGTAGAAAAAATAAAGTACAATTCCAAGGTGAATGAAAATAGCAGCTTTCAGTGAATGTCTTGCACAATGGCCAAGAAAAAACAGCGCTGCCACACGTGTACAGTTGTGCTTGTGTGTCACTGGTTTGCATATACCCACGCGCACTGTGTGTCCGATGAAGTCTCTGTACAGGAAACCTCACGGAAAGGTTAAACAGATCTTAGCAATTAAGACCTTTGTCAGTTTGAAGACTGGAAACAAACCCCCAAACCCCAACTTAAACAAATCCCATGGAAATTATGGGCACCGATGTCCAATAATCCTCTTCCACTGCGCAACTCAATGAAAAAAAACCAACAGGAGAAACCCCCACACTACCTCTCTTCGGTTCTACAACCCCTGATGGGGGTTGGTTTCATTTCTAGGTGTGCTAAGGCCAACAAAACCGCGATGGAGATGTTAAGGATGAGGTGGTGTGACAGGACCGATGGCGTTGGCATGGCCAACCGACGCTTCTGAGCTCACCTACCCAACGGCTGCCGGGCTGACTCTCGGGAAGCACCGAAACAGCAGCGACACTGCAATTTTTCAACTGGCATTAATCAAAAAAAAAAAAAAAGGAAATTTTGGCCTCCATAAGGCACCGATAGCATCTCTTGAGCGGTACCCAAAGAGTCTCTCTGGAGTCTCCAAACAAATGGGCAAAAGACGGAGGAAACACGCAGGAGAAAGATGTCTCTGCGTTCGCAGTAAGGACCAGTCATTCATAAAGGAAGCACATTTTTCTGGGGTTTGTGTGCGCGCGCGCGCGTGTGTGTGTATTCACATATACGTTAAAAAAAAAATAAAATTCACCTCTGCTACCTTTGGTATTGAAATTTCTCCTGTGACATCCACTTCTCATATGAAGCCATATGATCGGAGCATGCGTTTGCGAAGATCAAGTAATTACAAAGCTGTTTCAAACATCTGCGAGAAATAGAAAAAGCAGCAAAAAAGAGAGAAAAGAACAAAAAAAAGAGGCGTATCGTCCTTGCGCCCGGCTTTTTCGTGAGCTGAATGAACTTTGTCCTCGGTATGAACATCTTAAGCTTAACCCCCCGCTACGTGTACAACATGTAACAGGACGGGTGGAGAAACCCCAAAGTTAATCCACGTCCCTCCCGTGCCGGCATCCATCCGGAGCTTTCGAGCCCGGGACTCCTACAGCAAACACCGGCACGCCTCAGCAGAGCCGCTAACACCATATTTGCCCCGCTACCAAACTAAACAGCCCCGATCTCATGACGGGACGGGTTGGTTTTACTCTTCTGCATCAACCAGAACGCCGAGAAGGCAGACTAATGGTGGGGGTGAAGGATGGAGAAAGAGGATAAAGAAACCACCTGGTTCCGTCTGCGTTACAGCAGTACAGCCAAAGCGTTGGGGTTCGGACGCGCGTGTTGGGTTATTGCACGGGGCCCCTCGCTCGCTCGGCAGAGCCACGAAGACAAAGCACACTCAAGAAGGCAGTGCCGGAGATGTCACGACCCCTTACACCACGAGTAAGACAACAGGCAGAGGTGAACCTTGGTATTAAAGCACAGGTGGAGCTGGAAAGCCCTCTGGGGTGATTCTCATTTTTGAAACGCTTGATATTCTCAAGCAGGTTAAAAATGAAAACCATCACAGGAAAACCTTAATTAATTCCAATTGAATTTCCCGCGTGCTACACAAAACAAGCTCCACGTCACGCTCAGGAATTCGAGAGAAGCCTCCCAAAGAATGAAGCTGCCAAAGCTTAGAGAAACCTCTCAGATGTAATTAAAAAAATACAGTACAAAACATCGGGCTCCACGACAAGAGATTCCAGCTACCGGGGAGGGGATGACACCAGCAAACCTGACGGGCGATGGCAAATTTGGTAACTAGGCTGCAGGCGTGGTGAGCTCCGCGAGCCCCACCGAGTTGTGCTTAACGGGACGTGACTTCGAAGCCCGAATGCCGTCTGCGTGTTTTCCATCCACACGTCTGTAAAGAAACCACACAGCGTGAGGAGCTCCATACAGAGAAGCGGGAAAAAAAAAAAGAAAATTAAAAATGTGTGGTTTTCACCCCAAGAAAAGAATCCGCATTAAAAAAAAAAACAAAACCCAAACCTTTAAAAAGATACACTGTCCACTACCCAGGCTACAAGTAAATACACATTTACGGTGTTACACCACATAATCTGTTACGCTGTTCCAACATATACACATATAACTCCATTTTAAAAGAGGCCACAGACTAACTTTTCAGGCAAGTGCTGGACTTTAGAGACCTGTATGGCTTCTGCAAATATTTTCTTACAAAAAGGGAAAAACCAAAAAACCCAAACAACCCCCAACCCAAAACCGTCCCCAAACTCAGGAGCACAAAGGGGTTTTGCTTCGTGCGGACAGTTTCGCCGCGGAGCGCTGAGGACAGGTGAAGTTCCCGAATCCTTCCCATCAGACCCAAACAGTTTCACGCTGGAATGCAATGATTTCAAGAGATCAGTTTTAAGGATCACTTCTTTGAAACGGTCCGTAAAAAATTTCCGACGCAACCTTCGCAAGCGGAGCTCCGCGAGGCAGCAGGGCCCGGGGGTTTGGTTGTAAGCTCTAGTTGTGCTTTGCCCGCCCGCCTCGCAGGTAGCTCTTCCACCTCTTGACGAACTCTTTGAAGATGGGCGACTCGTCTATGGTGCTGAGGAGCTGGAGCTGGTTGATGTGGGTGGTGTGATAGTCCCACCGGGCCAGGTTGGGAGCGGTGCCGAGCATGAAGTGCCGAAGGTCGTAGATGGTCCCTGAGCCAGTGTCGTAGAGGGGAAGCATGGCCTTCAGGGACTCCATGCCCCGCTCGTAGAGGACCCGGGCCTCCTTCCCCAGCTTCTCCCCTGCCGTTTCTTTTAAGTCATACAGCCCGATTAAGGAGTACATGAAGCCGTTGAGCACGAAGGAGCTGGGCGAGGTGGGGTACTCCTCGTACCAGTCGTGCCGGTTCATGAAGACGGCTTTCACCCCGCGCTGCTCCGACGGCAGCTTGTACGGCGCCGTGGCCCGCAGAGCCGAGCTGAGGAACACGTGGTCCTTTGTCAGCAGGTACGCCCGCACCAGCGTGGAGATGGCCTGTCCTTGCGCCATGGCCGAGTACCAGCCCGGGTCCAAGGACTTAAATCCTTCCCCCAGCTTCCTCGTCACCATGATGGGCCAGCCGCCCCTCTCGTCCTGGTTCCTCACCAGCCAGTTGCTGGCAGCGAAAAAAGCCGCCATGTGAGCGGTGGCCGAGATGGTGACGTTATCGAGGAAGCCTCTACCCTTCGCTACCAGCCGCACCACTCTCTTGGGCATGATTTTGGTCTGCTTCACGGCTTTCGTGTTCGAGAGGCCGACCCCCTTCCGCAGGTCGGTGACCAGGTCTCTGGTGAGGGTGCTCCAGCTAGTCCTGGGACCGATGCCGTAGTAGATGTCTCGGTCCTTAAAAGCGATGAGTTGGGTGTTGGAGACGTAGTGCACGGTGAAGAGCTGGTTCTTCTCCGTCGTCTCGAGAACCACAGAAACGCTCCCATTCGTTACGAATTTGAGATCGAAAGAAATAATAAAATCTCGGGTGTTCCCAAGCTGCAGCGACACTCCCTCGGTATTTTCTGCAAAACAAACAAAAAAAAGCCTCGTTCAGCGGCAGAGCACTCGGTCCTCCGAACCCTTTAAGCTATGGAGTGCAGATCCAGAGGTAAGCCCTCGTACCAGCCAGGATCCGAAAGCTTTTAGGGCAGCCCATCAATAATTCAATCGCTCTTTCTGCACGCTGTCCTAATATTATTTAATTAAGCACAAAAGTAAATCCGTGAGCGAAGGCCGACTCCCGCAGCACCGGGGAGAACTCGTTTGCGTCTTACATTAACGCGCCGCAGCGCTTTGCCGGGGAGCAGAAGCGCCAGGGGCTCCATCGATGGCATTTTATCAGACGCTTCTGGTACCCGACGGATGGAGGGGATGGATGGAGGGGCACAACGGACACCGGCAGGGTCTGGGGTAAGGGAAAGGACCACCAGCGGGGGGGGGTCTCACCGCTGCCCGCTGGCGGGAGGCAGCCCAGGCAGAGCCGAGACCTTTCCTCCAGGATGGGGCACAGCAGCCGCGCTGCACGAACCGAGATGCCGGGCGATATTCCTCTTCCGTAATTCCAAATCGAAACCAATGACCGCCCTTGCGTTCCAAACCCAGAGCTTCACTTGGCGGAAAAGACACCAAAAACCGCGGCGCTGCTTAAAGCAGTCGCCTTTCTGAATAAAACTCCACTTTCCGCAAAAAAAAAAGCCCGGAGAGCCTAGCAG
>NW_009650081.1:406929-408878 GCF_000708025.1 Charadrius vociferus | reverse complement strand
GGGGAGGGGGAAGGACAAGAATATAGAAAAAGTAACGTCTTAAAGTATTTATTAACCTCTCCATTGGCAAAACTCAGTTTAGTTAAAAAAAAAGTAAAAATTAAATAAAGCTCCTAGGCAATACCACGTGATGAAATGCAGCGTTCTCTCGCAGGCTAGATTTTAAAATGGAAAATCAACTCCTCCCCCCAAAACCTACACTAGAAGATCAAAGGGCTAATTAGTTTGTAAGGCTGCGTGCGAATCCTGTAGCTTTGAAGGCACAGAGGGATGATAAACACTTAAAGGCAGTCATCTTAAATTAACGCCTTTCCACAGAAGAAAATTCTCCCGCGCGAGGCAATTGTTTCCTTTCTGCTGCTCCTCGGTGTGTGAAACGCCCCGTAAATATTTCCACGTGCGGCCAAGGAGCTCCGGTCCGCCTGCCCTGCGGAGCGGAGGCTTCTCCCCATCTCCCAAACTCATCTATGGCATTTCGCAACGGTTGGTGTTGGGAGGTGCTGTCGTACAGTACCGATTATTTGGACCGAACGTCCTCGTTTTCCCATCTTTTAAAGCAAAAGCTTCGCTCCTTTGAGTTTTGGCCATCGGCATCTGCTCCGGGAGAAGAAACCGGGCGCTTTGTTACACACCATTGTGCTCCTGTGAAAAATCTAATGAAAAAAACCTCACTCGCAATTCCTGTCAAGTAAGTTTTATGGCTCCTTTTAAATAAATGCTTGTGTGAAAAAGAAGTGAATTATAATAGAGGGGGAAAAAAAAAAAAAAAGAGTTTTAAGAAGCGAAGGAGAACTAAAGTCTGCCGGTTGTTTGCACTGCCTTAAGCGCCTATAAATCCATTACTTAAGGGCAGCTAAGACGAGCGCGCGCGTACCGCGGCCTTCGAGCCCCGCAGATTACTCTGCCATCAATAAAGGATGAGGAGAGAATACATAACAGATCTTTTAGCCTCTCCTCTCCCCGTATTTATCTACTACAAAGACACAAGAGTGTTCGACAATTCTTCCCCTAGAGACCCAGGCCTAAGGTGCCAACTGAAAATTACTTCATTGTCTTTTTAAGTAATGGACTCATTAATTCTAATGGGTATTGATTGAGGAAAAATACATTACGTCCTTATTAATGAGCCCGTCCTAGCACAAAGGAAACTCTTGCATGAAATAATGAATTTCCCCGCTAAGTACGAAACAGAAGACGGTAAATTGAAGAGACGGCGACACGATGCATCTCGCGCGTCTGCAGGTGAAGGAGAGGCGGCGGCAGCCCCAGCTCCTCACCATCCGCCCCTCCGTCCTCTGCAAGGGGCAGCTGCTCCCTCTTGCTGCCTCGTTTAAGGCAACTTGGGTTCACCAGAACTAAGATCTCAAATTCTGCGACAATAGTCGCATCCCAATGAAGACAGATCCCGGATCCGGCCGGATAACTGCACGTGCTACGCTTTCTCCAGGCTGAAAATAGACCTTATCTATCATCTGTCAACATCTGCTTATCACACGTCAGCGCTATTTCCCAGGCTTCACAACTACTGCCATTTTTTTCAATTTTTTTTTTTTTTTTTTTGCTTCTATTTTGAGACAGAAGCTGGAAGGCTCAGGAAACGTGACTGTAGTTTCTCACTGCCCTCCATGCATACATTCACTTATTTTTTCATTAAAATAAAGTTGAAAAAGCAGCGATGGGAGAGAAAACAGAGGAAAAGAAAAGTCCAGAAGTACAGAAATGAGATGACATTCTCAGGTGAGATCTTAAGGATGGGAAGTCACGCAGGATAAATGAAAACATGTTACAGCATCCCAGGGTGGTGGGGGCTGGAAGGGCCCTCTGGAGCTCCCCCATCCCACCCCCCGCCAGAGCAGGGGAACCTCCAGCAGTGGCACAGGACGGCGTCCAGGCGGGTTTGGGATGGCTCCAGAGGGGGAGACTCCCCCACCTCTCTGGGCAGCCTCCGC